>NC_056743.1:696207492-696502492 GCF_019279795.1 Protopterus annectens
CCATATGTCTGCTCTGTTCCTCATACACATTCTAGGTTACTCTGTGCATGTATAATGTCTGTAGGTTTGGTCCTCTGCCCCTCCATGGTCTCTGTTTTAGTTCAGCTGTCTTGCAGTAACAGGATTGGGACATATTGACACTCTGTGGGACTCCTACCATAGGAGTACTTCACATGCAAAAGTTGTAGGTGCAGCCAGCTTCGATCCATAAAAACCATCAACCATGCTTTAGTACTTAGCCCACTGAGCCACACCAGCCAACAGAACATGTTTACTTCTTCACACTATCAACAGCAGACAGAGACTTTGACCGCTACATATTGTGGAAAGTAGAATATGTAGCCAGTTTGTTTGGGAGAGCCCTGGGATTGTGTGGTGTGCTGATATATCCACACATACTGTTACAGCAGTTGCATGGGAACACATGTGTTGGGGGTAGGGGACTCTAGCATTGACAGTCATGCATCTATCCTACAACCCCACTGTTTGGCATTTCCCTTACATACTGCAGTGAGTTTTTCTGCCTTGTAGCCTACTGCATATTATGGGGCAGTCAGTATTGAACAGAGTACCTGTTGTCCCACATAGCAGTTAGTTCTTTGCAAGTAGCCCAGTAGACCACTCAGTTTCCTTGCATACAGGCAGCAGGTCCATACATATGCTACCATAGTGTAGTACAACATACATTTGTTGTAAAGGAGAGTGACTACTTGTGAATGCAGCAGTTGAGATACCTGTATTACAGGGCTGACTGATGTACACAGTACACAGCCAATACATGGTGAGGTACTGTTTAATGTTGTGTGGCCCTAGGACCCTAGGTTGTCAGTGCATGAGCTATGCATTGCCTCTTTGCCAATAACAGGGCATACCTACATCTGCCTACAGGGACAGCCTCAGGGGCTTCCTCCTCTGAGTCCCCCTGTGGATGTGGGGACCTTGGCAGTGGTTGAGGGCTGTGTGTCCCTTCCCTGTGATGATCCTGCTGCAGCCATTTCCACAGGATCATATCATGTAGCATGGCACATAATGTGAACATCTGTGCAAATGTGGCTGGAGAGTACTGCAGGGCTGTGTGTCCCTTCCCTGTGATGATCCTGCTGCAGCCATTTCCGCAGGATCATATCATGTAGCATGGCACATAATGTGAACATCTGTGCACATGTCGCTGGAGAGTACTGCAGGGCTCCACCAGAAATATCAAGGCACCAGAACCATGACTTGAGCAGCCCAAACACTGACATTGCTAGTTTGTGCATGTGCCTCATTATGGCATTCAGTAGATGTGTGTGCATTTCTTCATAGGTAGGTACTAGGCTATCTGCCCTATGGCCTATACAAGCCTAGCCAAAAAGCTACCCTGGCTTTGGACACCCAAGAAAATTATATTTTCCTGTGCCCCTGTTAAGCAGAGCCACAAAGGTGGTCCCCGGGGTGAATTTCCTATTTCCCATCCAATCAAGATTTTTCTTGAAGAGTGCTAATGAGGAGCTTTGTTTGATATAGATAGGTAGTTTGTTCCAGAGTATGGGAAGTCTCTGGGACAGGAATCTATCATTCCAGCATGTTCTGTTTATTGTGGTGACAAGGTTTAGGTCCCTAGAGTGTGTAGCTCGGAGGGATTGGGATTTCTTTAAGTAGAGCATGTCCAACAGCTCTGGGTTAGACAGTTTTGTATGTTAGGCAGAGATCACCTCTTGAGTAGGTGACATGTGACGGGGTAAAGCTGGAGTTTTTTGAGATGGTCTGTGTAGGGCATCTGTTTGAGGCTGGTAATCCTCAAAGGTATTTCTGCGGCCTTTCCAGTTGTTGTAGATGTCTTGTGAGGTACATACCAAAAGGGGCATTGTACTCTATAGTGGGTCTAATGAGTGATGAGTAGAGGGGTACAATGACCTCTTTTCCTGAATGAGAAACCTTTTGTGATGGTGTGCCACATAAAGGAGAGACTACTGTCCACCTGTGTCCCAATGTCTCTTATCACACTTTCAGTGTTAAGTAGACACACCACCTATGTGGTAGCTCATGGGTACAGAGTTTTTACTAAAGGGGATGACAATGCACTTTTTGGCATCTGTCTCAGTGAGACCCTTTTGTAGGATTTCCACATTGTTAGGAGTTTCAATTATGGCTCCTAGTTTGCAGTCATCTGCGAACTTATTAGCCAAAGACGTTGTGTTAGCCTGTACTTCAGAAAAGTAGAGACCAAACAGGAGAGGACCCAGGACTGAACCCTGTGGTACTCCACACTTGTCACTGGTCTGAAGTCGGATTTGGAGTCTGCTACTTTTACAGTGTGGGTTCTGTCAGACAGTTGGCAACCCATCTTGTGACATAGGGATTTATACCTAGTTTATTGAGTTTTGTCTCTAATTCCAGAGTTGGGGATGGTGTCAAAAGTCTTGGCGAGATCTAGATAGGCTCTAATTCCAGAGTTGGGGATGGTGTCAAAAGTCTTGATGAGATCTAGATAGGCTGTGTGAACCACCTTACCCTTACCCTCATCTACAGCTTTGGTGACTGTTTCAAAAGTCGATCCATGATATGTTCCATGGCCTTGCAGATCAGGCTCCTTAGGCTAATGGGGTGTAGTTCCTGGGGTCCATGGTGGATCCCCTTTGTGGAGTGGGATAACCATCGCTGTGCATCATTCAGTGGGCACAAAGCCCGAGGTGAGGCTATGATTGAACATGGTGCTTAGGTGGGGTACCAGTTCATTCTGTAGTTCATGTAGAACACAGCCGGGGATGTTGTCAGGTCCCATAGATACTGTGTTCCTGGCTTTGGATAGTGTGATTTTACCTGTGCAGCCATGATTACAGGAACTTTGCATTCTTTTGGTATAGAGATGGGCCCTTTAGGGGGTGGGGAGGAGAGTAAAGTTAACACTGAACCTATCTGCCAGGATGTTGGCAATATCAGTTTGTTCTGTATATTTAGTGCCATTGTGATGTAACTCTTGAGTGTTGCCATTGAGATTGACATAGCTATAGAATGCTTTGTGGTTATCTTTAGAATCAGTGGCAATTTTGTTTTCATAATTACCTTTGGAGGATTTTATGAGGGATCTCAGCTTCTTACTGAGGCTGACCAGGGAGTTCTTCCAGTCATGGGATTTTCCTCTTTCGCAACAGTTTTTCTTCTGTTGTATTTTGGAGGACAGCATATTGGTTCTGTTGGGGAAAGCACAATCCATGCACTTGTGTAAGTACTTATAAAGTGCATTTGTGTAGGATTCAGCAGTTGTACCTCTATTGTCCATCTGCATGGGGGTGTGGTGAAGTTTTGCCACTTCTGTCTTAAGAAGTGTGAAGTTGGCTTTGGAGAAATTTGTTAGTGGTTTCCCTAACGGGGGGTGAGGGTGGGACATGGATGTCTAGGCTGATTAGCTTGTGGTCAGATCTGACCAACAAGGAATTGACCTCTTGTGTGGAACACCAGTCGCCCATTTTGGTAATGACCAGGTCTAGGATATTGCTGCCCCTGGTGGGGGTATGGATAAGTTGATCCAAGGCATTGGAATTTATGAATTCCAGAAAATGTTGAGCAAAAGAGTTGGTACATGAGTAGTTCACAGTTAATGGTGGGGTAGTTGAAATTGCCCATTATTAGGGTGTTGGGGTGTTACTGGCCTGAAGCCCAAGTGCTTAAACTGAAAGGCTTAGAATAACAGTTACAATTTAATAAGGCTACTACCAAGCATTAATAAATGCAGAATAAATGCAACTGAGTACTTTTAAGAAGCAAAAGCAAAATAAAGTGCAGTTTTTTTGTTTTTTTTAGTGAAGTGCAAGGAGAGAGAAAGGAGGAGCAGAGGTTAAGAACCTAAGTGGGTTGGCCTTCTCAAATGTTCTCTGTATTAAGTAGAGTGAATACCATACTGGGAGGGATGTCCTACAGTAGGGGTGGGCAACTGCAAAGCCACCAACTAGGAAAACGGTTTCGGGACATATGAGAAATATAAAACAATGCCAGAAAATATATAACAATTCAATCAGGCAAAATTAAGACAATGCAGAACTCCAAAAAATAATGCCAAGTAGCAATATATTTCCAGATTGATTGAGAATCACACCAGCCAGCACACCAGGAATTTCCAAACAGTGTATGCAAGAATTTACAAAACAGAAACTATTTTTAAATCAGCAAGCGTTAAAGCAATCAGATAACAAAAAAAAAAAGCTGTTGGACCAGTTTTATAAACTCCACCTCAGAAATAGGGGGCAAGCAGTTTCAGGACAAATGAGAAGCATAAAACAATGCCAGAAAATATATAAAATAATTCAGTCAGGCAAACAATAATTCAGTCAGGCAAAATTAAGACAATGCAAAACTCTGAAAGGTTAAAATGCCAAGAAATATACATCAGCAATATAAATCACACCAGCCAGCACATCAGGAGTTTCAAACAGTGTATGATGGTTGATGGGGTTTCATCATCCATGGTTCCAGTGCTTAGCCACTATCCCCCGGTAGATGGCTGTATGGGATGTCCGCCCTGGCAAACATCTGGTACAGCTGTGATGCATGCCAGAGTTGTGATAACTGCCAGGGCTGCCAGCACATACATTCATGACTATGCCCTGGGCATTGCACATGACCTGGCAGTTGGAGTGATACCCCTTGCAGTTGATGTAGACTCTACCCTTCTCAGTGGGCAGTGCTTTGATGTGGACATGAGTGCAGTCTATGGCACCCAGTACCTCAGGGCATTATGCTACACGGTAGAAGAGATGCATACTGCTGGAACTCAAGGGTGGGGGGTAAATAAATGTGCTCACTGACATGTGTTTGCATGGCAGCCAGGAACTGGTGGAGTACCCTGGATGCGGATGCCTGTGAGACCCTATCATGTCCCCAGTTGGTCTTTGTAAAGTACCTGTAGCAAGTATTCTAATAGCTACACATACCTTTGTTTCCACTGGGATGAGTCCCCTGTGTTGGCTGTAGGTCTGAGTTGAGGGTGGCAGAACTTGGTGAGTTCTTGTAGTATGTCCCTGTCCACCCTGTAGCATTCTACGATCTACAGCTCATGTAGCTCCTGGAAGGTTACTCTGGGCCTGAAAACTCTTCAGTCTAGGCCTATTGTCAGCAGCAGCAGCATCAGCACTGACCACAGCATCTAGCATATACAGATGTAGCAGAGCAGCAGCAGCAGCAGCCCCTAGCATTCTGTCAGTTAAAATTCCCAGGTCTGTACTCCAATGGTGCAGAGTATAGGGGGAAAATCAGACTGTAGGGTGTATGCATAATTTATACTGGTCTGCTGCAGATGCAGCCTGTGTGATTGGCTAACTATGATGCATTTCACCTGCCATGTACATCATTGATGGATTTGAATGGCCCAGTGGATCAGGGTTCATCAGTAATTTATACATTTAAAAAGGCCTTCATGCTCATGCACGCCCCTCTCCGTTTGCTGGATCGCATGGCTGTTTACTTCTATGTGAGCTCCATGCCACTATGCCTACATGGAAAACCACTCCAAGTAGGCTTTATTGAATTCCCCCCACTGTTAAAATAGTCAGTACTTCAAATACAGTTGGTTTAGAGTTCCATTTTCTTGTAATTGCTTTTTTGGCAGCCACCAAAATACTTGGCCTTACTATGTCTAGGCAATTCAAAACTTGTGTTCCAACTTTGGAAGAATCATTTCCTTAGTTACACCCATTTGCTTACCCAGTATTTCTGACAGTATTCTGTAGAGAATTTTTAAAACTCTGCCAACTGGGTCCCCACCTAAGCACCATGTTCAATCATAGTCTCACATCAGGCTTTGTGCTCATGAATGGTGCACAACAGTTATCCCACTCCACAAAGGGGGAGCCACCACTGAGCCTGGGAACTATTGTGCTATTAACCTGATGAGTCTGTTCTGCAAGGCCATGGAATGTTTCATGGAGCTCATAAACAAAGACATTGGTAACCTCAAAACTCTGGACCCCACCCAGTTCGGGTTTGTGAAAGGCAGATCATGCTTCTGAACCTGATAGACTTCAAGGCAATCACCAAAGCTGTAGACAAAGGTAAGGTGGTTCACACAGCCTATCTTGACCTCGCCAAGGCTTTCAACACCATCCCCCATTCTGGAATTATAGCTAAACTCACTAAACTAGGTATAAATCCCTACGTCACAAGATGGGTTGCCAAGTGGCTCACTGACAGAACCCACACTGTAAAAGTAGCAGACTCCAAATCTGACTTCAAACCAGTGACAAGTGGAAAACCACAGGGTTCAGTCCTGGGACCTCTCCTATTTGGTATCTACTTCTCTGAAGTACAGGCCAACACAGAAGGTCTCTGGCTAATGACATTCGCAGATGACTGCAAACTAGGAGCCATAGTGGAGTCCCCAAATGTGGACATCCTACAGAAGGGCCTCACTGAGCCAGATGCCTGGTGTTAGAGGCATGGCCTCAAGCTCAATGCCAAAAAGTGCATTGTCATCCCCTGTGGTAAAAACTCTGTACCCATGAACTACCACATAAATGGCAGTCTGGTAAGAGACCTTGGGACTCAGGTGGACAGTAGTCTCTCCTTTGATAATCACATCGCCACAGTAGTCAGAGTCCGGAAATCCTTCTATGTGACATGCATCACAAAAGGGTTCTCATCCAGGAAAAAAAATGCTGAAGGGACAGATTCCTGTCCCAGAGACTTCATATACTGTGAACAAGGTACCCATCTATGTCAAGCAAAGTTCCTCATTAGCACTCAAGAAAAATCTTGATGAGCGGATGGGAAATAGGAAATACAACCCGGGAATCACTTGTGGCTCTGCTCAACTGGCACAGGAAATTAACTTTCTGGGATGGCATAAGCCAGGGAACCTTGTTGGCTAGGCTTACTTTGGCCCTTGGGGCTGATAGCTTAGTACCTACCTATGAACTAAGCAACTATGAACTCATTACACTCCCAACCATATGTTCCCAGTTACCCTCTTTGCCATCACACCTCTAACATTTGCCACCTGTCTAGAGGAAGAATTCTTTGGAGTCTGCTTGGGGGTATAAAAATGCCTATGCAGACAATTACAAGCAAAAGTCATAAACCTTCTAGACTTTGTTGTATACCCGAGAACCCTGCATATGTCCTCCCATTGTTCATTTGTACATAGCTTATACAGTCTCTCTTCCCAATCTTTTCTAAACTTCTGATTGATTTTTAGTTACCATGCAATATTTTATATGCCCTATTTGTTCTAGATTCAACTAAAAACTCTACCAGAGCAGGTGTTTCACTTAGGATTTCTCTTTTCCTTTCCCTTTTCCTATACGATATAAACCCCTGCTAAAGATGGCAGTCTCTAGCCTGTAGTCCAAATGTCTTCTTGGCCTCATCCAATTTATTACCTTTCCTTCTCTAGTTATTTGGTCCCAGTACCTTGGTTCCTTTTTCAGTTTTCTTCAGGAAATTCCAGCATTCTCTTATCTATTCTCTGTACTTCTTGCAGCCATTGCTATCAGCAAAATCTCCTTTCTCCATTCTCATGTTGACTTGGTTCTTAGAATACTTTCTGCTACTTTACGAATATAATATACTCCATGGCTGTTATTCTCCTTAAGGCTCTGCATCCAAAATCCCATTCTCTCCTTATTTGTTGAATTTCCCTACTGCTTCATCAGCATCACTTTCTATTTTGAATTATAACTGTTATGTATATGAGCTTTAATTGTGTATATTCCTTCAGATTTGGTATCCCTAAACTGGTTACATATTACATTATCAAAGTTTCAGTACTTCGAATACCATATGGTAGACACCATATGATAAGAGTACTAAAACTTTGAAAATGTAACTGCTGTGAGCAGTGGGGGGGAAAGCCCCCCTGTACTCCCCACACCCCCCTACTTAAACATACCAACTCCAAGATTGCACTTTAATGGAGTTAAGCGCAGGAAAGGGAAGGTTTACCTTTCCTATGCTGTAGCTCGATCTCAGAGTTGGTATATTTAAGTAGTGGGGGTGCAGGGGAGCTTGCCCCCCTGCCTACACCCTTTACTTTCTTTTTTAATCATTTTTTTAAAAACATTTGAATATTTAATTGTTTGATCATTAAAGGTCGATCTTTAGTGATTTGAATGATTGAATATTTGATGTTCCAATAGGAACCCCCCCCCCAGACCACCTTGAAAGGATCAACTTATTCCCTTAACCTCTTCTCCTCCCAGATAAATTCCTTCAAATAATTCTTATTGTCCACAATTTTTCCTTTGGTTGATACAAATATGCCTGGCCTACATACAAAACTAAGAGGGCTAAAAATGTTTTCACTGCTTGTATCTTACTATCCATAACCAAGAGCTTCCAGTTCCTCTGTTTTTGTATTATCTGTTATTAGTCTCTTCCCACATCCTTAGCTGCCATAAAAGCCTTTTTTAATCCTTACTACTAAATACTTCATCTAATTGTGTCTCTTTAAATATGGGTATTGCTGAAACAATTCATGTGTGGGTACATATGTTACAGCTACAGCCTTTGTTTTATCTTCATTAATTGTATGTCCAAAAAGACTTGAAACTGTCTCAGTGTTCCACAACACTGAGATGGATTTATCAGGAACAAAATATTGTCTGCAAATTAAACTAACTTTTCTTGATTACCATACTAATTATATCCTTAAATTCCTGAGTGTCTTATATTCTTTGCCAGTGGCTCTATATATGAAGCAACTAACAAAGGGGAAAAGAGGACACCCTTGCTTGGTTCCTCTGTTCAGACAACTTATCAGAGAGGGACTCTTCCACTTTAATTCTTTCTTGCCTCTAATCACTCAGCTTGTCTTTATGGAAACATAACAGAATGTACAACTGCCCCCAGCTGCAGACTTGACTCACATAGACCATTTGCTACTGCCTCCAGCTGCAGACTTGACTCACACAGACCATTTGCTAAAGGAGAACAGAATACTGCATTTGCATGAAACTTACACCTTCTCATGGGATTCATCATTTTCTTATTTTTCAAGCCCAATTGCTTATAGAAAACACTTAGTTACCAATGCAAAAGAGACATTAGTGCACTTTTACACCCCATCTCCCACCCCAACAACCCCAAATTACAGTATTAACCTAAATTTACTTTTGTGCAACCCTTCTATTTTTACATTGTAATGTCAATATATCTTAAGACTAAGCAATACTTTACTTTAAAATCTTTGTCATACAACTACTGAAAATATTCACCCCCATTCCTACATTTAAGATGCATCTGACTACATAAAAAAGTTTACTATACAATGTACAGTTAATATCTTGAAATGTTTTACCCACTATTAAGGGCAAAAAATTATTTTACTTAGTTATTTTCCCTTTTAAATGTCCTAAACATTAACAAAAAGTGGGGTATATGCTTTACAGTCTACCCACAATTTCAACAAATTTGACAAAAACCCAATCTTTTTCAGCTACTTTTTCTTGTAAAGCCATATTTACAGTTATGTTTGATACTTTCACACATGTATTCACTAATTTCAGTATTGCTGGTCTTCCTGTTTTACCTCCATCTCTCAAGACCAGATTCTGGTTCAAGTCCAAGGCACTCATGTTTCTTTTAGCCAACTCCTGTGTTTTTTCTGCCTCAAGCATTTTCCTTTGGAACAGATTTCACTTGTGAAGTCTCTCTATGAGCTGTATTGTCAGAATAATAAGAAAGTCTCCTTTTTTTTGATAATTCACATTTTGATGGATAAACTTTTGTATTTCCTCCTTAGTTTGTTCTGCACCAAAAATGATTGATCCTCCAGGAAAAATATTCTGAAGATATCTGGATATAGAAGCTTGAATCTCACACCTGCCTCGACATTAAATGATTAAGGGGGGGAAAAATTGCTTCTCTTCTGTGACAGTGAACAAACTTTTTTTCAGAAACACTCTCCTGTCTCCAGTTTAATACTTTGCCTCACATTTTTTTTCAGGATCAACTTTTTCTGCTGGCATGATTGCATGTTTACTAATACATGTCTTGGCTGCATTCTCATGGCCAGGTTTGGAGCATAGCTACATGTGCCCTTTCAGTTAACAAATCCTGCTGTGGAATAACTGTCCAGTTGCTTGTTTGTGCTTTCATAGAATTAATCCAGTTTGTTCCTTCCAGTCTCTCTGGTACTGCAGAAAATCTCAGGTTCTCTGCGTGCTGTGTCTAACTCTACCATTTTTTTAAACAGCTCTATTTGAGAAGTCTCATACTCAGCCAGCCTTTTCTTCATTTCAACCTCTGATTTTTTACTGTTTTATAAGTTTAAAGCTTCTTCCATTTTTTCAGCCTTTTATTATTTGAGATGTTTTACTCCACCTTTTATTTATATTAATCAGTTCTGAGTATATTTGACTTTTTTCCTCTACATTTCTGGAAGCCATGGAAAATGTTCTATTTTTGAAGGTGAGTTTTAAGGCAGGTGAAAGGGGTTGCTATAGGGGCAGACTGTGCTCCCATTATTGCTAACCTTGTCATCCTCACCTGGGAAAAACATGTTTCTCTCAACATTCCACCTTTGCTGGACCCTTTATTTTAGGTTACTGAATATTTTTATTTGGTTAGAAAATAGGGGTGCAATGGACATTTTTTTAAATACATTTTGGGTACTACTTTTAAGATTCCCACAAAAAAATTCACTTCAAACATGTCACTACTTGGATGTAAATCTAGTGGTAGAGAACAGGTAGTTAATTTCTTGTATACACAGAAAAAGCACTTTTTTCATCTTGTACTTAGACTATAACAGCTCACATCCCTTGCATTTCAAAAGAAATTTGATCAAGGGACACTTCATAAGAGCAGCTAGGATGGTATCTAAAGACAGCCTGATTTTTTAAGAAATGGATAAAATGAAATCAATGTTCTTAGAGAGGGTACCCACGTGATTTACTTTCTAATGTTTATGATAATGTAGTTAAAAGGAAAGAGGGTTAAATATATTCCCTTTTGGGAAATTCTGATGGTGACGTGGTTCATAGCATTCTACAGGACAATGCTGCCACCTTCTACCACTCAATGGCATATAAATATAATGGAATCTGTTCTCAAAAAATAAAAATTGGTCCATATTGAAAAATAGAAAATGAAGTCTTAGTGTTGGACACAGTCATAGGAGGTTACTCAGCTAATGGCCTTGTGGCCCTTACAAGCCTAGTCAAAGAGTTTATATCCAAAAAAGAACCCTCAGTCACCCCCATCAATGAGGGACAAAGATGGAACCCCTGGGACAAATTTGTGGTTTCCCATCCACTCAAGTTTGTGCTTGAAGAGGGTTAGCGAGGTAGTCTGTTTGACATGTATGGGAAGTCTATTCCAGAGATGGGACAGCAGGTTTTGTTGATGTCACATATTAGACTTAGGCCTGTCAAGTGGGTAATGTGTGAGGAGTTAGAATTATGGATATGGAGCATCTCTAGTAGGGCAGGGTCCAATATTCCCTTGTAGGCGAGACACAAATCACCTCTGAGCAATCTGTATGATACTGATTAGAGTGATAGTGATTTGAGCCTGTCTGCATAGGACAGGCCATGGATTCTCTGTGTGGTATTTCCCTGGCCTTTCCAGTTGGTGCAGGTGTTTGGAGAGGTACATAACAAAAGGGCATTATATTCAATTACAGGCTTAGTGAGGGAGGAGTACAGAGGTAATAACCTCTTTTTCTGGATGGAATTCCTTTACTTATGAGATGAACCAAGTAAAAGGCTTTTCTGATCACTGCCACCACATGGTCGAATGTGAGATTGTCAAATACAACTTAAAACAAAAAAAAAAATAAATAAATAAAAATACCACCAATCCAAGTAGTAAGAGAATTTTATGAAACACTTAGCGCCTCAGCTTACACAGCCTTCCAAGAGCAAAATCACTACAAAATACTGTTTGCTTATATACAGCATACTGCACAAAACAAATAATTAAGCATACAATTCAAATCACATCCTTCCAATTACATTCTTTGTCGAGTCCCTGAGGCTTCAAAGTACCATACTTAAATCAGCAGAGTTTCTTTTTCTAAGAGACACATTCACCTATGCCAACTTGCAATTTTTCCAAGACACAACCCTTAAGAGAATCAGGGTTAGAGTTGTGTGCTGTCAAAAAATGACTCCCAAGGGGACTGGGGACTTTCTCATTTTTTTTTTTATTTTTTATGTCCTCAATATGTTCCTGTAACCAGACCCTAAAACTCCTGTAAGTTTCCCCTGTGTAAAACTTTACATCCACATCTCAACACATACACTAACCCCTCCGTATTAAAACCGTATTCGTGCCTAGCTGTAAGCTTGATGCAATTAATATAGGGAAAAGAGCTTACTACATATTGACAGATGGAACCCACAGATCCTTTATGCTTAAGCTCTGACTGACATTAACATCTGGTAAACAAAATTGGTTATGTACCAGAATGTCACATTCCTAGCTCTTTTATATGCAATACTCAAAATCAGGTAGTATGGAGTTCAAAATTTCCTCTTAGAAGCATAGGCCACAAGCTACGTGTTTAACTATTTGTCACTAAGAAAACTTTCTGCTCTCCATTGTTCACAGCTGCATTGGTAGACTGATTTCCACCAATACAATCATATTTTCCACTAGCACGGACATAATAAGAATCTCCCTGAGATATAACAGATACCTCATGTCTATAATTTTTTGTTTAGCTTCCCTGACCAGCTGGACATCATAACCTGTTCTAATAAACATTTTGTCTGCTTCAGATGTATCTAAAAGCTCATATCAAGGCTACATAGCCTATGGATTTGTAAGATTATAGGGCAGTACCTTGACCAAATGTTTGGGGTGACTATTCCCATGTAAAAATACATTTCTATGTTCAAATGTCCTATGGAGGCGAGTAGTAAATCCATCTAGGCTTATATCCAAAAAATTCACTTGTGAGCCAAGCTGCATACCATCAAAGCTTAAGCCCATAGTATTAGCTTACAAGTCATTAACAAACTCAAGGGCCTCTGTCTGGCTTCCTTGACATAAAAAAATAAGATCAATAAATATAAAATATAAAATAACCTTAGCTATGAAAAAAATGTCTAAATAAAATCATCAGGTTTAGCCATGACTAAATTGGCATACATAAGCCACCCCCATGGCAGTACCCTGCAACTGCTGGAAAATGTCTCCATTGAACATAAACAAAACACAACTAAATCCATCAGGAAATGACATAGGAGAGTCCCCCCAAAAATGGAACAAGGCCTGTGTCCCTATTTCATGCTTAATATTAATATATAGACATCCAAACAGAGCCAAAACATGTCCATATTACAAACTTTACCCTTTATTTTGTTCAAAAAGTCCTGGGTGTCCCTGATATAGGAGGCTGTACTCATAACATTTTTAAGATGTTCATGTAACACTTATATTCTTCAAAAAATACCTCTGTGCAGATACTATAGGTTGGCCACTAAGGTTAGTTAAACCTTTGTGTTTTAGGTAAGCAGTAAAAAAACTGCCATAGAGCAGTTTCACTCCAAACTTCTTTTCCACATCCTTAGAGGTAAAATTCCCCTGCCATAGGTCTTTGTCTAACAAAGGTTGGTACTTCATAATAGCTTCAAAGTAATCAGAAACATCACATTTTCTATAAATTTCCACATAATCTTTATAACACATCTCTAAGTGTTGTGTGAAGTGCATGATTGCTGTTTGCCCTTGTCAGATGGTTTTAACCACCCATCTTCTATCATTACCAAATTCCAATAGGGCTAGCCATTGCTGCTTAGTTAAATTGAAACATATGTTAGCTTATTCTCTATGCAGGACCAGTACATTTTTTCAACCTCAAAATTAAGAGTATCAAAACATTCTTAAAAGCTATTTTATTCCACCTTTTCCAAATAATACCTTTCAACAGACATAGCATCAGTATTCAGTTGACAATAGACAAAATCATCCTCAAACAAATCTTCCTGAGATGACAGGCATGAATAAAAAGAATCCTCATCACTACTTTCATAACAGTCATTAAACACAACCACTCCCTCTTGTTTATAGTAGTACTTTAAATGAAGTTTTCTGCTAAAAGAAAAGATTTCACTTAAGTACATGTAATCTCGGTAAGGTAGTTGGTATAATTTTGAGACCAAGATATAATACAGACATAACCACATCAGCAATGTCATGTTTGGACAAATTTAACACATGTAAATTATCACAAACTACATTAGTACCAATGTTGTTTCTTCTTGTACTGTCTCTTCTTGCTATAGTTCTTTTGCTGGCCCCATTCACTACAGCCCCATTTTCTGTTACATTCTGTTCTAACAGAACTGGAACTCCAAAAACAGTTCTGCATGTCTTTCAGATTTTATGCTTTAGGCAAAGCTGGAAACTGTTCCACACTCCCCTGAGCTGCAACACTCAATCTACCTCTTCAAAAGCAGCAAAATAAACTGAGGCAGAAGCAGTTTTGCCCCAGCTGACAGTACTGCCATTATTACTTCTGCTTCTAGATGAAAAAGATCTGTTATTTTTTTCTCTTCCAAAAAAACACTTTATTAAGACTGTAATCCTTAATATCTGTTAATTTTATGGCTTTTACGCTCTACTAGTAATTCTTCAAAGTCCACACGTCTGCCATTAATTTCTTCCAGCATACTAGTCAGTTTAACAGATGTTAAAAAAGTTTATCAAGTTCAATACTCACCATTCTGATTTCTTCTTTAAGCCTTCGCTTCTTTAACTCATCCCTCTCAATTAGGATGCGTATCCATTCAGTGGAACACTGGTGAGCTGCATGTACCAATCTTTTTCAAAAGGCCACATCCTCAGCATTCCCCTCCTCAAAGGGGGTTGTAGGTGCTTTGCATGCTCACAGACCTCTTGGGGTAATATTCAGCTGTACATACCTCTGAAGGCAAACAATATTAATATGTGTACTAGCCTCCTTCTGAAACAGATTCTCCAGCTTCTCCCTCAGATTTACAGCCTCTGCCGATAAAGCAGTCACAGTAGAGGAGCCCAAAGTTTGAAAGGGGTTCACAAAATGATGTTCTCGTTCCCCCATAAAATGCTCCCAAATAGTCATGGCCAGACACTGAACAGCCACTTCAAGAGTAGCTGAATTACCAGTCCCAGACACGTTAAAAGTACCAACTGCTTCTAAATTTCTAGAGCCTCTCTCATTTAGTTGTAAAACAAACTGCTGAATAGTCCTTTGACTGCCATCAGTAGTATCATCCCTAAATGGACGTGGCACATTATCAGTAGTATCATCCCTAAATGGACGTGGCACATTATCTGCAGGATCAGTGGCCATACAAATAGCAAATGCAACTTAAAAAAATAAAATACCACCAAGAGCCCAATCTAAGAAGTAAGATAATTTAATGAAACACTTAAAGCCTCGGCTTACACAGCCTTCCAAGAGTAAAATCACTACAAAATACTGTTTGCTTATATACAGCATACTGCACAAAACAATTAATCAATTAAGCATACAATTCAAATCACATACTTCCAATTACATTCTTTGTTGAGTCCCTGAGGCTCCAAAGTACCATACTATAAAATCATCGGAGTTTCTTTTTTTAAGAGTTTGTTTTTTAAAGACATACATTCACCTATGCCAACTTGCAATTTTTCCAAGACACATCCCTTAAGAGAATCAGGGTTAGAGTTGTGTGCTGTCAAAAAATGACTCCCAATGGGACTCTCTAATTTTTTATTTTTTATGTCCCTAATATGTTCCTGCAACCGGACCCTAAAACTCCTGTAAGTTTCCCCTATGTAAAACGTCTTACATCCACATCTCAACACATACACTAACCCCTCCATATTACAACTGTATTCATGCCTAGCTGTAAACTTGATGCCATTAATATAGGGAAAAGAGCTTACTACATATTGACAGATGGAACAACCATCACATGGAACAGTGCCTTTATTTATGCTTCAGCTCTGACTAACATTAACATCTGGTAAACAAAATTGGTTATGTACCAGAATGTCAGACACATTCCTAGCTCTTTTATATGCAATACTCACAGAATCAGATAGTATAGAGTTCAAAATGTTATCCCTTACGAGCATAGGCCACAAGCTACGTGTTTTTTAACTATTTCCTCAGTTATAACATTATAAGTTGTCACTAAGAAAACTTTCTTCTGCTTTCTATTGTTCACAGCTGCATTGGTAGACTGATTTCCATCAATACAAACATTATATTTTCCACTAGCACAGACATAATGAGAATCTCCCTGAGAGTTAACAGAATACCTCATGTCTATAATTTTTTGTTTAGCTTCCCTGACCAGCTGGACATCATAAACTCTTCTAATAAACATTTTTTCTGCTTAAGTTATCTCTAAATCTAATGATGGTCAAATGTGAGATTGTTGTCAACCTGAGTACCCAGGTATCTCACCACAGGTTGTGTGCTTAGGGAGTTGCTATTGATGTGGTAATCAGTAAGGGACATGTTTTTGCTGAATGGTACGATAATATATATTTTTTTGCATTTAACTTAAGGCCATGTCTTTGGCACCAGCTATTTGTTGCTGTGAGACCATCTTCCATTATGTTACCATCATCTGCGGAGACAATGACAGCACCCAACTTACAGTTATCTGTAAACTTGGCCAGCCACAGGCCGTTTGTCTTTGCCTGGACCTCTGAGAAGTAGGTCCCAAACAGTGGGTGTCAATGGACGGATCCCAGAAGAACACCACTTGTGACAGGTCTGCTGTCAGAGGTGATGGCACCTATTTTTACCATGTGGGCCCTATCAGTGAGCCAGTTGGCCACCCACCTGATGAGATAGGGATTTACACTAAGTTGTGTTAGCTTTTCAATGATGCCTAAGTGAGGGATTGTGCCAAAGGGTCTATGACAAATCTTCGAATGCTCAAAATGTCAAACGTTAGAAATTTTAAGTGTTTGAAGATTAACTTTCAATGGTGCCGTACGGTGCAAATAGGGAGAATTTCCCTTTACTGCACTGAAGTGCGGTCTCGGAGTTGGTATATATATATATATATATATATATATATATATATATATATATATATATATATATAAGTAGGGGGTGGGGGTGCAGGGGGGCTTGCCCCCCTGCCCACACTGTTAAAGTGTGATTTTCTTTTTTTAGTTTTTTTTTATTTGACGTTCGAACATCCAAATGTTGAACATTTGGTCTCGATCATGTAATGTTCGACATGTTGGATGTTTGAACATTTAATATAGACCCATGCTAAAGGCCTTGGCCAGGTTAAGGTAAGCTGTGTGACCCGAATTTCCCTCATCCAGGGCCTTGGTGATAGTCTCAAAGAAGTCAACCAGGTTCATTAGACATGATCTGCCCCTGACGAATCCGAATTGGGTGGGGTCAAGTGCTTGGAGATTGCCTATGTCCTTGTTTATGAGATCCATAATAATATGCTCCATGGCTTTACAGATTAGACTTGTCAAGCTAGTGGGGCAATAATTTCCAGAGTCAGTGGTGGCACCACCTTTGTGCAAGGGGATAAAATGGCAGTTCTCCACTCTGCTAGAATGAAGCCTGTATCAAGGCTGTGGTTGAATGGTGTGCTCAGTGGTGAAGCTAGTTCTTGCTGGAGATGGTGCAGAATACAGCCTGGAATACTATCAGGTCCCATGGAAGCTGTGTCCTTTGCCTTGGATGAGGCCTTTAACACTTAATGTACAGAGATGTGAGGTGTGGGACAAATATTGGGGATGTCAAATGAACCTTTGGGGGAGATATGGGGGTGAAGTTTGCACTGAACCTATCAGCTAGCAGGTTGAGTAGTCAACAGGATCAGTGTAAGTGGTACCATTAAGTACTAATTCAGAACAAACTTGACCTTTGCCATGGAGGTTCCTGATGTAACCAGAGAAGGCTTTGTGGTTTCTCTTTGCTTCAAAGGCTAGTTTCAACTCATAATTGGCTTTGCAGGTTTTCACTAGTGATCTAATTTGTTTGTTGAGGCTGAAGAGGGAGTTTTTCCAATTTGGAATTTGTTCCTTTTTACCATTGGACAACAGTTTCTTCCTTTTGTTTTAAAGCCTGTTTATAGAGGATGTCCACCAAACAGGTTTGTGTTTCCTTGAGGAGCGCATTTTATTTCTCTTGGGTATGGCTAAGTCCATGCAGTTGTACAGGTGCTTATATACTGCACTGACATACAGTTCAGCATAGTTGTCTGCATCCTCTGAGGGGACGGTGGTGTGAAGCTACTGAAACCCTCTCTTAGGACTTTGCAATCAGCTTTTGAGAAGTTTTTTAGCCTGGTTATGGCTAGGGAGGGGTTGAGTGGGATAGAAACTTTGAGTGAGATGACCAATGATCTGATCTCACCAGGGAAGAGCATGCTATGGGAGTGGTGCAGTGGTCGGCCATGTTGGTGAGAATCAAGTTCAGAATATTATCTCCCCTTGTGGGGAATGGGGTGAGCTGGTCTAGTGCATTAGAACTGATGAAGTCAAGGAATCATTGAGTGAGTGCATTAGTGCAGGAATAGTTTACCCAGTCTATGGTGGGATAGATGAAGTCACCAAGGACCAGGGTGTTAGGGGGGTACCTTGATGGAGTCATGTAGGTCCAGGTAGAAGAAGTGGGTGTCCTGAATCATGGAGGGGGGTCTATAGCTGGCTATAACTTGGATGGGTATCTTGCCAATTGTCAGCTGCACCTGGAATAATTCCAGTGCATCATGTTGGCAAACCAGTCTGGAGGTGTGCCTGTCCTTAATGAAGATAGAGACTCTACCACCCTTAGTCTTTCCAACCTTATTTTGGGGTCGAAAAGTTTGGAATGAGACATAGCATGGTAAAGCAAGGGTGGTCTCCGCAGCCCTGAATCAAGTTTCCATTACCGCACAAACATCAGCATCTTCCAGTGTGAGGAGATCCTCAAGTGAGTGCATTTTTCAGGTTAAGGCTCCTAGCATTAAGTGGCATGATCTTCAGTTTGCTTTTTGACAGATCTTTTATGTTGGAAGATTTGTCGTTGGGACATTGCCTAAAAAAGGCACAATGGTGGAGGCAAGAACCTTGGCCAAGATCCAGAAACCCAGGGGTGACAGGTGGAGGCCATCTCTGGCAAAGCATCGAGGCCTGTCAACCATGTCATCCCAGGCAGACAGATATTGAAACCAGAAACTAAGCCAATGGTTGAAGTCAATTATTTTTTGTTGGTATTGTGGTATCATTCTTGGTGAAGGTAGGATGCTGCTTAGGGCTAGGGTCGTACCTGCCTGGGACACATACTCTGAGAGCTCAATCATGTCTCTCTTCATATAGTCCAGGGAGGTATGTCTCAAGTCATTCACACCAACATGGACAATGACACAGTCATACTTGTACCTGTTGTGGAGAGACTTAAGTGCTTGTGTGATGTGGTGGATTCTGGCACCTGACAGACAGCTGACTGTGACCTTCTCCTTGTTGAGCCTGGTGAGGGGGACATCAGTGTGTCTTACTACTGAGTCACCAATGACTGCTAGTATGTTTGGTTTATTGCTATGCCTTATGGGTTGTGTTGGTTTATTGTTATGTCTAATGAGCTGTGTTTGTGACACACTGGTATGTTGTCTGCTGTGTATGATGTGATTGGTGTTGTATGTTGAATATTTGTGAGTGTGTTTTGGTGATCTCTGTTGTTTAGGTAAGTTTTTATTGAAGATCCCTGCATAGGTGGGTGTGTTGTTGTGCTTGTGGTGTGGTGTTTGTGCTGGCAATCTCCTCTTTGTCAGGAATACTGACTGTGGCACAATAGAGCATGGATTCCAGGTTACTGATGTAGATGCATTTCTCGCAAGTAGAATAACTATGCGCTAGGAATAGAGGACTGCCCGTGAATATGAGGCACTTGCTACACTGTCTTAGTATGCCCATGTCGACTAGGCTGGCAGGAGAAACTGATGGGAATTGTCCAGACATAGTCTTCTGAATACTTTGCAGACTTATGGAGAGCAGGATTTGATAAGGGTTTGTCCACAAGAGTAGAGACCACAAAAAACATAAATGTAAAATAACTGGCCTGAAGCACAAGTGCTAAAACCAAAACTGAGATGCTTAGAACAGCAGATAAATTTAATCAGGCTACTAAAAAGCAGTAATAAATGCACAATAAGAACACCTGAACATTTAAGAGCACACAGAACAGCAAAATAAGGTAATAAAGTAGATAGAACACAGTTACGGTAAGAGCAGCTGAATAAAGTATATATATTTTTTTAAATGAAGAGGGAGGAAACAGAGCAAGATTAAGAGACAGTGGTGGTTGTCCTTCCTAAATGCTCTCTCTGCACACAGTAGATAGAGCTGATGAGATGGGACTGGTAGGAGTGTCTGAAATTAAAGAAGCAAGGGGGTAGTCCTTCCCAAATGATCTCACTGTACTCAGCCCAGTCAGCAAATTAGATGGGTCCAGGAGAGGTGTCCAAACACAAATTTACAGCAGGGGCGGGCAACTCCAAAGTCATCAAGTTTAAGACTACAACAACACTAGGGAGGCAGGGTGGGAAACAAACTGCAGAGAGAGAGAGAAAGACCACAATATTTAATTAATATTCAGTGAAACAAATAAAACACAGTATAGTTATGTAACTATCATTGAAACAACGCAAGTGCAAAAAAGATATACTTAAAAAATCAAATTGTATGTCCATACGATTGCAGATCACTCATAGCCAGCCAAACAGCTCTGATACTGAGCACAAATAAATACACAGAAATGTGACTATACCAGCACTATAAGACAAGAGATAAGCCCTCAGGCTAACAGTTAAACACAGAACTTGAAAGAAGTAAAACCACCCCCACTGAAACCAGATGGGTTACACTTCTAGTGCTGAATTAGCCCTGGCAGACTAACTGCAGAGAGAGAAGGACCAGAATATTCAATTAATCTTCAATGAAACACATAAATAAAATGCAGTACAGTCATGTAACTATCACTGAAACAATGCAAGTGCAAAAAAAAAGTATACTTAAAAAATCAGCTTGTATGTCCAAATAATTGTAGATCGGTCTCAGCCAGCCAAATGGCTCTGATATTGAGTACCCAATTTGTATACAAGGTTGATAACAATCTTAAGAATATACTAGAGTGTGATAAAGAAGATGTACTATTAGGAACAAGGAAATGCTGGAGGTACAAATTTGGTTCCTATATTGTTCACCAGTGAAGTCCAAGGTCAAACAACTATTGTGCCACTATAGTAACTTTTGTAAAGGAAAATTGTGAAACTAGGGGGCTAGTGTATATAGTCATTTGTAAACAAAGTCAGGCATATTATGTTGGCCAAACAGAGAGAACGTTAGCCAAAAGACTATACGAACACATATCAGAAAGGGAAACACAAACAATGCTCTATATAAACATTCCCAAGTTTGATCGAGTTTAACTCATTTTGAATTTGGAATTTTGGAAATGGCAAACTAGAATATTAGAGGTGGTCAGTGGGAAAACTGGATAGAATACAGAGAATTGATATGGCAATTACATTTAGATGCCACTACACTCCCTGGACTAATTGGAAACATTTCAATTTATCCTGTGTTAAAAATGAGGGCAGCCAAGGTATGACTTATTTGCAAATATATGTGTGTATTTTCCTCACATTTGTGTGTGCATGTATTATTATTCTTTATTTCATGGAAACCTACTTATGTTTTATATTCATTCATTTTATGGGATGCTATGAACAATCTCATACAGTTTTTAAAAGTTTTTAAAAATGTTCAGTTTTGTATTCTTTTAAAATATCACAGTTTCTGTTAACTTTCTGTATTAACTTTTTGTATAAGCATCACAGAACAATTGTCTTACTGAATGATTGATTAATCCATTAACACATTAACTCAATCTGAATTGTATTTAAACTGGTGTGCTTTAGTTATTCAAATCTACGGATGAAGTCCCGCATTACACGGCTGAAAGCTCTCAACATTTTTTCAGGAATAAAGTATTCAATTTACTTATCAAACTGTGTGGGATTTAGTGTGCAGTGAAAGCCTTCTTGTTCCCCGTCAGTGCCTGTGACTACGTGGACCTTTTCTGGCTGGCTATTTAAACACACTAACTCAGGTCATAGTCTCACCCAGACATATCCAAATTTAAATTATGTAAAAAAAAAATCCTTGTTATAGTGCAAACCCTTAGTTACAAAGTTATGTTTGTTGAAACTCTTAGAAATGTCAGTTTGCACAATCAGTTTTAATCAAACAGGAGCTGAAGCTTCCTCATTTAGCACCTGGTGCCATTCTTCAACTTATACTAGATAGTGCTTTAGTACTGCACAAAAATTGTATCGAAATTCATTTCTGTAGCAGCATTCAGAAATACCTGTATATAAATGAATCCCAGTACTTCATTAAAGACTGACTGGCATCTCTCAATCATGCCTCCTAACACATTGGACCCAGAACTGCTCCACCCTAGCTTCTTCTTCTTCTTCTTTCAGCTTTTCCTGGTTAGGGGTCGCTACAGCGGATAACCTGTCCGCTCATGATTGTCAGGAGAGTTTTTTACGGTGTTGAGTTGCCAGCCCGGCACCACCCTAGCTATACTACTGAAATAAACAGATAACTTTTATTCTAAACAACATGACAGCTCAAGAGAAACAATGTTAACACTTTAGACATTCTAAACAAACTAGATGAAGCTTAAAAGATAATGCATTATGGGATATGCATAGTCTTAAAATGAAGATACCTTATAACAGCTTTAAAGTACCAATAGCTATATTGCATATTTACAATATATGCAATCACTCTTGCATCTTTATTCCAGTTATCATCACAACTCCCCATAACAGAAATAAACTGAAATAAAGAAGTTATGTACTCACCATAAAGTTCCAGGTTGGGGAAGTACAAACAGTCTGCCCATTGTTACCTGAGTGGACTGGATCCACCAAATCAGATCCATGTTGCAGGAGTCTGTAATGAGAATCTCATGAGACATGGGCAACTCCTGTGTGGACCATTGAGCGAAGAGTACCCACTGTAATATTCACATGTGAAGTCATGCCAGGGGAACTAGAGTTATTGTCACTGCCATAGAGCCTAGGACCTTGAGGACAAATCTTGCCTGTATTTTTTTCTTGTTGAGCAAGATAAGCACTTGACTGCGTAATGTTTGAATCCTTTCTTGAGGCAGTTTTGCCAACATGTCATTTGTGTTTAAATCTGCACCTATAAAGGTAATACGCTGTGATGGCAACAAGGCAGATTTTTCTGCATTTATAGTAATGCTAGCTTGGGAATAGATGGATGGTGTAGTCCTTGGCTTTGATTAGTAGCTCTTGGTGGTGGCAGTTAGGAGCCAGTCGTCTATGTATGGAAACACCTGGAATCCTTGATGTCTCAGATGAGTCATGACTACTGCCATGCATTTGGTAAACACTCTGCGGGCTGTGGCGAGTCCAAAGGGCAGAGTTCTGAACTGGTAATGACTGGCTCCCAGCCAGAAGTGTAGAAATCTTCTGGAGCGCAAGTCCATCTTTATGTGGTAGTACGCATCCTGAAGATCTAATGAGCACATCCAATTGTCTTGTCCCAGAAAAGGGACTTTAGACTGCAGTGTTACCATCCAGAACTCTGACTTCTTCACTGACTTGTTTAGTCTGCTGGGATTCAATATGGGTTTCCAGTCCCCTGTCTTTTTTGGAACTAAAAAGAACTTTGAGTAAATTCCAGATCCTAGCTGGCCTGCGGGGACTTCTTGGATGACTCTTTTTTTCTAGCAACATTTGAATTTCTAGTGTTGCTTGATCCCTTTGACCGGGTGGAATGTCTGGAATAAACTTTGACGGACGAGATGAACAGTGAAAGGGAATGTTATAACCCCTGGATATAATGGACAGTACCCATTTGTCTTGAATCAAATTCAGCCAGGCATCTGGGTACAGCGATAGCCTGCCCCCAACTGCCTCCACAGGTGGACAGTTGGGCCTCCTTTCAGGAGCGCTGGAAGGGCCAACCAGAGAAAGTATCTCTGTCACCCTGGTTCTGCAGACCCCCTCTGCCATGTGGATGGTGTTTTCCATTGTTACTTCCTGGGGAAGGATCACCACAAGCATCAGATAAGGCTCCTTTGGACTTCCAGAGCTACATCTTTCCATTCTTCTGACCTTTAGAGTAGGGTCTGGTAGGGGCAGAAAAACGGACTCCGATGGCAGACAGAGTCTTACCATCTTGTTGGCTCCTGGTGAGAGTCTCTTTCACTTTCAGCCTGAACAACGATGAGCCATCAAAGGGGGCATCAATGAAGAAATATATGAAGAGTTCGGCAAACTCGCAAAGGTGCATCCAGGAATGTCCCCGAAGAGCTATTCCTGTGCCTGCTGCCCTGCTCGCTCCATCAGCTGCATAGGAAATGAGGTGCATGGAGGAGTTAGTGATGGAGGTTAAGGTTCCAAGCTGAGAATTAATCTTATCCGATAAATCTTGGGCTGTAGCTCCTTGTAGGGTATCTCCCAGCTCTTTTAGGAGATCCTTCTGAAGTTGGGTGAAATGTGATAAATAATTCAGTGACTGCAAGGTAAAGGCTGCTGAAGAGAAAGTACACTTCCCATACCTGTCCATCGTGCGAAACTCCTTATTCGGTGGATGGACAGATGCAGAAGTTTCAGCTAACCCCTTCTTTGTGGCTGCAGCCACCACCATTGCATCTACTGGAACTCCCTTAGTTAAATACTGTCTGTCCTCCGGGGCCGTAATAAATTTATTTGGCCTCTGCGGAATGGAGTCCACTGATTCTGGAGAGCCCCACACCTTCCAACTCACTGCACCCAGGAGAGGGTCAAAAGGTAGAGACACCCAAGAGGTGGAGGGGCAAGAGCCAAATGCCTCCAGGTATACCAACTCATTTTCAAAAGGGGAAAGGGACTTCCAGCCACCCCTCTGCTTAAGGATCTCCAGGATGTCTGAAAAAGAGACATCCTCAGAGGGCGACCATGGGGACCCTTCTGAATCCTCCAGTATCAGAAGTGACAGACTCAGGGGGGTCTACGTGCTTCCTCTTACACTGTCTCTTCCGAGGGACCTCCTCGGGGGGATGTTCTAGGGAGGTATCAGAAGAGGAGATTCCAACCATTGGGGTTTCCTGGGGCATTAACTCTCTACTGTGGGGGTGATGGAGGGATGATGAAGAGGTGGACACTAGCCCTTTTTGGGGAAGAGAGGCTGGAACCGAAGGTGGAGCAGACTCAGTGGAGGGCACACTCTGTATCAACTCAAAGGAACCGTGATCCTGGGCCATCAGATACTCTTGTCCCGAGAGGCCAGGAAATCTCTCTGGCACCAAGGAGGGTGGCTCCAAGGCTGATGTGGGAGCTGAACTCACCTGAGCCGAAGCACCAAGTGGGAGAGTCGGTTCCAACATGGGTCCGACTCGATTCTCCCCCCTCGGAGCTGACCAGGGAGTGTCGACCCCCAGATCCCTCGATGGAAGACAACATCAATGAGATCAGAGCAGACATTGAAGCCCAGATATCAGGAGTGATTACTGGCTCCACTGGTTCCAGCACAATGACTACCATACTCTCTGGCGCCGAACTCATCCAAGTCGGAGGAGGAATTGACTTTATCTGAGGTACAGTTGTCGGCTCCACGATCCAATGGGCTGGGCTTGAGAGAATTTCTTCTAGGGCCCAGGTCCAGAGCAACCTTTTCACGACCCACTTCACATCATCATCCAATAATCTGGAGGATCGAGAGGAATGGCTTGACGATTTGTGGCTACCTGCCACAGACTGTAACAAAGGAGATTGCGGCACCAAATGAACAGGTTCCAAGGATGGTGACTGACTCCCTTCTTGGCTCAGCAACAGTTCCAAGGAGACAGATGGAACCAAGGGAGGACCAAATGTGTCAGAACCAATGACTTTCGGATCCGAGGATGCTGTATCTTTGAAACTGCTTGACAGCTCAGACACAGGAGCCGATGAAGCAGCCTTTTTAGACTTATCCAGTTTTGAAGTCTGATTACCTTCTTCAGCTTTCAACAAGCCCCTTAAAATGAGCTAATTTTTCCTCTCCTGTAAGACCCTTGCACTGAAGCTATGACAAATGGAGCAGAAGTCTTGTAGATGGACTGGACCTAGACAGTAGACACAACTTGTGTGTCCATCTGTTAAAGACATTTTCTGAGTGCATGAATCGCACTTTTTAAATCCAGGTTGTTTGTGCTCCTTAACATATTCTTTAGACATATTTACCTGTGAAAAACTAACACAACAGTAAATTGTAACTACTATAAAAGGTAGAAGCAAGATAGAAAAGACTTTTTTTTTGTTACAAGAAAAAAATGGAAGGATAGGGGGGACGAGGAGAAGTCTCTAAATTAAACGGCAGTCTCTTCAAACCCAAGGAGATGCCTCTAATTTAAATGGTGACTCCTTAAGGGAGGAAAGAAGGTGAAAGAATTTTCTAAGTGAAATGAATTCTTTAACTAAATAAGGGGAAGAGAAAAAAACAAGGCCCAAAAGGACAGCTGAAATGAAAAATATAGCCAACAGTACTCAAACACACAAAAAAAGGCACTATAATATAACTGGGAAAGGTAAACTAAGAAGTAGTAGTAAACTTTAGGAAAGTTATCCAAAAAACAGAGTATAATACTAAATTTTACTAGCCTGAGCCAGTGAAGACAATACCGAAGCTTCAAGTGGCAAACAAGATCTGGGGAACAGCTGCTAAGCACCATGGGATAGGTTATAGCCTCAAGCCAGTAGAAGCTCTTGAGCTTTGGTATACGGCCGAGCCGGAACCGAGATTTGGCTCTGAACCCAACCAGCAAGAATGAAGGCGAGATAGGACAACATAACATTAAAATTTTACAGTCACTAGACAAAACAGACTCGACTGTACCTGACCCAGTTTGGGCACAGTATTCACAGTCTGTCACTGTGAATAGTTAAAACTCAAATTTCCAGACTTGTCTTAAGGTGTTCTTTTGTCAACACATGTTCATCTTTATCAGTTGATCTGGTTATTCTTGGCACAGACTGGTTTGTTTTGTTGTCTGAAACACTGCATTCAAGTTCATGCTCATCAGGAAATAACTGGATATGTTTTTTATTTAATCTATGCATGGTATCACCTCCTGTTTGCACCACGTAGGGTTGTGGTTCAGTAGCTTTCTGCAAAGTAATGCTTGTTGTGTCCCACTTTTCTACCCCCTCTAACTTTAAGTGAATTGTTTGACTTGGGTGAAGAGTAGGTAGTGGCTGTGCAGAATAACATTGGTTGTAAAACATTTTGTACAAACGTTTAGCTTGTTGGTCATGCTTCTTGACTACAGTGTACAGAATAACTTTAGGTTCAATTTTTGACTGTCACATTGGCATGTTTGTTGATATTTGTTCTCAAAGAATGAGCTGTGAAGGGCTTAGTCTTGAGACACTGTGTGCAGTAGCTTAGTATGCCATGAGAACAATGTGAGGATCTGTTTGTCATGCTATCTTTTGGTGGTACTGCTGTCTCAGTTTTACCATTTGACTGAAGAGTGTGAGGACTTGATGTAGTATGGGTGAACTCATAGTCAGTAACAAACTGTTAAAACTCATCTGACATAAACTGTGTACCATTGACAGTAACCACTTCAATAGGTAGAACATTGGGGGGGATTTAATAAAGCCTACATGGATTAATTTTCCATGTAGGCATAATGGCACAGAGCTTACACAGAAATAAGCAGTCGTGCAATTCAATAAAAAAACCTGAAGGGTGTGCATGAATGTGCAAACATGGAAGTGTCCGTGGCATGCAAGTCACCTCATAAGCAAGTGAACTGCATGCAAATGAGGGTGCTGGAGTGATCCAGCAAGCAGACAGGCAGTCCTGCAGATCCAGTGTTGGTGTCTGAAGTGTACATGGAAAAATTCCATGTACATGAAATTAAAAAGTAAACAAGGGCTGTAAATACCCAGTTAGAAGGTCAGAAATAGCGTAAGAGACACAGATATGTGCAAAACTATGCCCTGTGTGTCCCAAAAGTAATGGAAAATAATTTAAAATATTTTTTCATATCCATATTATGTTTATGCTGTGCGCAGCAGCATGCAAATATGCCATTATGCAAAAAGAAAAATATTTAAGTGTAAAAACAAAAAAATAAAAATGTTGACAATAATGCATTATAGGGCCTTGCACGGAGTATGTACAATGGTAGATGTATGTGGTTGCTAAGGAGGGAGGGCCTGGAATTGTGTAGTTTCCCAGTTGTGTGCATGGATCTGTATGCAAATGAGCTGGGGTTTCTGAATAGCAAAATTGGGTAGCCATGCCTGCAGATCACATCTGCGTAGCCCCAGAACCATGTTGGTGTCCACAAAAGAGGTAGCTGACATCAAAAGGGTGTATGTCACTATTTCTTTAAGCACATTGGAGCTCAACAGCACCCATTTACACACCACTGTGCTGAGTAGGGGGATGTGTCCAATGTTGCTAAGCTTTGTTTAGCTTCCGGACCCGTGTTTTAGCTTGTTTGAGCGTGTTTGCATGGTGCGCCACTGTGCTGAGCATGTCTGTCTATAGGAGTGTGTCTGTTGACTGCTGAGCATTGTTTATACCAGTGGCATTGGTTTGCACATCAAGCCGCAGTGCTTAGCAAGGAAGGCTGTCAAAAAAAAAGAAAAAAAAAACAAATTGGCTGAGAAAGCCAATCATATTTAAATTACTGATGACCCCTGTTCCACTTAAACTGAGCCATTCTAACTCCTCAGTGATGTACTTGGCAGGTTGAATGCATCATTGATAGCCAATTATATAGACTGCATCTGCAGCAGAGCACTATAAAGTATGCATACACCCTACAATCTAATTTTTCTCCATACTCTGCACCACTGGAATACAGACTTGGGAATTTTAACTGACAGAATGCTAGGGGCTGCTGTAGCTCTACTACATCTGTATATGCTAGATGCTGAGGTCAGTGCTGATGCTGCTGGTGACAATAGGCCTAGACTGTGAAGAAGAAGAGTGTTCAAGCCCAGGGAACCTTCCAGGAGCTACAAGAGCTGGAGAATGTAGAGTGCTACAGATTGGACTGGGAAATAGTATAAGAACTCACTGAGCTCTACCACCCTCAACTCAGACCCAGTGCCAACAGAGGGTAACCCATCATAGTGGAAGCAAAGGTATGTGTAGCCCTTAGGATACTATCTACAGGTACTTTCCAAAAATCAACTGGGGACATAATGGGGTCTCACAGGCATCGGCATCCAGGGTACTCCACCAGTTCCTGGATGCCATGCAAACACATCCCAGTGACCACATTTATTTACCCCACACCCCTAAGGAGAGAGCCAGCAGTATGCATCTCTTCTACTGTGTAGCATGCTACCCTGAGGTACTGGGTGCCATAGACTGCACTCATGTCCAGATCAAAGCATCACCCAGTGAGGAGGATATAGTGTACGTTAACTGCAAGGGGTATCACTCCATCAACTGCCAGGTTGTGTGCAATACCCATGGCATTATTATGAATGTATGTGTTGGCACCCTTGGCAGTTATCTCGACTCCCATATCTGGCATGCATCACAGCTGTACCATATGTTTGCCAGAAGGGACATCCCATATGGCCATCTACTTAGGGATGCTGGCTAAACACTGGAAACATGGATGATGACACCCATCAGAACTATACACACACCTACCGAAGAACACTTTAATGAGGCACATGCACAAACTAGGAACATCATAGAACATGTGTTTAGGCTGCTCAAGTCACGGTTTAAGTGCCTCAATATATCTGGTGGAGCACTGCAGTACTCTCCAGCCACATGTGCACAGATGTTCACAGTATGTGCCATGCTACACAATATGATCCTGCGGAAACAGCTATGGCAGGATCATCACAGGGAAGGCATACACAGCCCCCCCACCAGTGCCTAGGTCCTGACAGCCACACTCACAGGGAGACTTGGAGGAGGAACCCCCTGTGGCTGTCCCTGTAGGCAGACATAGGCATGCTTAGTATGCCCTGGCCTTGGCCAAGAGACAATGCATAGCAAATGCACTGACAACCTATGGTCTTAAGGACTGGCACCTTACTCTGACTTGCATACATAATAAAAAGGATGCCGGCCAGACCACACAACCTGTACCTAACCATGTATTGGCTGTGTACTGGGTGCATCAGACAGAGTCAGCCCTGAAACACAGATCTCTCAACTGCTGCGTTCACAATGTAAGCCAATCTCTTATACAACAAATGTATGGGGTACTAGACTATGGTAACATATGCCTGGATCTGCTGTACGTATGCAAGGGAATAGACTAGGCTACTGAGCTACTTGCAGAGAACTAACAACTACTTGGGACAACAGGTACTCTGTCCAGTACTGAGTACCCCAATATTTTACACAAAGTGCAGGGTTCACAGCAGGGGTCACAGTGCATGTCTATATACTGCTAAAAGTGTGAGGAATTAAAGTTCACTTACCAGTGGCTGGTGTGGCTCACTTGGATAGGGACATTAGCGTGGTTGATGCTGTTGATGGCTTGAAGCTGGCCGTACCTACAACTTTTGCATGTGAGTTACTCGTATGGTAGGATTCTCACAGACTGTCAAAATGTCACAATCTGGTACTGCAAGAAAACTGGACAAAGCCAGAGAAAATGGGAGGTGGACAGAGTGCCAAACCTACAGACATTATGCATTATACTAAGTAACCTAGAAGGTGGCTAGTATAACAGCAGGTTACAACAGGTCAGATTAGCAGCAGGATGTAAAGGCCATCACTCAACTGTGTCAGTACTTACAGCAATTCAGCAAACTGCATTTAGTAGTATATTACTGGAAAAATACAACTGTATGAGACACAGAGCAGACATATGGGGTGGAATGCTGGACATTCTGCAAAAAACATCTACAGTGAGAGGTATGAAGACTGTCACCCTATGTGTGGTGTTACATCATGTACCCCAGTCACATCATACCTCTCAACCACTTACAGCAGGAAATCTGGACAAAGCCATGATCAACAGTCAGACAAAGGCCCACATATAAGAGGAAGGATTAACTATTGACCAGACAAATGTGGAAAGTGCAGAGAGTAACAGGTTGGGCATTAGCAATTTCCTGATGTATATGGAATCAGTGACCCAAATGTCTGTCATCATTTCCTAACTTCAGTCTATAATGACTTGCCACTAATGTACCAGAAAATCACAATGCTATGTAAAACTTACCAAAAATATGACGATAAACCCTGTACATTCTATTACAATCTATGCAGAAAATAGGTATGAGTCATATAGTACATTCAGCAAACAGCCAGGGAATACCTTGGGCAAAATATCAGGGAGGTGCTGGACTGTTGAATCAGGTGCAGCAGCCAATTGGCAGCAGCACACAAAATCCCGGACTGGAGTACAGGTAGGTCTGATCTGGAGTCACCTTGTAAGGACCGACAGTCACACTGGGCATGCTTCCACACTTAGCTAACTTGAGCTCATGTCTGATGCCTCATCTGCCCAAGGAACTGCTATGTGGAAATAGGTCTGTGCATACAGACGACTATTTATATGTATCTGTCTCTCCTTATCCCTCTCATACGTGATTACCCTATCTATCAGTATGTGGCACACACACACACACACACACACATATATATATATATATATATATATATATATATATATATATATATAGCTAAATGTATAGACTGATTTAAACTCTCCACATATATCTACGTAACAGAGTTACATATTGCACTCACACAGCTACAGTTAGGTTGACATCCCTGTTTTGTATATATATATATATATATATATATATATATATATATATATATTTATGTGTGTGTGTGTGTGTGTATGTGTATGTGTGTGGGGATATACGAATGTCCCCACTTACATGCAGAATGATGGGGTTATCTGGACCTACACACACACACACACACACACACACACACACACACACACACACACACACACAACATTTGTCCGATGGTAACAGACCAAGGTCACATAACGACATAGCCCACTCATCTACAGAACCCTGTGCCTGTAGAATGTCACCCTGTAGATAGACAACAGTGAGCATGTGGTGTAATTTGCAACAGTTGCAACGTAGGACTTGGACAGGATATATTGTCACTGGCCAATTGTCCACCTACCAAACTGCAACCGACCGGACATGGTGATACTGGTAACTGTACACACATAGCAGGGGTATTAACAGGTATCCCACCACTAGGACACTAGATGCAATAACACCATCAAGGAGGTTCACTCTGCAGGCCACACATGCTGTGTAATACAAGGCCACTTTGAGTAGTTCACAAGTACTGTGGCTGCATCCACATATACAACAGGTGTAACCTGTGGCATGTGCAATAAGTACTGTGAGCTATAGTGTGTAATAGTAGCTAGGTAGGGGCTCTAGTCTCACATCAGCCACCATGTGTGTGTGTGTGTGTGTGTGTGTGTGTGTGTGTGTGTGTGTGTGTGTGTGTGTTTCTTTGTGTGTGTGTGTGTGTGTGTGTGTGTGTGTGTGTGTGTGTGTGTGTCTGTGTGTGTGTGTGTGTGTGTGTGTGTGTGTGTGTGTGTGTGTGTGTGTGTGTGTGTGTGTGTGTAAATATATTCCCTTGCAACAGTGAAGCCATGCCTGTATGGCCTATCTCTGTGCAATGGTTACACATTTTAAGGCCCTATGACTACCTGTCAGCTTCTCCATTGTCCTCCATTACAAGGTCTGCTGATGTCATCCACTTTAACAGCACTGTCTGACGGTTTAATAACACCTAAGCTCTGTGGCATATGCAATAAGTACTGTGTGCTATAGTGTATACTACTAGATAGGTAGTGGTTCTAATCTCACATAAGCCAACTGTGTGTGTGTGTGTGTGTGTGTGTGTGTGTGTGTGTGTGTGTGTGTGTGTGTGTGTGTGTGTGTGTGTGTGTATACCAATATAGCCCCTTGAAGCAGTGCACATATGACCATGTGGGCTGTTTATGTGCAATGGTTATGCATTTAACTGCTATGTGACTATCTGCTGCCCCTAAATAGCCCACATCTACCTAGGCATAACTGCTATCACCACCACCGTATGGAACACCCAAGAGACACATATCAAGGGTGGCAGACCTTGTCACAGGGTATGCATGCATGATTACACTGACTGCCCCCATTGTCCTTGACACACTGTTACAGATATGCATCTAGGTAACCATGTACGTATACAGCCATAACTTGATGATGTCATATTTCTGCTGTGCTGCCATGGCATTCTGTGCTGCTGTATTGCAACCAAGTCTCCATAGCTTAGCTACTCAGACCCCAGAAACAGAAACATACACATGTCTGTGAGACACCTGTCATTCTGTAATACTACTGCCAGCCTAACATCATGTAATAAAGATACATCAACTTTGATGTGTATTCATGACACATGCCAGCATATAGCACCTGTCATGGTCCACAACATCTGCCATGGCATAACAGTACCACACTACACAACTACATGTAAAGTAATATAGTCACCCTGTGCATCAGGCAATTATTTGCATGTCCCTGCATCAATGGCATGGATGGCAGGGATGTGACACAGGTATCATCATATGCACAGGGTGTGATGTAGGGGTGCCAGAGGCCTAGGCTGTGCCAAACAGTTGACAGCATGTGTGTAAGTCAAGAAGGGTGCTGGTTAGATGGGCCATGTAGAGGTGCTGTGTGTGTCTGTTGGTGACCTGCATGTGACGTGATGTTTGAGTGTGTGCGTGTACACAATCAAGCCCAGTGCTAGTCCTACACATGTGTATGTTGTACAGCTGTGGAATGTACATGGCAGAGTGGACAGTTCACTGTCTCCAGCCATGAACATGATAACTGGCTCTGCCAGGAGTGGCACAGCCACCACCATGTCCAGGGACAGATGTAGTGCTAGTAGCTGACAGTGAATGCTGTCTGCTGGGCCCATGTCCCCCATGGGACCAACCAGGACCACGTGCCCATGGCCTGCCACATCATGGTGTGGACAGCACACTTCCTTCTGTAGTTGTGTGCATGGCCATGTGGAGTCTCAGCAGATGGTGTTGACCTATGTCTATGTGTCTGATGCTCTACTCCAACCAGATGTTCCAGCACAGACAATGTGCAGTGAAAGACTGACACTGTCTCAGCCCACCTTCTGTCCACCACATCAGTAATGTGATCCATGGTGTCACCAATGCTGTAGAGGTAGTCACAGATGTCAGACTGTGCTGCATCCATAATCCTGAGCATCAGTCTGGTGTTGCATTCGGAACATGCCTGTGCCTCCATGATGGACAGAAACATGTGGCAAGTGACCCATGATGTGACACATGTGACAGTTGGTGGATGGGCAGCAGTTCTCCTTTAAGCACTCCTGTCAATCTGCCTGTGTGAGACCTCACCAGCTGTTTGGCTATGGCCAGTGTCTACACTCACTGATGCCATAGTTGCCACACTTTTTTGTTCAATGTCACCACCCTCTGACTGTCCAAGATATGTGGCCTCAGGGGAGTTAGTATGTGTGGGCATGCTGATCTTGTGCAGGGACAATGGGGGAGGAAGTGGGCTGTCAACCTCTGGGACATATCCAGCCCCCAACAGCCCCACCTGTGCTTCACTATGGCCACCATCATCATCATCAGGGTCCGACAATACACTGACATCAAGGCTGTGAGGGGGACAGACTCCAACCCCTATATTCACCTGTGAGGAGGAAGACAAAAATCAGTACATTACTACCTGCACTATTATGTATGGTAATCCACAAAGACACATGCAGGTGAGGAGGCACAACTGCTTTACACAACACATCTTATTTCTGATCCCATGCACAACACAGAAACACATAACGTACACAGACAAGATAGGCTTTTTATAGCATGCACTGCAGCTACATGTGGTTAATGTTGCCTGTACAATATGGCTGTGAAATGAGCAATATGACAGTGTATCTGATAGGCCTGCACCTTAAACCCAGTGCACCTTTCTTGAACATAATATCCCAGTTGTAGTATCAGTGCCTCATGTATGACCATCTGCCTATTGTGTTTGAACAGGCATCTTGGAGTGATAGCCTCCTATATAGCAGGCTGCATAGTCCTTCTTAACAATAAGTGCAAATGTGTTAATGTTCCTGCAAACAAAGCTGTGATTACTCATTCTATGCACTTCAGTTAACTGCTCCAAAATGGAACATACAACTATTCTACTCTGGCTAAGCATAGCAGTTGTGCCTAGGGCAACATGGCAGCCCTTAACATTCTTAGGGTATATATGATCTGTAAAACAACAGTATCACACTTACCAGGTACAAGACCTCTGACTCTGGCCACACCTGATGTACCTATGAAAATATGAGGGATACGTATTGTCAGCAATACCAAATGTTGCATTGTTACAAAGTAATATGTGAGTATATCTGCATGTACAGTAGCTAATGTGTTACTGCCTACACTGGTGACATTCTGAGTATGTGTGCACAACTGTATATTAAAAACCAAACCACACCCCCCAATGCAGACAGATGTGACACCCATGTACTGGTATGCAGAGCCTGCCACAATGACTGGTACAGTATTACACTGATGAACACAGGAAGCTTACCTGGACACTCCTCTGATGTGGTTGCTGTGGCACCCACCTCCAGGATGTATGGGGTGATGGATGCCTGGGAGCTGGTGGTTGATCTGAGGCTTGTCAGGAACTCCTCTGTGGCCAAATGTGGTTGTTCTGTTGAAGACCCTCCACCGGTGGCAACACAGACCCTGACCACAGCAACTGCCCTTTGCCATGCAGCATTGACCATATCTGTGGCTTGGTGTCAGACCTACTCATAGGTCCTGTCCTGTTGGTCAATATGATTCACTGCCATGACACGATCATCCCACAGTGCTGCACGTTGGTCATGATTTTGGTGACTCTTGGACAGCAGAATGTGGTGATGCAGTCTGAGGCCATTCAGGATAACATTATTTTCTGTGGCTGTAAATGGTGGGTGCCTCCTGTGATACATTGTTCCTGTACGTCATCAAGAGGAGAAAACATCCCAGGACCAGATACATGGACATCCACTATGTACAGACCCTGCATATCCAAAATAGGCTGCACTAACCACAGCTCCCTCACATGTTATACCCCGAATTCTATTAACGCAATACATGTGTGGCTATCACCAATATAGTTGCAATACTGGTTATGTCCCTGTGTGTTGTGACAGACTCTGCTGTATGTCTCTACATCAATCACTGCAGTCTGCTGTGGTGTGTCGCCTACAGGCGAAATCCCACTACTATGTCATACAGCCACTGTCAGACAAATAGCTGGGTGCTATTACAACAACTATATGGGGACAGTCCACCAACACCAGTGTGCCACAATGACAGACAGCAATGCAAATCTGGTGTAGTATACCTTTCTGTAGGCATCAAACATCTCCACTACACAGATGTTTGTGGTATGTGAACGTGTGTCTCATAGATGTGGTCCTTTTGGCACAAACATATGGATGTCTGACAAACGGTTGGCCAGTCATTGATGGTTGTTTTCAGAATATGTAGAATCTAGCTGTCACATGGCAGACCTCTCAGAAAACACATGTGCTGCAGTAATTTCCGTTAGTCTATTCATAGTCTTACTTTGTATGGCCAATTTGTATACTGTGCCGCTGAGTTTGGACCTGTGTCCCTCCACTAATAATGGCTATGGCCTGAATTCCTGCTGTAAGGGGTTGACAGGTATGTTAGCCATAGCTCTCAAGCTATGAGATACAAATGTCAACAAAACAGTGACCTAGCCAGAGTACATCAGGGACAGTCAGGGACACCTTTACAATGTCTGAACTATTTCTGTGTGACAACTGACTGAGAGGAGGTGAATTACACTACATTATGTGATATTACATCTGTGTACACCCTTAATTACTGTCAGTTATGTCTAACACATACTCCACTAGCACCAATATGTCAATGCCATAGATGTACTACAGACCTACTGTTGTAATCCATATTCTCCATACTTCCACCCTCCCATCTGCATCCCATTACATGGAGACATGTATTACATACCTGGTAGAGTGAAGTAATCTTTTTTTGCCTAGATACTCTGAAAACAGTTCAATAAACTGTATTCTGTCTGAGTAATGCAACATACAAACCTATTTCCCATAGGCAGCTGATTGCCTTTTGTAGGTAATGCTCATTAACAGGTTATTGCCTGTGCAGCAATCTGTGGCTCAGACTTGATAATTGCATCCAAAACAGCTGGGTTGCACTTTCATTAGCCAATGACATGGCACTACAGTGCAATATTTAAGGCCTTCATGTAGGCCGTGGTCCCTTTCTTGGTGTTTGAGATGGACATTAGTGAGGTGTGTTGACTACAGCATCACAGGTGGTCGATACAAATAGATTCATAGGTTGGTACTAGGCTACCGGCCCTAGGGCCTATACAAGCCTAGCCATAACAATTCCCTGAATATTTCTTCCAACAATATTTACTTCCCTGGACCCCTGTCTAGCAGGGTGACTGATGTGATCCCCTGGGTGAATTTCCTATCTCCCATCCAATCATCAAGGTTCCTTTGGAAGAGGGCCAAGGAGGCACTCTGCTTGATATGCATGGGCAGTCTATTCCAGAGTATGGGGAGTCTCTGGGTCAGGAACCTATCCCTCCAGCATGTTTTGTTTATTGTGATGACAGGGTTTAGATCCCTGGAACATGTGGCTCTGAGGGATTGGGATTTCTTTAAGTGGAGCATGTCCAACAGCTCAGGGTTTGACATGGCCTTGTATGTTAAGCAGAGATTGCCTCTGAGTAGACAATATGCTACAGAGTATAGCTGGAGTTTTTCAGATGGTCAGCATAGGGCATCTGCTTTAGGCCTCTGATTCTTTTAGTGAGGTATTTCTGCGGCCTTTCCAGCTGTTGCAGATGTCTTGTGAGGTACACACCAAATGGGGCGATGTACTCTATAATGGGTCTAATGAGGGATGAGTACAATGGGACAATGACCTCCTTTTTTCTGGATGAAAAGCCCTTAGTGATGAGGTGTGCCACATAGAAGGATTTCCTGACTGTTGTGACAATGTGGTTATTGAAGGTGAGACCATTGTCCACCTCTGTCCTTAAGTCTCTCATCACACTTTCAGTGTTTAGTGTACTGCTACCTATGTGGTAATTCATGGGTACATGGTTTTTCACAAAGGGGATAACTATACATTTCTTGGCATTAAGCTTGAGCCTATGGCTCTGGCACCAAGCATCTGTTTCTGAGAGGCCCTTGTGTAGAATATCCACATCATTTGCGGATTCAATAATGGCTCCCAGTTTACAGTCATCTGTGAACTTTGTTAACCAGAGTCCCATAGTGTTGGGCTGTACTTCACAGAAGTAGATGCCAAACAAGAGTGGTCCCAGGACTGAACCCTGAGGTACTCCACTTGTCACTTGTCTGGAGTTGGATTTGGAGTCGGCTACTTTTGCAGTCTGGGTTCTGTCAGTAAGCCAGTTGGCAACCCATACTTTCCACTGTTGAGATTTATGAGGTATGTCCACAGTTTTGCATAATATGTTTGGCCATTGTCCCATAACATTGTGATTATCTGGCAGTTCAGTGTTAAAGATTGTGGGTTGAGGTCAGGAAAGAACAGAGAGACATGTGAGTGTCGGACATCATACCCATCAGAATATGCATGCTGATGCAGTAGGTGCTATGCTATCAGCTTACTATCTTTGTAGGGGAAAACTGTGAAACATGTCCCTGTCACTGGACCTTTGCCCCCCACCCTGTATGAATGGTTTGGTCTGGATACCTTGCTCTAGGGGGTTGTGAGGTATGGTAGTTCTGTAGCAGCTAGCTTAAGATACAGCTGCATATGTTCTAGGCTGCAGCTGCTGCTGCAGCCTAGACACATTGTGGGGAGTGTAAACTCTTTGGTGGACAACAAGCTGTATGTGTAACTGAGGCAGCAGTGTCAGCTGTGTTGTCACAGCACAGCCGTGGTAAGGGTACCCTTTACAGTCCAATCGAGGCATGTGCTTAAGGTACATCTGTAATGTAACATTGCCAATCACAGAGTAGTAGGTACATATAGTTCACCTATATGAATATGTGCAGTGTGACCCTACCTACAGGCCCCTGACTTGCAAATATTGGTAGAAGTTAATTCAGTAGCAGCAACCTGTGTGGGTTAAAATTACATGACAGTCATTACTTGCTGTGTTCACAAGATTGTAATTGATGTGCAACACACTGGATTCTAACCCAGGACTGTGGGTAGCAAAATATACTATATGCAAGGCATTTAACAGACTGAGCTACTGAGTCAATGCTGTAGGAGGTGTATTTGCAAGATATATGTGCATACATACAGTCTGTGACACATGTCTGCATCCATCATTTTATGTGCGTGGCTTTAAAATGCAGTTGTTGTGCAGCAGGGTCCCAGTTGTACACATATGCTTTGCCATTGCTGCCTTAGCAGGTGTGTTTAGAGATGCTGCTGATAAAAGGTATCAGTTACCTGCTATCATACCTCTCAGCCTCTTAGAACAAGGCGTCTGGACAAAACCATAAATAATAGTGGGAGAAAGGCCAAAAAATAGGGACAATCTTTAAATATTGCTCTTACAAATGTAAAATGTTGATGTAATAAGTTTTGCATTAGCACGTGTTTTCTGAAGGGTATGAAGTGTGAAACCCAAATGCTTGCCTTGATTTTCTAACCTCAATCTTTAATGACTTGCCACTACTTTGTCAGAAAAACACAATTTTATGACAAACAGGCCAAAAATAGGGGGAAAAATCTGGACATTCTGCAACAATCTATACAGTTGACAGGTATGCCTGCTATCCCAGGCCTCGCATACATCCAGTATTATTTATTTAACTGTGTACTGGTGTAGTGTTTGCATCACAGTCCCAGGTACAGTCCCATTTTTTCCCATTATATGTACTTGCAGTCTGTCAGTGGCAATCAGTATATTTTGCTGGAAACACCTACTTTAATTCAGAGCTGAGTGGCCTAGTAGGCTAATGCACTATACTGTAGTTGACAGGGTCCTGGGTTTGAGATGTGGCAGGGGTGATAATTTTGCAGATGTGCCTACCACTGTGAGAAACGCATAAGATCATTAGGACACTTTAAAGCACGTTTAAGTGGTTTTGCAAGGCAAGCCACTTAGCTCCAGTCAAACTCGCATTAAAAATTTAAAAAGAACAGAAAAAGGGGGTGATAAGACAGTGGTGAAATGGGGGCAAGCTTGGGGAAAAACATACTGAAAGGCAGGTAGGGTTGTGCAGGCAGGATGTAGGAAAGGACCATAGCTTTCCATTTCTTGTACAGCAACAGCTATGCATTTTTACAGATTTTAGACATCACTTTGGACCCTTAAACCTCAGAAAGAGGGGTGAGGACAACATAAATAAGTTGTCAAGCCAATTGGATCTAAATAGTTGTGTCCAGTGGACACATGTGAAATGGAGAGCTATGTATGGGGCGACATTTTTTTTTTTGTGCGACAGGTGCCCTTTTTTTTTTTTTTATAAGAAGAGAGTAGAGTGTTGAGGAAGGGATGTAGGTACATGTGGGGAGGTAAGTTGGGTAGGAGAGGTGGCATTTACAGACAAGACAGCAGGCAGCGGTGATGTGTGACACATGAGAGGGGTAAACACCTTGAATGGAGAGGGTGTTGCGGAATTAGGGGTGCATGTGCCTCCAGATGGCAGCGACATGACTAAGATTCCACCCATGGGCAGTCAACACTGCTCCTTCACTGCCCCAAAGGTGGCTGAGCTAAAGGCTGGAGGCTGGGCACCAGGGCCACCAGGCCCCACCAGGTTGTTGAGTCTGCCCTCAAGCTCCTATGCACAATCCTGTGCACTATGGCTGGTAGTTGATCTTGAGTGACTACCACCCCTCTGCCACTGCTCCCAGGGTGGACAGGCCCTATCCCCTGAGGCAGTTCCACCTGAGGGTGGTGCAGGGCCAGCTCACTGGCCTAGGTCCCAGACACAATGGCCCGGTGCCACTGCTGGCTGAGGTAGGGTAGGTGAATCAGCAGGAACTGACCTACCCTGTTGTTTTGTGGTAATAGAGGTATAGCAATGTGTTTAGGTTAGTTATGTACAGAACATTTTCTTAGTTATAACAGCATGCCAGAACATTGGAAATAACCCAGTAACATTTTAATGTATATTATATGGGACACAACAATAAATAACATAACAGTCAGTATATTAACAGCATGCCAGTAACAGTATGGCATAAGGCCAACAAGATAGGTAATTAAACAAGATATGTTAATATGCAACAATTGTAATACATAACAATAATAAAGCATATGCCCCAATATAAAGTTTATAGAACAACATATGTTAATTGTAAACCATAACCAATGAATAACAATAATACATTTAGATGAAGATAAGGGGTGGGGAGAGAGACAGACATACAGTCCATTAATACTGGTATAGGCTATAATAGCTTACAACAGTACTGCTATCTACTCTACAGGTCTATCCTTCCTTTATGTATAACAATGCCCTATAGCTGCTGTAGCATGTATATACCTCTCAAGCTATCCACATGGGACAGTATGGGCCAAGCAGTAACACCTGCAGGTACACAACTACAGAGAACACACATCATGTGGACCTCTATAACTATGAAGGTATATTGTGGACTGATGTAGTGTTACTTTGCTATTGATATAATCATGTTGATGATACATCTGTGACAGAGGGATTATGCAACAGTAATTAAATTCCATGACAGCGTGACACTTGAGAGACATGTATGTGTACAGTAAAGTGAGTAAACAACTATCAAGCCTTGCTTGACAGGCATGGGGATAGAACTTCAGCAAACTTTCACAGACACTCCAGGCATACATCCATACCAATATTACACATTTTTATTTCTTTTCTTTTTTTATTATTATGCTTGCCGTTATTTAATGAAGTATTATCACATTCCTGGTCAATGATGTTAACAGTCTGTTACATCTGAACATACAAATTATTTATGCATAATAAGGGCTACCTCACCCATTCACCTGTATTTCCTGTGGGGAGAATATCTGTCATCAATACGTAACTGATTCAGTGATATTTATTACTACATGGTACTGGAATCAAAGCCTGGTCTGTGCGTGGCAAAATGCATTTCAAACACAGCATTTAACAAACTGAGCTACTGAGTCATGGCTGATTACTGACTGATATTTGCCTAGAGCTCACCTAGACACAAAATATGACCTGGTAATACTACTACAGTTTTATACTAGACTGCAGTGACAGTTGAATACACATTCATGAGATTCATGCATGACAGAGATACTAGGTAAACCTATTCATTACGGCATAGAATGCAAGTGTCCACATTATATTGTTAGTAGGTGGGAATATCTGTGAACTCTGCAAACCATATCAGATTATTGAGTTGGCTGCCTCACCCATATACAGTTGCAGATAGCATATTTGCATTCTACAGCTATTACACTGTTATACTTGCCTGCACCACTGTACCTTGGAGCCTGACTGCATATAGCTGAAATGCAAAGGTTAACACAAGACAATCCTGATATGCACAATATATCTTGGGTGTTATTGCTATTGCTACATATGTTATTACAGAACAGGTGTCATAAGTCATTTCGTGTAATATGGCTCTGAATCTACAGTTATTGCATAACGTTCTTTATTAGCTATACTTTGAGGGAGGTAGTGGTATTCTTTCATGTTTTTATTTCAGAGCAGTTGTCATAATTGGCTTCGTGTAAAACAGCCCTAATTACACACATATTGCCAACACAGCTTTATTAGGGGTACCTTCATGCAGTTACAGGTATAGTTTTGAGTTTTTATTGCACAACAGTTGATGTAATGCAGGTATTGCAATACAGCTGTAATTCCACAATTATTGCATAGAAACTTTATTTCCTTTACTTTATCAGGGTTAATGCTTTAGTCTTCCCTGCTTATTGCACTAGAGTTGGCAGTAGTCAACAGTACAGGTCTACATCTACATTTATTGCAATACAACAGTCTTTACTGTATATACCTATTGTCAGTTAATGCTTTACACGTTCTTGCTTATTTGACTATAGATTACAAATTAATGTGTATTCACCACATTCACGGCACAACTTGGCCAAGTGCCCAGCATGCGCCTCTAGGTTGTGAGCTCTCTCCTCTGCAGCTGTAGAAAGAGAAGCACATCATTATGCATACCTGTTTATCAAACATTCGGATTAGGTATTAGTAGAATGGTAACAGTACTTACAAACTTGTGGGGTATTTCCAGCCCGAGCTTCCTGGACTCAGGTGTCCAGAAGACCTCCATTTCAATGCTTCAGGTCATTGTAGTGGTGATGGACCTGCTCACCTGTACAGGGGGTACCTGTAGCACTGGTAAGATCATGTGCCAGCTGGTCCCAGGCCTCCTAGAACTGTCCCTACAGCAGCCAGTCATCATGGTCTTTCACGAGGAGTCCAACCATGACCCTGGACTCCAGAATGCCCCACTGCTGTGCCCAGAAGAGTGCACCATCTCTAACGCCAGCCATAGTTACTGCACAGTTCAGAATCCAACTGGTTCTGCTATATGTCCACCTATTGTGCTTAATATAGCCTGTTTTCCTGCCCTGTAATGCTATTGGGCAAAATTTTAAAATGTGGCATGTCGCTTAACAGCAGGCAAACCAGCGCAGCTCAGCTAAGCAGTGCTTATACTGGCAATGCTTTGCAATGTGCAAACCAGCTAAGCATAGTCAAGCAGTGCCTAACCAGAAAAAGTTTAAGCAGTGCTTGCACAGCACAGCTTGGTAAGGCTTAGCAGAGCTTAGCTGAGTGCATCAGATTATGATTTAAAAATAATTAGCATAATTTATATTTACAAAATTATTGCTTATTTACCCCTCCATATATTCAAACCCCACACCTACTGCATATAAGGCTGTAACTCTACCCTCTTGGCTATGTGGAATTTTGTTATATGTTTGCATGTACCTCTGACCCAAGTTTAAGCACTGCTAAGCACCATGTCACTCCAAGCAAACCAGCTAAGCTATGCTTTAACTTGAAACTTTGAAACAAAAATTAAATGGATCCAGTTTCAGTTTTTATATGTCTGGTATGTGTCAATTGCTGTACGCCGCACAAATTTGAAAAAAAAATCAGTACATTGATATAATTCACTTAGACAGTACAGGGGTTGTTGTACTCATCTGTGGACACAGTTAGTGACACACACCCTACACTGATTAAATAACTGTGTTCCACAGCTCTCCTTCAGCAACACACCACGATTAATATGCATGGTGCTACTGAGGGGGACCCACGGACACAGTAACTTCCATATAGGCTCTACACTATGTCTACACAGATTTTATTAAATCTGGGGGGTTGTCTTCAACATGATTATGATTTGTTGGCTAGTCATACTTGATAATTAATTATTTCTATGCTATAATAGTAAAAGGTCTACAACTATGATGTAGTTTTTCCCTACAAACTCAAGTAAGTCAGCAGTTATGTTTTGCCTTGGAAGTCCAGAGTAAGGGTGTTGGCATAAGTGACACTTGTCTTTGCAATGGTTTGTGCATAGTGCAGAATTGACAATTGAACACCATGTTTATGATATTATGAGTGATTATTTATTTATTTATTTATTTCCTTTTGTTGACTGGGATAATCCAAGTGACCAACATAGCCCCTTTTCAGTAGAAATTACTCCATTAATTACAAAAAGCAATATATATTTTAAGTACATAGGTTTGAGACTCTGCTAATAATGTGTAGGTTACACAGGAGTAGAATTAAAGACATAATTACAGACCACTGGTCACAATAAAATATATACATCCTTAGGCCAGAGAGGAAGGGTTGAGGATAATGCATTAACCACCTTACTAGGTAGAGGTTAGAAATAATTTACAGAGAATAAGGTTTGTGTCAAGAGAGGTTAGAAGATTTCAGTCAAGAAAAGAGAGGGATAGATTGAGAATGTAGTGGCTAAAAGCATTGTTTAAATTTGGCTAGGCAAAAGTATACTTCAGGTTATGCTTGGTCACTGTTGAATTTTTCTAGATGTTGCTTAAGTTGAAATGTTAATTTATCAGTGTTTGTTTCTGTCCTGATCTCTGGTGAGATAGATACCCAACAGAAAGCCCACATAGTGTGGTGGGGAGCAGCAAAAGCATTAAAACTCCTTACTCAAAGAGACAAACCACCAAACAAGCTTGTACAAAAGTACAAAATAGCAACAAGGTGCACTGGATGTCAAAAATAAAAACTCAGGATTCAGAACTCACGTCAGTTTATTAAAAATAAAAAAAAAATGGTTTAGCATTTTCGTCCCTAAAACACTAATGGGACTTCTTCAGAACCAGTAAAAAAATTAAAAATCTAAGTTTAAATAAGCAAAACCCATGTCATGTGACATTAAAATGACCAAAGGAAATGAATGCAGTGAAATTGAGAATAAATGCTTTTTAAAAAAGAAATAAAATAAGTAAATAAAATATGACTCTTCAAGTTGCGTAAAAGTAGCACTAAAATAGATCTCATGTTGAAGAATTGTAATAAATGCATTAAAAATATATGTAAACAATATATATATATATATATATATATATATATATATATATAAGAAAGCACACAAAACAGTTTAAAGCTTCAAAGACTTAATCTTCAGGGAAGAAATACTAGAGATAAATTTGTTAATAACTGGATGGGCAGATGCGTTTAATTTTAATCTGCCAAAATAATTCTCTTTGTTCCAAGAATAATTCCCAAGGACCCCCATGTTCTTTCATTGGGACAATTTCCAGAATGCCAAACTGGAATTCATGGAAACCCGTACAAGAAATAGAATGATTATAAAGGGAATTGTCTTTGGTCTTTCTCACTAAGTCGTAATTATGTTCATAAATCCTTTTCTTAAGCCATCTCTCTGTCTTCCCAACATAAAAACTGGAACAAGAGAGGCAGCAGGCAATGTATACTAAACCCTTAGTGAGACAGTTGCCATAAACTAAACTAACTCTAGAGTTACAGTAGTTATTAAGGACAATAGTTTCTTGGTCAAGGATGTAAGAACGTTGTGAACAAGCTCCACATCTCTGAGTCTCTGAAATAGTTCTTAAAAGGAAAGAAACCATGTTTTTAGAAATGTTTTTCATATTCCTCCCAGTTTTGTAAACAATTTTAGGTGTCTCCCCCAACATGTTAAAAATGATTTCTTCCATCTTTAAAATATTCCAGTTTTTTACTACAGTGTCCTTGATAGACCTAAAATGAGTTACACTTGACCAAACATGCATTGGTAAACTCAGTATTTTTGGTGGAAACTTTAGTAGATGTAGGGGTAGTAGATGTAACATTAATATCAGATAAACCTAGTAATGGGGGATATCTGGTCCCTCAACCTCTTGAAACTTCATTTCTAATAGATGTCAAAAAAATCATGTGGATACCCCCTTTCCAAAAGCATATTATAAATAAACTCAATTTCCTTGTTAAAGATCTCAAAACTAAAACTCATTTGGGCAGCCTGCACCATCATCATCATCATCACCAGCTCCCTTTTTCCCATTTTTTTTCTACATGGGGTCGGGGTATCGTGTTAACTGTCACCAACTCTCTCGATTCAGTGCCACACTCCTTCCTTCTTCAACACTCATGCCTGACTGTCGCAGATCTTCTTCTACATAATCCTTCCACCTCTTTGCTGGATGTCCTCACTTCCTCTTACCTTCTTCCTGTCTGTCCCAAATCTTCCTCACCAGACTGTCTTCTGCTTTTCTACACATGTGCCCAAACCACTGTAATCTGGTCTCTTTGATCTTTTCTGCAATTGGAGCTACTTTGGCTTCTGCTCTTATATCGTCATTTCTTCGTCTGTTCCACAGTGTGCATCCTATCACCTTTCTCAGGCACTTCATTTCCATTACCTCTAGCGTCTTCAACTGTTCTGCCTTTACTGTCCAGGTTTCTGTACCATACAGTAGTACTGGTCGCATCACTGTCTTCTACACCTGGCTTTTCAGTTTCTTTGGCATTCTTCTGTCATAGACTACACCTGATACTCTAGGCCAGTTGGCTGCAGCACCTCTGATTCTAGCTTTGACCTCTTCATTCAGACTACCCTTCTCCTCAACCACCCCTCCCAGATACTTGAAGCTGTTTACCTGTTCCACTATCTTCCCTTCTATCTCTATTCTCAGCTTCTTCTGATTTCCACAATTTGCTGCCATTACCACTGTCTTATTTGTGCTTAGTTTCTTCCCATGTACCTTCATTTCTGCATTCCATTCTCCTATCCTTTGCTGAAGTTTTTTCTCAGACTCTGCTTGTACTGCCACATTGTCTGCATACAGCAGCTTTGTTGGTCTGTCCCCTCCATCCTGTTTCCTAATGTAGTCTATCACCAGTATGAACAGCAGTGGGCTCAGAGCTGAACCCTGGTGTACACCCAGTCCCACTGTGTGTCCCTCTGTGAGGCCGAACACTGTTTGCACTTGAGTCACTGAGTCCTTGCACATAGCTTGCACTAATAATACCAATGTTTCTGGGACTTCAAACCACTGCAGTACTGCCCAGATCAGTTTTCTTGGGAACTTGTCATATGCTTTCTCCGAGTCTAGGAATGCCCAGTTGGACTCTCTCCTCATCTCTAGCTTCTTCTCAAGTATATGTCTCAATGCAAACATCGGGTCAAGTGAGCTGCATCCTGATCTGAATCCGAGCTGTTCATCTCCCATCTTACCTTCTACTACTGTGCATATCCGTTTATCAATCACCCTCTCCAGAACTTTCATGCAATGTGGTAGGAGTTTGATGCCTCTGTACTGTCCACAGTTGTGGATGTCCCCTTTGTTCTTGTACACTCACATGAGTATGCTTATTCTCCAGTCATCTGGGATATGCCTTTCTCTCCACAGTGCTATTAGTACCCACAGGAACCATTTCTCCCATATCTCACCCAGCATCTTTATCATATCTGCTGTGACCTCATCTGAGCCTGCTGCTTCCCCTGACTTCATCTTCCTTAGTGCTGTTCTTATTTCTTCCAAGGAGGGTTCCTCTTCTTCTCTCATTGTAGGCTGTTTCTGGGTCAGTATAGCTTCTGTGGGATTTTCTTCATTCAGAAGCTGCTGGAAATACTCCTTCCATCTGCCATTGATGTCCTGTGGACTGGTGAGCAGGCTGCTGGCATCCCTTATGAAGGGTGTCTGACTATCTTCTTTATCATTCTATCTTGTATCCTGATATAGTTTCTTTGTGCCTCTTACTGAGTCACTTTCCAGAAGTTGGTAGAGTGCCTCCGATGCCCTATTCTTTGCTATTGCAACTTCTTTCTTAGCTTTTTTGTTAGCCAACCAGTAGTCTTTCCTAGCCTGGTCAGTGTTTTCTATCTCCCACTTCTTCCTGCACTCCTTCTTTTTTTTGATGACTTCCTGGACTTCTGCATTCTACCACCAGCTTTCCTTATGTACCTTATTTCTATTTTCTGTAGTCCTAACACATGCTGTTTTAGGCATTGCCACTCTTCTTTAACTCCACCTATTTCCTCTTCTTCTTGGGATGCTAGAGCCGTGTGTAATTCCTTGAACTGCTGCATTTTCTGTCCAATCAACTTCTAGGTCTTCAGCCTGGCCTCTGTTGACCTTAGAGCTAGAGCCTTCTCTGACCACTGCTTGCAGCAGATTGTGGCAACTAATGGTTTATGGTGTTAGCCAACTGTTTCACTGGGGATGACTTTGCAATCATGGATTCTACCCCCAGTTCCTTTTCCTTACTAGGAGGAAGTCTACCTGAGTTGCATGTTGGCTACTCTTGTATGTGATTTTGTGTCTGTCGCTTTTTCTGAACTATGTGTTGGCTGCTATCAAGCCATTTGTCAGACAGTAGTCTAGAACAGCTTCTCCTTCTTTATTTATGTTGCCCCACCCACATGGACCCAGGCAGCCCTCATATCCAGTTCTGTCTGTCTCGATATGTGCATTCAAGTCACCCATTATCAACACCAATTCATGTTATCATGCTTTATCTAGTAGGTCCTGCAACTGCTGTCTGAATGCACTCTTTTCCTCACTATCACAACCCTGCTGTGGGGCATAGGCTGAAATTATGTATACTGCCCTGTCATTACACTGGAGTCTGATTGCCATGAGTCTGTCATTAATTCTGATGATATCCCTCACTGCCTTCTGAAGGCTCTCTCTCACCACAATTTCTATACCATTTCTAGCCTGTCCCTCACCTGAGTAGTACGAATCTGGATCCCAAGCCAAGTGGCTTTGCTACACTGCCCTTCCATCTCATCTCTTGGATACATAGGATGTCCAGCCTCCTCTGTATCATCATGTCATCCACTTCAAAGCTGCGTCCTGTCAGTGAACCTACATTAAGCGTAGCAATTCTCAGTTTATGTTTGGCAGGTTGATTGGTTTTACGTCCAGCTTTCTCTGAACAGAGCTATCACAGGTAACACAGGCTAGGCAACTAGACACCAGCCAGCCAGTAGTTTATTGACCCAGAGCTGCTGGGCTTTATGGCAGGCACTCACTGGCCACTAGGGGCATATATACCCCTCCCACCATTAGCCTGGATCCCTGGCATGGGTCAGAGCAGGCCGGGTCCTCAACATGGTAACTACACATGCCAATTTTTGATGACATTAGTCAACATGACTGAATCACCTAGAGACATATTTTAAAGTGGCTAGCACTGCCACGTCGAACAGTCTGTGATCCGTGTTTTCCTCTCTTGAGGATACTGCGCGCCACTGTAGATGCCCAAAGCAGTACAACTCTTCCCCCTATAGGGCACAATGTAGAGTCTGTGCTGCTGCCCACAGCTCCATTCATTGGTGAGTTTGACATGGAAACACTCAGCATGTTTTTCAGACATGGAAAAACCCCACGGAGACACAGGGAGAACATGCAAACTCTAAACAGGCATTGGTCAGAAGTCAGGATTAAACCTTGTACCTTGTGCATGGGAGGTGAAGACCTTAACCATTAAGCTATCTGGTCTCAGCCCACAACATTTGCCCTTTAAATATGTTTTTTTTTTTTTTTTTTGCAAAGTAAGGGATGGCAACAGGTTAAATGTTAATAGTGGTTAGAAAAAGTGGGTTTTCTATAACCACTCGATAGGAAAAAGTGCTGGTCATAATCCTTCCTCAAGTGTTCATCTAGGAAGTCTATGTCATCATGAAAGTAATGGTGTGTGAATTTAAGAAATGAGGTGGAATTGTTGAGAAACTCAAGTGGGAAGACACTGGTCTATAACTCAATTTGCAATAGTTGTTGGCAACTCTTTCTTCATTGCTTGGATGACATATTCATCCTTTGGGTAGCTACTGATGTACAAATAGTCAAATTTATTGTATGCCATGGTGGTACAGCGGTTGCATTGTTGCCTCACAGCAAGAGGTTCTCCCATTCGATTCTCAGCTAGTGTGCGGGGAGTGCCTTCTGTGTGGAGTCTGCATGTCCTCCCCGCGGTTGAGTAGCCTCCGAAAGACATGCGTGAATGGGCGTGCCTTCGCTGAAGGTTGAGTGTTGGGCTGGCAACTCAGCACCATAAAAATCTACTGCCAATCATTAGCGGACCAGAGTTCCGCTGTGGCGACCCCTTACCGGGAAAAGCCGAAAAGACAAACATTGAGTTTCTCAAGAATTCCACCTTATTTCTTAAATTCTTGAGGATTTATGTCATTAGATAATGACAAATGTTTGGATTTCAGACTTGATACCCTTCATACCTTCAGAAAATGTATACTAACACACAAACTGTTATTTTATCAACTTTCTAAGTTTATAACATAAATATTTAAAAAATGTCCCTATTTCTGAGCTTTTGCATCCCTTTCTATCTTTGCCTTTGCTCAGAATTCTTGTGCTGAGAAGCTGAGAAGTATGCTTTTTCTACTTTTGTTGTATAGTTCTCCAAATTAAAAATTATGTGAATATAGTGGTCAAAGGTAGCAAACATAATGAGGGACAGACTGCATGCTCTTGGGTATCTGTGCTAAGCATTTAGAATAATAAGTGATTCCAAATATAGAGCAGTGTCTCTTGCTTTACAGATTTGGACAGTAAGTAAGCTTCACAATTAAGAGCTATGCAGAATGCTTGCCTGTCAAGTTATTTGAATGACTTTCCACTTTTTTTTTCTTTTTTTTTTTGCAATCCAGTGAGAAGGGAAATTACTACATAACCGCACACAACCGGAAGGCTATCTGGCCTGTTTCCATGTGGCACTGCTCCTCCAGTACAAACAATGTTAAAATGAAGTGTCAGTTGGAATCTAATCATCTAGGACAAACACAAAACACAGACGTTTTTCTCTTACATCAGGTGATCTGGCATGGATTGACAACGTTTCTTTTAGTAAGAGTGACTTACAATAAATCACATGATCATCTTGTAATTCATTGATCAGCTTTAGACAGTAGGTGGCACTGTGGTGAAAAAGTAAAGTGATGGTTCAGTAGGAAAAGGAAGCCACATTTTCCTGAAAATAGAACTTTGTTTTATTACACACAGAACTTATATAGATATTTTGTTCCAAACGTTCCCACAGAGATAACAATAAGACTTATGGATAATCTTGCTTTTATATCTGAGTAGTTAGTTGCTGGAATTTTGTTTAAAATTTGGCTGTACACACACACACACACACACACACACACACACACACACACACACAAATGGATTCAAGTACAGTTTTTTCCTTTTCTTATGCAACTTCCCCACTCCATAGTGGTAGAGATAATGTTTATTGTCAGATGTCCAATGTGCATCAGTAGTAAGACTTCTTTCTCTGTTATGTATTACTGTATCTAGTTGCTCTTTACTAATGACTTGATAGTAACCACAATAGGGACATTGCAATTCACTAGATGGAATGCTACCTATATTTACTGGGATTGCCTTCCCACTTTTATTACCTAGTATATTTAGTGGACAATAATTAATTCCATTAACCAGAGTACTCTGTTATTTTTTTATCTGTTTAATTGTGTAGGGTACTCTGTGTTTCATGCTCACAATAAAGTGTCTTTTCCTGGTTAGGGGCTGCCACAGCAGATCACTAGTCCAGTAATGACTGGCAGTGGACTTTTACAGTGTTGTGTTGCCAGTCCAGTACCTAACCTTCAAAGAAGGCACACCCACTCACACATGCACCTACATGCATGTCTTTAAAGTTCACACGACCACAGGTAGAACATACAGACTCTGAACAGAAGGCACTCCAGCCAAGAATCAAACTGGAGAACCTCTTGCTGTGAGGCAACAATGCTAACCACTGCACCATCATGGCCTGGTTGTTTCATGCTCACAATAATAGTCACTATACATACAAACACACTGCTTACTTCCAGTTTGTAAGCTATTTGGCTTCAATAGCCAGAGTACTGCTCCATCAAAGAGACACTGACGCAATTACTTTTTTTAAATTTCTGCATCTAGTAGTTTCCACATTGCTGTAGTCCCATCTTAGCCTAGTGGTTGGGCACCTAACTCCTCCTTTTCTAACAGTCATGATGCTTGCTAATTCTCTTGTCACATCAACAGAGTGGCTAGTAACTCCATTCTCACACCAACAGTCATGGTGCCTAGTGATCCCCTTCTCACAGCAGCAGTCAGCATGTCTTGTGATTCCCTTCTTACACCAACAGTCAATGTGCCTGGTGATTCCTTTTCACACTTGTAAAGAGGCAGTGATTTCTTTCTCTCAAATGTAATGCCTATTGTTTCATTCTGTCCAATAATCAGGATACTTAGTTATTCTGTTCTCACTCTGCTGACCAGAGACATTATGGGTGTGTACACTTTTTTAATCAGTGTACCTAGATTGTGATTCATTACTTGCTCTGTTAATAATTGCAGGTCGCCAGATCTGATCCATTATCCTCATCCAGGAACCATCATAATGAGCTTTACAAGAAGATACACTGGGTTTCATTTTAATACAAACTAAACTCTGTTCCACTACATTTTCTTTTCACTGTTTTTGTCTAGCAAAGCCTTTCTCACAGCACTCCTTCTTATGCTGGCATTCTCCCACTTCTGGTCTGCACTCCTCATGAGCACAGCTGACAAAACAGTCAATAAATTGCAACCAAAATAGCAATGCCCTATTCCTATGGATTAATAGGGTTACTACCTGTCACGCTTTATGCAGTCTCCATTTGGGAAGTTGTAGTGCTGTGAAAAAGCCTGAAAAATGTCACATCTCCTGGAATTTTAGCACAAAAATGTTTCCCAAGTTTCTTGTATTAGTTACATAAAGCAAATTTTCTGTATCTGAAACACCTTACTTATAGCAGCAGTTAGCTTTTATTTTGTCAGAAAAGTGAAATCCAGTCATTTGCATTGGTTGTGGGTATGGCAAGTTCAGCAAAATCATATTCTTACATAAAAAATAACTCACATTTGAAAAGGTGGCAGTTTTATAAATTGGGGGCATCTGGAGCAATCTTGCCAAGAACATTAGAAGCAACAACAAAATCTCTGAATTTAAGAGGAAATTACTATTAGTGCAATATTCCAGTCATTATGTCTTGCGCCAGCCTTTGAGCTCCTCAATCACTGCCATCAGGAGGTGCATGCTGTCTTCTGTGTACATGCAATCTCTCAATCAAGTGGTAAACAACTTGCAGAGTGGAGCTCACCAGGCTCTTAATGATGCTATTGTAACATGCCTAGACATCCTGTCTACTCAGGATGGGCAAGCCAACATCTGCCCCTCACTGCCATCCTCACTGTGTGGCCTTCCATCTCTGAGCTTTTAATCAAACACATGTCATCTGGGGCACAGTAAGGGCTTTACCCCTCTGTGTTATAGGGCCAGATTAACCCAATGGCCACTTTGCACTCAGGATTATTTTCTTCCACACCATGGAGTTGATGCTTCTCCTAATTCTAATTATATGTCCTTTGCTCTTGGTACATGTCTCTGTTTGACACTTTACCTACTTTTATGTCCCTTGTTCTAGGTACATAGGTCAGTCAAATGCATCATCTAATTTTGTGTGTTCTAGCTTCATAGGTCCCTCCAACACTTCATCTAATTTTGTTTCCTTGTTTTAAGTGCAGAGGTCCTTCCAATGCTTCAGCTAATCTTGTGTTCCCTGTTCCAGGTATGTAGGCCCCCCAGCATGTCATCTAATGTTGTCCCTTTTTCTAGGTACATAGTTTCCTACTGCACTTTGTAATTTTTTTCCCTTATTGATTTCTGCTTACTTTATCACCTTATTGTTTCCCTTCCCCTTTCTTTCCCTGCTTTACTCCCTCATATGTTGCTTTTATTCTGTCATTGGTAGTTTCCCTTTTCCTTTAAGCATTTTGTACTTAAGTTTTGCATTCTGCTTACATTTACTCATATGCTTGTTTGCATTCTGCATGTATTTACTCATATGTCATATCATATGTCTTACTTCTGAGTTGACTTGCCTACTTAGATCTTTTCTCTTTTTATTTTTATTAACTACTTTATTTTTTTATTACTAAAATGCATATAAGTGTAAACAATTATGGTATACAATGATCTGTAGTACACTTGTTTTGTTTATTATGATAAATTTCCTGTATTTTTTTCTCTGGGAGCCGCCGCTGAAAATGCACAATCCAAATGGACAGTGTGCACAATAAAGCAAAGCATAAATAAATAATAATAAAGTACCTTATCATTCTGTGCTTCCCCTACATCCCTGGCTACACTGTTAAGTTTTAATCTGTCTGCTAAGCTTCACTGCCAGTTCTACTATCCAAGCTACTTGGTAACCTCCGAGAAGCATTAACCAGGTAAAGTGGCAAATCTCTCCCTGTCCTGTTAACCAGTGTTCTTGCCAGTATCCTATCTGCTGTATGTCAGGGTATATAGACGTTTGTTATCAGCTCCAGTAATCAGGATTCCAGTATCTATCTACACACACTCACTTCTTCTTATCCACATAAATGCAGTTCCTTACCAGTTACTCATCTTTATTCATTGTAGCTGCAAACCTAGTAGATTCCAGTATGCTTTGCTATCCAGCACACTAAGCAGTGGTTAACTGGGATTTTTAACCACTTAATAAACCCTTGTACCTAGTGATGCCACATACATTCTGCTTTGTAGCATATCCTCTGCTTACTAACCTTGTCATACTTGCTTTGTCTTATGCCCAGGCTACATGGTAATTTCCCACTGATACAGATAATGAGGATATGTAGTAAATCCTTAATTAACTTAGAACACAGCCTGACCCACTGGTTATTATATACCCTTCCCATCCAGGAAAAGTGTTGACCCACTATATTTTGTTGTACTCATGATACTTAATTACCTTTTCTCATTCTACTTATAATGATGCTTACTGATTCTCAGACCAATCTGCTGTACAGAGTTGCCATGCCTATTCCCAACCTTCTGCAAAGCTCACGGTATATGAGATGAACACAGGCATATGAGATTACTTAAAAAAATGAAAATGCTCTACTCATATTAGTCACTGTAATCTGATAAGATTTTTGAAAAGCTTTTATGCCAACAGATTCTGGAATATTTGCGAACATACGTATTTTAGCTGACAGATAACATGGTTTCAGAGCAAAATATAGTATTGTCACTTTTACTCAATACCTTCTTAATAACATTATTTCTAACATGGAACCATGTGTGGGCTGCTCCAGTAGCAGAGGGATAAAGCCCTAACTATGGCCCAGATGACCCAGGTTCAATTTGTTGCTCAGGTGACAGATGGATTAGCAGGGAGGAATGGTCTTTCCTATCCCAGGTGGGAGGACGTTTGCTGATGACAGTCTCTTAGGGGAGGAGTAGTCCAAAGAGGGGAGTTGCCCTCAGACAAATCAACCAGCATGGGAAGTGGGACAGGGAGTGGGTAGGGCATCAACCCCCCAGGATGGAAGCAGAATTGACCGAGCAGGACTCCCTTAGGATCCACAACCTGCCCCAGAGGTACTGGAGTAAGTCCAGGGGGGGGGGGGGTTAGAGACAAGCTGGTCAATAAAGCAAGGACATGGGGTAAAGAGAGTTGAAACAGTGAAAATGATGATCCAAGGGGGACCAAAATAGATAAATAAATAAAAAATAAAAAACATGGAACCGTATCTCTCACCTTTTACCTTCAGAATTATGGACTAAATAAAAACAAATAGGGAAAAGTCCCCGAACTGGAGACACTTTTTAAATGCTGGTGCTATTAACTAAGAATTTCTCAAAATAATTTCCTTTTTTTAGACAGATGGCTCAAAAATTGGAGAACATATTAGAGGTGTCCCTACAAAATCTTGACATGTGAGAGGTATGCATGGAACAGGGCCTGTAACTATATCTTTTGGATCTAAACAAAGGCATTCAGTAATGTCAACCACAACTTACTGCCCAAACAACTATCATCCTGCAGTTTCTCAGACATTTGTACATGTTTAAAACCAATCTTTCTAACAGAACATTCATTGTCTTCAATAGTTCACAACATTCATGCTAAAGTTCTCTCTGTAAAGGAGTGCCCCAAGGATGAGTATTAGGATGGCTTCTGTTTTCACTCTTCATTAACCATTTCCCCACCAGTTTTCCTCAAACTTTATTACTACTTTATGCTGATGAAATAATACTCACATTATCCCGCAAAGATGCATCTAAACTACAACTGAAACTTTAGTATGATTTTTCTTATCTGTAGAACTCGCTCTTGGAAGACAAATTGGAAATTAATGTAAAAAAAGCCAGTGTTACGTTTTTGTAACCAAAAAAACCTTAAAATATAAAAAATTTGCAACTTTTTTATTCTAGACCCTGCTGGGCCCCCTTCCCCAGCTGTTACAGAACAACAAATGTTGAGTATTGTATTTGATTGGGTTTTAACCTTTCACCTGTATATCAAGTTCTAACTACAACTGCGAAAATGTCTTTCAGCTTTTCCCAGTTAGGGATCACCACAGCAGATCACTGGTCTTCAGAATGATTGGCAGTGGATTTTTACACTGCTGAGTTGCCAGCCCGACGCCCAACCTTCACAGAAAGCACACCCACATGGCTTTAAAGCTCACTCAGCCACAGGGAGGACATACAGACTCCGCACAGAAGGAACTCCAGCCAAGAATCGAACTGAAGAACTTCTTGCTGTAAGATGACAACACTAACCGCTGCACCACCACAGCCTTCCAATTGCAACTGTACATTGCATATAACTCTCCTAATCCTGTCTTCTGAAACCAGAAAACTATACTGATATCCTTATTCCTAGACTGGAATATGGCCACCATACTTCAATGGTTTGAACAGAATTCTTAGATTTATCCATTTAGGGTGGTGAAGTAAACATCACTGCACTAAAATACATAGAGCTAACTGCCTGGCTTCCCATTGAATAAAGAGCATCATTCCCACATAAAGTACAGTTGTGTACACTTACCATAAATGTAGATGTTCGAGTGTATTCACTGTTGCAGTCATCACACTTGGGTTATCTGCCTGCAGGTAGCCCTCAGTCGGCCCGAATACCAGGGACTTAATATTTCTGCATCAGTTGCTGTCACTCCAGGACTGATGTCAGGTCATCAGGGCTATAAAAACAGGCAGCCAACACCATTATATCAGTTTTTCTTGCCCCAAATGTCAGGAGCCCCTCAATAGGGAGCTAAGCTATGGTGGGAAAATCACCACCAGTAAAAAGTAAATACCAATAACAATACCCCTGTAAGGGGTGAGTAAGATACACAGAGAGGCGAGAGAGAGAGAGAGAGAGAGAGAAGGGGGCTGAAGGGAGGGAAACCAGGACTGCAACAGTGAATACACTCGAACATCTACATTACTGGTAAGTGTACACAACTGTACTATGTTCTTCGTGTTTCACTGTTGTGGTCATCGCACTTGGGTTGATTCCCAAAGCTGAAGAAAGGGTGGAGGCAGTCAAGAAGACTTTGGGCTGACTAGTATGCCCTGCAGGACTGCTGTTACATAACCCACCCTGGATTTGGAAAATATAGGTAGGTGGTAATGCTTGGTGAATGTGTGTACAGAGCTCCAGGTAGCAGCTTCCAGAATGTCTGTGGTAGGGACTCCCCCAAGGAATGCTGTAGAGGTAGACATTGCCATAGTGGAATGTGTTCTGACCCCCTGAGGAGTTGGTTTCCCATTGTGCTTGTAGCAGAAATGGATACAGTGTGCTATCCATTTGGAAACTGTCTGTTCTGAAATGGCCCTGCCCTCTACCCCTGGTGCAAAACTGAGTAGTAACTGGTCAGATTTCCTGAAGGGCTCAGTCCTGTCCAGGTAGAATCTGAGCTGTCTAACCACATCCAAGGAGTGCATGATCCTATCCCCTTTATTTTGAGGATTAGGGAAGAAGGTTGGCAAATGGATAGATTGGTTGAAAGCCACACTGGACACCACTTTAGGCATAAAGGAAGGATTAGTCCTGAGGGAGACCCTGTCAGCATGAAAAATAATGAAGGGTTCCACAGCTATAAGTGCTTGTAGCTCAGGCACTCTTCTAGCTGAAGTGATGGCCGGAAGCAAGGCTGTTTTCAAAGAGAGGAATTTTAACTCTGCTGACGCTGCAGGCTCAAAAGGAGGCAGCATGAGCTTTTCCAGTACAAAGTTAAGGTCCCATGCAGGGGTGGGTGCTCTCTTTGGTGGCCTTAAGTTGTTTGCCCCCCTCTCAGTAACTGCTTGATGAGAAGGTGAGAGAAGAGAGGTGGCTCAGTGTTGTAATGAGCCGAGATGGCAGAGGCATGGATCTTAATGGTGGAGAAGGATAGGCCTCTGTGGAGTAGATATGTTAAGTAATCCAGGATTAGAGTTAGGGAGAGCAGTGCTGTGTCCTCTCCTTTAGACTGAATCCAGGAGCAATACCTTTTCCACTTATCAACATAGGATTTCCTTGTACTGGGTCTTCTGGCTTCAAGAATAATGTCCATCACCTGTTTGCTTAGGCTGGTCACTGGGAGAGAATTCAAGGTATAAGCCAGGCTGCAAGATTCAGGATTTGCAGTTGCGGATGCAAGATCTGTCCCCCCTGCTGAGTGAGGAGGGTTGGACTCTGGGGTAGGTGACAGCATGGCACCGGTGACAGGCTGCACAGCAGTGGGTACCAGTGCTGGCGTGTCCAGTCCAGGGCAATCAGGATTGTCCTTGGTCTGTCCTGTCTTATCTTGAGTAATATTCTTGAGAGAATGGGCAGAGGGGGAAATGCATAGATTGAGAGGTTTTCCCATTGGAAGGATAGGATATCCACTTTCCAGGCCCTGCTGTGAGGTGTCCTGGTACAGAATTTGCTGAGCTGGTGATTGCAGGAGGTGGCAAAGAGGTCCACCTCTGGGGTCCCCCATTTCTGGATTAGAAGGCTGAAGGTGCTTGGCTCTAATTGCCACTCGTGTGGGTCTAGGAGATTTATGCTTATGTCGTCTGCCAGTGAGTTTTGTTTGCCTGGCAGGAATTGAGGTTGCAGATGGACCTGCATGTGAAAGGCTGTGTTCCACAGGGCCATGGCAAGCCTTCAGAGTGGGTAAGAGTGGGTTCACCCCGCTTGTCAATGTATCACATAACTGTGGTGTTGTCTGTTTTTATTAGCAGGGGTCCTGGTGAGAGTAGGGATCTGAAAGCTGTTAGAGCTTGCTGAACATCTAGCATCTCTTTTTGGCTGATGTGCAGCTGAATTTGACTTGGGCTCCAGTCGCCCTGAATGCACTTGTCATCCAGGTATGCCCCCCCCCAGGCATAGTCTGATGCATCTGTGGTTAGGGTCTGGGTGGTGTGGGGTTGAATAAAGTCAAGTCCCTTGTTGTAGTTGGATGCTACTGCCCACCAAAGAAACTCTGTCCTTAAACAAGGTATGATAGGAATGACAGTTTCCAGGTCCTGAGAATGTTGGCATCAAAGACTTTTTAAGTACCACTGAAGTTTCCTCATATGCAGTCTGGCATGTGGCATTAGTAGGATGCAAGAGGCCATGAACCCTAGGCCCTGCAGGATTTTCCTTGCAGATAACTGGGTTCTGGTGACCATTTGAGTGAAGTAGCCTGTCAGATAGGTTTGTTTTTCTGGAGTAATAAATGCCATCTGGGATGCTGAGTCCAAGCTTGCTCCCAGGAATACAATCTTTTGACTGGGGACTAGTTTTGATTTCTTTTCATTGATAGTGTACCCCAGGGAGGTTAGAAGGTTCTTTACAAATGCCAGGTGCTGCAACAGCATTTCCTGACTGTCTGCCTGGATCAAGCAGTAATCCAAGTACGGGTAAATTTGAATTTTTCTCTGTCTGCAGTAGGCAATGGCTGGAGCCAGGCATTTTGTGAATACTCTGGGAGCAGTGGATAAGCCAAGGGGAAGTGCAGAGAACTGATAATGCATAACTCCTGCCCTGAAGTGTAGGTATTTCCTGCATGAGTCCCTGATAGGGATGTGCAGATAGGCTTCTTTTAGGTCTAGGGTGGCTAACCAGGCATCTTTTGCCAGCATAGGAAGACAGTGCTGAAGGGTGAGCATTTTGAATTTTGGTACCACCTGGAAGGTGTTTAGAATGGAAAGTTCTAGGATTGGGTGCCACGTGCCCTATTTTCTGGGTACCAGGAAAAATCTGGAATAGAATCCTTGACCTATCTGTTCTTCAGGAACAAGCTGAATTGCCCTTATGGAGAGCAGGGATTGAACTTGGTTTTGTGCCTCTGCCCACTGGTTTGGAGGAAGGTCTGGGAACCCTTTTGGGGTTGGCAGTGAGTGGAAGTAAAATTTGTACCCCTGGGATACAATGTTGATGACCCATCAGTCTTTGGTGATGGAAGTCCAGTTTTTTGCATGATGGGCAAGTTTTCCTCCTAGGGGCATGAGCAGTTGGTCAGAGGTGAGGAGTGGAGTTGAGAAGTCATTGTGAATTCTTTCCATAAGGGGGTGGCTTAGCACTCCCTGTTTTTGAAGTGGAGGCACTCCATTGCTTAGATCTCTGCATACCCTGAGACTGTAGTCTGGGGGGGTCTGTTTCCCCTGGGTCTAGTTTGAGATGGCCTTGAGGGGGCTGGAAAGGACCAATGCTTCGAGGGGCAATGCCTGCTGAATCTAGGAGGCTGTACTTGCAAGAAATCTTTGACTGTCTGCATAGATTTAGCTTTTTCTTCCATCTTTTTAAGAACCTCTTCTGCTTTGGTGCCAAACAGATTGTCCTTGTTCAAAGGAGTGTCTAGTAATTTTGATTTAAAATGGTCTGGCAAGGTCTGCTCCTTAAGCCAAGCATGCCTTCTCAGTACAGAACCAGTGACTGCTGCCTTGCAAGATGCTTCTAGGGCATCAAAGCCACATTGCAACGTATGCTTGCTGACTTGGCTTGCAGAATGCATAAGCTCTTGCAATTTTTTATTTTCTGCACAGTCTGTAAAGGTAGCTAATTTTTGCTTAATAAGTGCCATAATATGTTACTGGTACTTCAGCACTGGCAATTCAGTACCCTAATGGCCAGAGTTGCAGAGGTGTATACTTTTTTACCCCATCTATCTAAAGCTCTGGAGTCCCTGTCCGAATGGGTGGGATTCTTAGCTGTAGTTGCTTTTATACCTTTAGGCCCCTGGGAGATGACCTCTGGGTCAGCAGTAGGGTTTTTGAAAAGAAATTTCTGAGAGTCAGGAACTCTGTAGTACCTGTCTGGTTTCCTAGGAGCAGGGGATAAAGTATCAGGAGTTAGACTGGATTCCATAAAGACATCATCCACAACATCCAGAACTGGGGTATTGCTAAAGGTCTATGTTGTGGCAAATCTAAAAATTCTCTGAGTCTCTTTTTGGACTGAGGATAGTCTTGGCATTCCCAGTGGAATAGCTCTCTTAAAGTATGTAGGGTTTCACCAAAAGAAAAATCCTCTGGAGAAGAAGCAGAGGGAATGGATTCCTCTGCATCTGAATCCTCATAAGCAGATAAAGGCATGTTTTCATATTCAGAAACTTCAGAGTTGTCAGTCTCTTGGTCTCTTAAAGCTGCTGGGGACAAGTCTCTTTTTCTCTTAGCAGGGGAAGGCTGGCTTCCCCTAATCAGCATAATCAGGTCTTCTGCCATTTTAAGCATTTGATGTTGTGGCAAGGAAGCAGGTGCTTGAGTTTGGGTCGTCGTTTTTTTTAGGCGAAGCTTGTACTCTTGGCCTTAGAAACTCGGTAGTTTTAGACAGAACCGAAGAAGTGAATTAAGTCATTGGTTTGTGTTGAATATCAGTAGTGCAAAAAACTTTCTCAGAAGCTGGTGCCTGCACAATGGTTCCGGACTCATCCAAGGTAGAGACATCCACAGGTTCCGTAGTCAAAGAAGAGTCTTGCGGCATACCGGACTCTGAATGGGTCTCAGTAGCAGCCTGCGAATCCATCAAAGTGGGCATCAGGGGCTGCAAAAGCACCTCACTGAGTACCGGTGAACAGGCAACTAGCTTAACGGAAGCATCGTCGGCAGTTTTGGACCTGTGCGGTCTGTCTCTCTCTTTATCCTTACGTTTTTTCAGAAGATCGGTAGTCGTATGGCTTACCAAAGCCATTTTGGAATACAGAGATCGAGAGCAAAAGTATTTAGCGACAATAAGGGACCAGCGACGAATGGTTCAGGCATTGAACAAAGCACAAAACTGACAGCAAGGTACATCATGGTCTGGGCCTAAACAGGTGATGCAGTAAGAATGGAAATTTCGATGTGGTATTTGCTTTCCACAGGTGAGACAATTGTTAACTTTCTCTGACATCGGTTAGAGCAAGAAAAAAAGGACCCCCAACGGGGTACTTAGCTTTAGAAGACTTCAGGATGATTCAGTTCGGAAACAAAAACTCAGGTAGCGGCTGACCAGCACTCGTGCAAACTGCTTTTGCTTTGGGATCCTTGGCAAGAAAGACTGATGTAATGGCATCGGCTGCCTGATTTTATACCCCTGATGACCTGATGTCAGTCCTGGAGTGACAGTAACTGACATAGAAATATTAAGTCTCTGGTATTCGGGCCGACTGAGAGCTACCTGCAGGCAGATAACCCAAGTGTGATGACTGCAACAGTGAAACACGAAGAACATCTACCTAATACATAAACTCTTGCATGGATCCCACTGACCACTTCAGAGCAATGAGCTAAGATCCATTCTGATAATTTTATAAGAAATCACAATTCTTTCTTTCTCTATAGACCACACTTTCAACTAACTACTCGGGAAAATGCATTCCCTAAATCAGTTTCAGGTCTTGACAGATTAAGCACTTTTATCCTAAAAGAAACTTTTCAAATGATCATGGCACAGTTTGTCTTTGTGACAAAGGTCTGAATGTGCTGTTTGGGACTCCAGGGTGTCTATCTCGGCATCAAAATCACCAGGTATTCACAGCAGTTCCAGTGGAGTAGACAGAGAGAGAGCCCTAATCACAATACAGATAACATGATTTTGAGTGGTGGCTCAAGGTTCTTGATGTAGCTGGTGGGGTGGATGGATGACTGAGCTAATCACAAATGGTGGCAACCCTTCGGAAGAAGGAGGTGAACACATAACTTGAGGATGGGTGTTTGGTATACCAAACTGCTGGTGGATGGTAACTTTCATTGAGTAAGTGCACATGTCTGTACATTTGCACAAGGAAAGACATTGTGGCCCCCGCAGTAATGCAGATCTCATGTTCTTCCCATTAAAATGAGTGGGTACTTGTCGGGCAGCAGGTATTTTTGGAAAATAAATAGTTTTACCAGTGGGGGTAATCGGTATCACAGAGTTTTACTTTCAGCATGTTACTTGGTACTTTTATAAAGTTGAATACAAATTATAATTAGAACTGCAGTGCAAGGAGAAGTGGTTTGAGTTGAGTGCTTTTTTTTTTACTTGATTTCGACTAGCATTCCAGTAATGTATTTAAAAAGTAATTTATTTTTTCATGCCTCACAACCTTTTTGTTTCCATCTAGATTTTAAGTAAGCTGTCATGTAGCCAATGTACCGAAATATTTTTTTCATCTCCACTTCATTTTGTCTTGACAGGACTCTCATAATGACAGTTTGGCACCCAGGGCAGCATATTTAATTAAAGTCCCAGTTTTTGTGGTTTTGAGCATAGCTCCATCCCTTCCTATTTGGCCACACTCCTTCCCATTGGCGCCAACCATTCCGCTATCTTCTGTAGCCCCCCTTTGATTTGAAGTCACCAGCCACCATTGGGCATGCATATGCAATTACCACTGCTGTTCATTGCAGAAAAATGTAAACTCTGTGTAGGCTTTATGCTAAGCCTACATGCAATTTAATGAATCCCCCAGGTAATTTTGTTAGTCACTACTTGGAGTACCTGATGCCCACATTTGGTGCAGAACTTTCAGAACATTGTTCAGGGTCATCATCTCTTTGATATTGATGTAACTCATTTTGCGTAAGGGGCTCCATACATCCTGAACCTTGGTTTCTTGGCAGGAAGCTATTGTATAAAGCATCTGTTGCAATGCTCTGAGCCAGTAGAAGCTGCACAAGGGAACCCTCAGAGCAATTCCTTAATCAGACAAACAGCGGTCAGAATTTGTTGGTTGATAGAATTCTGGTGCAGAATCCCGAATGAAATAAGACACCACTTGAATTTCCTCACACGAAGCTTGCATACGCGATCATAATAATTGCTGAAGAAATTATCTAATTTGGGTAAGCTTTGGTTTTGCTAGATTCAGAAAGTAGTTTTTTATGCTACTGTTCTGTCAGGTGATTGAAAGGCTATTTCTGGAGTGGTATCTGTAGGCACACTAGGAAAAAGACACTATGGATGATGGAATTAAGGAAGATGTCTTTAAAATGAGTGTGAACCCTGGATTCTGGAAGAAGCTAATAGAAAAGAACAAGGCCTTTAGCTCCTCTAAACTGGAAGTAGTTTGAATCAAACAACTGTCCAGATAAGGATAGATGTGAATTCCCTGGAGTCTGTAAAAGGCTATGATTGGGGCCAAGGGCATGGAGAAATACCCTCGGTGCTTTGGAAAGCCCAAAGGACAAAGAAACAAATTGATAGTACAAGCCTAATATAGAGAATCTCAAATATTTTCTGTGAGTTTTATGGATTGAGATGTGCAAATAAGCATCCTTTAAATCCACAGTAACAGGCAGAGAGCTTTAGTGGAGAACAAGCAAAAGTGTCTGAAGGGTAAGCATTCTGAAGTGAGGAACCCTCAAATAGTGTTGTGTCTGAAATGATCTACAATAGTCCACCAATCTACTTCTTTCCTTGTGACTAGAAAAAAGTCTTGAATAAAATCCTTTTCTCCAAAGATGGCACTTCTTCTATGACTACTGACAGAAGAAATATTAAAACAATAGCTGGCATAAGGTGCTCCTGGTATTTTGGAACTTGAGAAATGTTTGAGAAGGTTGTTTTGGAATCTCACTGAAGGTTGTAATTTGTTTCTGTGTTGCTCATAACCCAAGAACCTGAAGTGATTGTTTCACATAATGGGAAACAAACAGAAAAGTTGTCCACAATTCTGGGGAAGGGGAAAAAGGCAGAAGTGGGAAGGTGAAGAGGAAGTGGAGCAAAACATGGATAGTCAGGGCAGATCTCTATTACTGTTGGAACTCAGAAATCCAGATTGCTTAGTCTTAGAGTCTCCTTGTCATTTTTTCTTAAACAGGCTTTGCCTGTTTATGTGTTATTTGGCTGTGGGTTACTTTCTGAAGAAAGGAGCTGGTTTTATAGGTTCATAGGTGTGTACTAGACTAACGGCCCTGGACCCTTTACAAGCCTAGCCCATAGGATAACCCTGGCATCATGCCACCTAACCTTAGTTCCCAGTGCCTCTGTCAAGCAGAGCCACTGGAGTGATCCCCGGGGTGAATTTTCTATTTCTCATCCACTCATCAAGATTTCTCTTGAAGAGGACCAGTGAGGCGCTCTGCTTGACATGTATGGGAAGTCTATTCCATAGCATGGGCAGTCTCTGGGTTATGAACCTGTCCCTCCAGCTTGTTCTGTTGATTGTGGTAATGAGGTTGAGGTCTCTGGAATGTGTAGTGCGGAGGGATTGGGATTTCTTTAGATGTAGCATTTCTAACAGAGCTGGGTCAGACATGGCTTTGTAAGTCAAGCAGAGATTGCCTCTAAGTAGGCGATATGAGACAGAGAATAGTTGGAGTTTTTTGAGCCTGTCCATATAGGACAAGTGTTTAAGGCCTAAGATCCTCTTTGTGAGGTATTTTTGTGGCCTCTTCAGTTGTAGGTGTCTAGTGAGGTACCTGCCAAATGGGGCATTGTACTCAATGATTGGCCTAATGAGGGAAGAGTAGAGGGAGACAATGACCTCTTTCTTCCTGGATGCAAAACCCTTAGTAATGAGATGTGCCACATAGAAGGACTTTCTGACCACAGTGGCAATGTGGTGATCAAAAGAGAGGTTGCTGTCAACCTGTGTTTCCAGATCTCTTATGATGCCTTCTATGTTGAGTGGACTACCATCGATGTGGTAATTCATGGGAACTGGGTTTTTTCCCAAAGGGGATGACGACACATTTTCTTTGGCATTGAGCTTAAGTCCATGGTTCTGACACCAGTCATTGGTCTCAGTGAGGCCTTTCTGTAGGATGTTAACATCACTTGGGGAGTTAATTATGGCTCCCAACTTGCAATCATCTGCGGACTTTGTCAGACACAGTCTCTTCATGTTGGCCTGAACTTCAGAGAAGTAGATACCAAACAGGAGAGGACCCAGGACTGAACCCTGTGGGACTCCACTCATGACTGGTCGACAGTCTGACTTGGTATCAGCTACTTTCACACTGTGGGTTCTATCTGTGAGCAAGTTTGCAACCCACCTAGTGATATAGGGGTTGATGCCTAGCTTAGTGAGTTTTTCTATGATTCCTGAGTTGGGAATGGTATCAAAGGCCTTGGCCAGATTAAGGTAGGCTGTATGAACCACCTTGCCTTCATCTACAGCTCTGGTGACTGACTCAAAGAAGTTGACCTGGTTGAGCAGGCATGATCTACACTTCACAAATCCAAACTGTGTGGGATCCAGAGTTTGGAGGTTCCCTATATCTTTGTTTATTAGGTCCATGATGATGCGTTCCATAGCTTTGCATCTCAGACTTGTCAGGCTAATGTGGCGATAGTTCCTGGGTCTGTTGTTGCTCTTCCTTTGTGGAGAGGGATGACTGTAGCAATGCGCCATTCGGTAGGGACAAAGCCTGAGGTGAGGTTGTGATTGAACAGGGCACACAGGTGAGGTGCCAGTTTACTCTGTAGTTCATGTAGAACACAGCCAAGGATATTGTCAGGTCCCATAGAAGCTGTATTCATGGCCTTGGACAGTGTTGTTTTAACCTGTGCAGCAGTAATACTGGGTGCCTGGCAATCTACTGGTATTGTGATTGGTCCCTTGGTGGGGGAGAGAGTGGTAAAGTTGGCACTGAATCTGTCGGCCTGTATATTGGCATTATCTGTTGGCTCGGTATAGGAGGTGCCATTGTGCAACAGCTCCAAGCAAATAAGGGTATTGCCATGGAGATTCTTTACATAATTATAGAAGGCCTTGTGGTTGTCTTTACTATCTGCTTCAATTCTGTTTTCATAGCTAGATTTAGAGGATTTGATGGGGGATCTCAACTTTTTGTTGAGGCTGATAAGGGAGTTTTTCCAGTTTTTGGATGTCACCTTATTTCTCATCAGTTTCCTCCTTGTGTTGTAGAGTTTGTTTATGGCAGGGGACCACCAGATTGGCTTCCTTTTTTGGAGGAGAGCATCTTGTTTCTATTGGGAATGGCGAGATCCATGCATTTATGTACATGTTTGTACCGGGCGTTAGTGTATGATTCGGTGGCCATGCAGCTGTTCTCCAATTGCATGGGTGTGGTGAAATTAGCCGCCTCTGTTTTTAGGAGCCCAAAGTTAGCTTTGGAGACATTTTTCATGGTGGTTACCTTTGTTGGGGGGGGGGTGGGAGGGATGTAGATTTCCAAGGTGATTACTTTGTGGTCAGATCTAACCAGGGAGGAGTTGACTATTGGTACACAGCAATGGTCACCCATGTTAGTAATGATCAGGTCAAGGATGTTGCTACCTCTAGTGGGGGTAAGAATGAGCTGGTCCAGGGCATTGGAATTAATGAACTCCAGGAAACATTGGGCAAATGTATTGGTACATGAGTAGTATTCCCAGTTAATGGAGGGGTAGTTGAAGTCGCCCAGTATGAGAGAGGTTGGACCCTAATATTCTCCAGGGTGCTTAGGAACATGGAGTATGAGTCTTGGGTCATGGTTGGGGACCTATAGCAGGCTACGACCTGAATCACTGTCTTACCCAATGTTAGCTGTACCTGAAGTATCTCTGATGCGTCATGTTGGGCTACCAGTCTGGAGGTGTGCACATCCTTTATGAATATGGAAACACCACCACCTTTGGAGCTTTGGTCCAAGTTCTGGGGCCAGAAGGTATGGAATGAGTTATAGCCTGGTAGTGCAGGGGTGCTGTCTGCTGCCTTGAACCAGGTCTCTGTTACAGCACAAATGTCGATGTTCTCCATTTTAAGGAGTGCTTCGAGCAAGTGCATTTTGAGATTTAGACTTCTAGTGTTGAGCAGCATGACCCTCAGATTGCATTTGTTTGTAGCTGTTACAGTGGTAATTTGGTCTTTGGAACACCACCTAAAAAAGGCACTATAGGGGTGGCAAGAGCCTTGACCAGTGTCCGGAAGCCCAAGGGAGTATCTGGTCTGTCAGTCATGTCATCCCAGGCAGACAGATACTGGATCCCCTTAGAATGACACCAGCCAGTTGTTGAAATCAATCATTTTCTGCTTGTACTGTGATATCATTCTGGGTGATGGTTGGAGGCTACTCAAGGCTAGGGTCATACCCGTCTGGACTACATAATCCAAGTGCTCCTCCATGTCTCTTTTCATTTAGTCCAGGGAGGTATGTCTCAGGTCATTCACACCCACATGTACTTTGACAGAGTCATATTTGTACCTGTTTTTGAGGGATCTGAGGGCGTGCGTTATGTGGCAGATCCTGGCACTTGACAAGGCAGGTGGCTGTTAATTTCTCCTTATTCAACCTAGTGAGTGGGACATCCATGAGCCTCACTATTGAGTCACCTATGACTAGTGTGTTGGGCATGCTGTTTTGCCTTAGGGGCTTTGGTTGAGTGGCACACTGTTTAGGAGAGTTATGTATCTCATGATTAGTGTTGTGGTGGTCGAGTGCATTTCTGCTTTGGAGGTATCTACTGTTTGTGTAGATTTTTATTGAGAGCCTCCATGAAGGTGGGTGTGTGGTTTGTGTTTTTATGTGAAGACAGTGCTGGTGTGTGTTCTGGAGGGCTATGTGTTCCATGTGGTCTGGTGCAAGTGTTGACCTTCTCTTGACCAGCTATTCTGGTCTTGGCTGCAGAGTACATAGCTTCCACTTTGGGTATATAAGTGCATCGCTTGCAAATCTGAGTGCTGGGAGGTAAGAGGAGAGGGTTGTCAGTGTACATGAAGCAGTTGCTACATTGCCTCAGGATGCCCAAGCTCACCAAGCTAATAGGAGAAAGCACAGGGAACTGACCTTTAGACATGCCTGGAGGAGTGGGCATTAATAATAAGTACTGGAGCTGTTTCCTTGTAGAACGTTTAGTGCTGGTAGCACTGTTGTGTGCTACAATAATTGCTACAAGAAGTCTGGTAAAGTGCTAGACTAATAAGCTAGTAAAAGTGCAGGAGAGCAGAGAACTAGCAGATCTAAGGCAAAACTGAAGAGCACCGCTCAGAAGCTTACAAAATGTTCCGGATACAGCAAAACTGTATCTGGACTACACTAGTTCCAGGAAAGGCAGGAAACAGTTTTTTTGTTTTTTTTTTAACAATAGTTCCTGTCAAATATAGGTACTGGAGAAATAAAGTTATTTTACCCCTTGCACCACTTTCACTTCTCTTCCATATTCTTAAAGATTTCAGCTTGAAATCAACAAGAAATCTCTGTCCAGAGGAGCATTCAATAACTTTGTCTTAATATCTTCAGGCAAAGGCTGGAGTCTTAGCTGAGTATATCTACATATGACAGAGCTTGTGGCAGCAGCTGTAGAAGTTGAATCGGTGGCATCATATCCACAGTTCATAGAATGTAATGTAACTGCCTTTGAGGCAAAATGAGGGATTTCTAAAAGACCAGAGTTCATGTATTGGTAAGAAATCTTTGCAATTTTCTGACCCAAATTGTCCAACATAACTAAAATAAATCTAATCATGTGAGTTTGACAATTAATAGCCATAAAAGCCAGATTTGCAGATCTATAAAGTTTTTACCATAGTCACCTACTCCCTCTGTCATTTGGAAGAGTGTTAGCACCAGGATCTAGTCCATCTCCCTTGCTAAAGCCTACAAATAACCTCATGGCTAACAACATGTTTTTATATAAAAATGTGTGTGAGTCTTATACTCTATAAAATCTGTCATAGTAGGAGCTAGATATGGAGAATCAAGTGTAAGGGAAGGTACTTAAAATCCTCTAAATCTCCAAGAATAGGGGGAATGACAAGATGTTTAGGAATATCCATGTAGAAAAGGTAATAATATCTCTTTTGAGTGTCAGAAAGTTCTCTCCCTTCCCATTTGAAAAAATCTTTTTCCTTAGAAATGGTCTCATCAAAAGAATATTCTTCATTTGGAGAATCAAAGAAAACAGTATCTTCCACATATGATAGGAGGGAAGATTCCAGTGGCATAATTTAAGCTTTTTGTATCAATCAGAAAGATCATCATCTTCATTAGAAGAGTCCCTTTTTCATTTGGATTGTAGATAAGGTGAAGATTGTGATAACTATGAGGCTTATATAGCCTTTAACAAGCCCTGATCCAAGGAAAACTAGTCATCTTGAGAAGTCTGAGCAATATTTTTTTTCAGAAGAAAGATCCTTAGCAAAGAAGGAGGAGATAAATGTTTTGTTTTCTGCTGTCTTTTCTGTGGGATGTCCATCTGAGTTCTCTGTGCTAACGGACACTCCTCCACTCCAAAACTCACAATATCTTCCCTCATGAGTATCTGGTATATGTCTTTTTTATCTTATGATACAAAGACTTTCAGTTCAAGGGAACTCAGTACTTGACAGCTGATAGGAGAAGAGATAATAGGAAGGTCAGTGGCTGTGGGCCTGTGTTTTTCCTTTGTCATTATAGCCATCAAAGGGACAACACTAGAGACCCTGAGTAAGGCTGACAGGGCTGCAAATGTACATCACCAGGATCTTCCATCTGTGATCTTAAAGAGGAGAAGGAGGTCTAGTCTGAGTTGACATTTTCTTTTGGCACCATATCTCTATTCTTCTTCTTTGTTGGAGGGTTTAGCGCTGAATCTGAAGACGAAGTGGATGACAAAGCAAGAAATACACCAAGAGAGACAACCTTTTGTTCTCCAGATATTAATTGAGAGGGGGTCCCAAGGTGGATTCTGGATGTTTTAGGAGTAACACCCTAACAGACTTGACAAGAATTCATGTTGTGTTGTGCCTGTAGACAAAACAGACCACCAGAGTGCTAATGACAATAATGAATATGTCTACCACAGTCACACTTTCTCTTTTTTGACACAGAAAATGAAGAAAGAATCTCCACTGCAGTATTTATCTTTCTGAGCTTTAAAGGCTGTGACCAACAAAACAACACACTGTTTGCAACACTGATAGGTGTCTGCATGCACATATGTGACAAGAAATTTCTGAATGTGGCATGTATGCATGCACTGGTGCATGCCTAGGCATATGTAAGCCTTCTGAAAGAAGGATTCTGAATTTTGGCAGACTGGCCAGACGGATGGAACCTTTGTGGAGAAAGTTCCAGATTTTAAGAATCCTGCAACAGTGATCTATATGAACAATTACCATACGGCAACAGTGATCCAATCAAGAGCATCCACGGTTGATGACCTCCCTCTGAAACCCTCAGACCATTTTTGAGGTGATGTGTACTATCACGCATTTGCAGAAATTGTTGAATATGTATTTGGTCTCCTAAAGGGATGTCTCTGCTGCAAGGATAAATATGGTAGCACACTGCAATATACAGCTGATATCTCCAGCTAGATATTCATTGGGTGCATCATGTTGCACAATATGGCAGCATGCAAATAGATACAACATGGGAATATCTCTGTACCGCCTGGGAGACCTGGTGCAGAAACAGATGAGAAGTTAGACACAGTGAAACAGTCAGCCAACAGCATTAAGCCACTGGTTGCCACAACCAGCTTCAAGCAGTGGTCAGAGAAGGCTCTAAGGTCAATAGAAACAAGGTTGAAGACCTTGTACTTGACTGGGGAGAAAATATAGAAGTTCAAGGAAATACTCAGGGTTCTAGCATTTCAGGAAGAAGAGGAAATAGATGGAGCTGAAGAAGAAGAATGGCATCACTTCTTAACAGCATGTGTGAGGACTATAGAACTGATATGTCTTTGAGATAGGTATAGAAGCTGGTGGTGGAATGAAGAGATCCAGAAAGTCATGAAAAGAAAGAAGTTGTGCAGGAAAAAGTAGGATTCCGAAAATATGGACCAGGTTAGGAAGAAGTACTGGTTGACTAAAAAAGAGGCTAACAGAGCAGTTACAGTAGCAAAGACGAAGGCATCAGAAGCAATCTACCAGTTTCTGAAAAGTGAATCAGCAGATGGCACAAAGAATTGCTACTAGGTTCAAAGCAAAGATGGAAAGATAAAGAAGATAGCCACCAGATACCCTTCATAGGGGATGCCAGTAACAACCTACTCACCACTCCACAGAACAGCACAAGCAAATGGAAGGTGTACCTCCAGCAGCTTCTGAATAAAGAAAACCCAGCAGAAGCTATACTGCCCCAGACACAGCCTATGATGAAAGAAGAAAAGCCCACCATAAAAGAAGAACAGCAATAAGGAAAATTAAGTCAAGGGAAAGCAGTAGGCTCAGATGAGGTCATGGCAGATATTGATCAAGATATTGGATGGGTTAGTGGAGAAATGGCTCCAGAGGGTGCTCATAGCATGGAAAGAAAGGTATAGTCCAGGTGACAGGAGAAGAAACATCATATTACCAGTGTACAAGAACAAATGAGACATTCACAACTGTGGGCAGTATAGAGGTATCAAACTTTTGTCATACTGCATGAAAGTGATAAATGAATGCACAGAGTAGTAGAAAGTAAGAGGGGAAATTAGCTGCTGTCCATTCTGGTGATGGACTACATTAGCAAACAGGTCAGCAGGGAAGTATCAACAAAGCTGCTGTATGCAGGCATGTGGCATTACAGACAGACTCTGAGCAAGAGCTTCAGAAAATGTTAAGGGAATGGAATACAAAACTGAAGGCACATAGGATGAAATTGGGCACATATAAGACAGTTGTAATGGCAACAAATGTGGAAAACAGAAGAAACTGAAAACTGAGATAGTAGGGAAAACAGTGGAACAGGTTAACAGCTTCAAGTATCTGGGAGGGGTGGTTAAGAAGAAAGGAAATCGGAACGAGGAAGTCAAAGCTAGAATCAGAGTGGCTGCAGCCAACTAGCACAGAGTGTCAGGTGTATGACAGGAGAATGCCAAAGAAGATGGAAAGTAAAGTGTACAAAACAATGGTGTGACCAGTACAACTGAGGTACAGAAACCTGGGCAGAGAAGACAAGGCAGTTGAGGAAACTAGATGTGATGGAGATGAAGTGCCTGAAATGGGTGATAGGATGCACACTGTGGAACAGTAAAAAAAAATGAGGATATCAGAGCAGAAGCCAAAGTAGCTCCAGTTGCACAGCAGGTCAAAGAGAACAGCTTACAGTGGTTCAGGCACATGTACAGGAAAGCAGAAGGCAATCTGATGAATACGATTTAAGACAGACAGGAAGAAGGCAAAAATGTCTTAGGCAATCATATGTTATCTGCTATATTTTATAACTGTATGTGTAAACTACAATGCTCATGTAAATATCTTATGTATAGCATATTAGTAATTGTTTCTGGAGCTTTTCTCCCCAGGCCTCCACTGAAAATGGACAGCTCTGTCCAGTCAGACCTCCCCAGTAAACACATGTAAAATAAATAAATAAATAAAGAAAATAAAACAAATGTGTCCAGAAAATGGATGAATTATGTGAGTAAAGACCTGTGACATTCAGGTATGACTGTTGAAGAAGGTAGGAGAGTAGCACTGAAGCAAGAAAGATTGGAAGAGTTGAAGCAACACCCTGACCCCTTGTAGAAAAAAAAAATGGGGAAAAGGGGTTGTTGATGATGATGATATCATGAAGTCATTGGAGGAAACAACTGCAGTAGTATCCCATACAAGGCTAATACATGGCAGCACTGGCAAAGATGTGGCATCTGACTTACAACTATGGGCCATAATACAGACAACACAGGTTATACCTGATGCATGCATTATTACATCCAGGCTATGCATTACAATGCACCAACTGGCTATGCTGCATGTCAGGCATTACTTTGCCAACAAAGGCAAAAAGATGGGCAGTGCAGTCATCATCATCATTTGCACAGTTGGAGTTGGGCACAGGGATAGGTGACAGCAATGTTATTACATGGATAAGGATCATGGGAAATTAAGAAGTATTCAAGTAGTCTGCTAGCAGGTTGTGGATAGTCAAGGTTCACATCCTCCAGTAGTTGATAGAGCTGCTGCATTGCAGACATTGGTCATGTAAATTGTGTAGCTCAGGGTTTATTGCAATCTGCAGTACGTACAGTATAACACTTCAGGTGCATGTGCAGGAAACTTGCTGTGGTGTCACATGGTGGGAATTAATAGAAGGACAGATGGACAATGACCAAAGACAGGCTTGTAACTCCATCAGGCAACAGAGAATAGGGATGGTGTAGAACCATGGGAACTGGAGTGGTTGGCCTGGTGAGATATCCTAGAGAGGAGTCTGAGGAACATGACTGGCCACAGCTATGAGAACAGCCATACACTGGTGCATTGCCAGCTATAGCTGGGGGTTTGAGTGCTGTGGTCTCTGGAATTGCCTCTGGATTTGTTGTCATATGTGTATGCTAAGCCTGTGACAATACCCCATTCCTCTAGACCCTTGCACAATCATGGGCAGTAAGGTCTATAGAGTCACAAAGGATAGCAATTACCACCTGTCTCATGGATACACCAATGAATGCCATGTAGGCTACCAATGCTCCAAGCAGCTATGTTTGCTGCAAGCCCCTATATGACATGCCATTCTGCAGGTGCTGCTGGTCATCCTGCAGTCCATACAGCTGTTGCATGTCCTAATGTATTCCATGTATCAGAATCATCATCCCTAGCATGATGTATATAGTGCTTGTCTGTGCCTAGCTCACTGACCTCCTGTTGCTTCTTTAGGCAAGTGTACTACCAAGGTCAGGGAAAGATCTGGAATCATGGGGGCAACACCCACCAACATCCCCCCTTCAGTCTATGCATGGAATTTACTGGCATTGTGGCTGAGGGTTTCTTGCTGGGGTGGTGGGTGATGCTGACCCAAACCCAGAGTGTATTTACTAGCTAATGTGGGAAATACATTTACAGGATGTCCAGTGCCAAACACAGGTGATGCTGGAAGCTTCACTTGTCTCTAGTTTCATTAGTAGGCATCACTTCAAACATGGGGGATATGCTTGCAAGGTCTCCGATGTCAGTATTGCTGACAGTTCCACTGTGTCATCTGACTGTGCCATGTGCATGTTGCCAACATCAGCCATAGGTAACCCGCTGACATCTGGCATGTGCAGTTCTGTTGTGTTAGACCCTCCATGAGTGGAATCTATACAAGTATGAAGTTAACATACCTGTATCATGACTTGAATATGTCATTTAGTGTCCAAATCTGTGGAACACATACTTGTAGATGACAGTTCTGTGAAAAGTAAATGGGCACAAAAATACTTAATGTTTCAGGAGTTTGTGGTTGTTGCTGCTCTGACATATCTGGAGAACAGATTTGCAGTAATAATGTGCTGAATAAGTCTGTCTGATATCTTTATCTTTGGACAGTGTTGTACAACAAGGAAATGTACCCGCTAGTACTAATTTGGTGTACACCTTACAGATACTAGCTGTCATCAGCTCAGCTCCCACATCCAAGCCACTGCCAGGTATGAGGATCTGTGCTGTCCTGTTGTGCTGAACCCTCCATGAGTTGCTTCTTTGTAGGTGGCTTACCTCCTGTGGTAGACCTGTCCCTGGTATTGTCTTATGCCTTGGTCTTGGCATACAGTATGCTATCATTGACCCTTTAGTGCACCTGTACTAGTGCCCTATTACTGTTGTCCATGACATTGATTCCTTGCAACACTCTCTGCCACACATGGGCATAGAAAGCTTTGTCTATTTTTTGTACAGGAAACACATGCCATGTATACACAGAGCCTGCAGTAATATTCATTCTGGACAGTGAATTTTTGCATCTGCTGCCACTCTCATGGGCCCATGACAAGACTTGACATATGTTGATCAGCGCATGTGTGAGTGTGTGTGTGTGTGTGTGTGTGTGTGTGTGTGTGTGTGTGTGTGTGTGTGTGTGTGTGTGTGTGTGTGTGTGTGTGTGTGTGTGCGTGCGCACATGTGTGCATGTGCACAACTATCCTTGGCTGATACTCATCTCAGATTGGTCCTCTCTCACCATTTGAGTGGCCATGTACCTGTCTGCTGACATACTGTGACCATTCCAGCCTGTTTCATACTCAAAGCAGCAATGAGTATGTTATCATTTTCTACATTTCTGTATCATTGTGCTGTTGGCTGGTAGTGCTAGGGACATCTTGAGACTCTCCCGACTCTCTACACATTTAGCCATGCTATGACTTATGCATAGGTGTCAGTTTGTCCCCACTGACATGTTTTAAACTTAGTGCACAAAGGCCACTGTGTGTCTGGAAAGCTTCCCCAGCTGAACATTTAGCTATTATGTCCATATACTATGTTACTTCACCCACATCTATTGATTCCTCTTTGTCCTTGTCACTGCCATCCAGCAAGTGTACTCAGTACAGTACAGCGGTACATTATGAGGCATCTTGTTTTCTTTCAGTATGCCTATAATAAAGTTCATTGTCTTCGTCACTGAATTCTTATTACCAACTTGTTCATCTTAACACTGCCTTCGGCAATATGATGACTGTGTTTTTTATTGCACTAAAACAGACCTCAGAGCATGTGATTGTGTCATTGAAGTAAGTAATTTATCTTGATTGTCTCCAAACTGCTACAAATAATGAATTGTGCTATGGTGTCCAGGCAGGACTAACATGTTTGCCCCTGCCCATCCCAGGACTAATGGAATGTGTGCATACTATGCTTGTGCATGTAGCCTGTGACCTCTATATTGCATGTGTGTTAGTGATATATTTGCTAGTGCACCTTTGCTGTCCAAAGATGACATCATGTGATGTCCAGACAAACAGCCCTGTCTTGCTCCTCTTTAAATCCAGTGGTGAGAACATGACCTCTTCAAGTACTGGTTTCAGCAGGGTTTCTTCTGTTGTGAGTGACAAACCAGAATTTTTACTGACTCTCCTGTACAGGGACTATCAGGTGCATCTTCTGAATCATTATGATAGCACATTATAAAAAAAATGGATTCCTGGCAGTGGTTTGGCAGGGTTGTGAGTGACACCACTGACATCACCCATTGTGTGGAGTACTGTAAGCCATATTCTTGCTTTCTGTGTACACTTCCTCTAGCTAGTACCCTTGTTATTACCTACCTAACCACATCTTTAGTAATGGACACAATTTTATTACATGTCAATCCATTTCTGTTTTGCAATCAGCCTGCATTAAGGACACAAAAAAAAGATTTTGTTAAAATCCAGACAGATCACATTTTAAGGGTCACATTTACAGCAGCTCCTTTTACATTAGGAACATCATACAATTTGACTTCAGGAGTGCCTTTATAATTTTGCTCGTCCATTACAAACAGGTTCATGGGTTTGAAGTTTCCTGGATTCCCACTTGCTCTGCCTTTGCAAAATGATATCATAGTTGTTTGATTTAGTCTTCTGGGATCATTATCTCCCTAAATCCCTAAGAAACCCATTGAATAATTCTGTCAGTAGACTTACTAAAATGCCAGCACTCTTTTTTATAGTCCATGATGGTATTTCATCTGCTATTTGTGCCTTATCCTCCTTCAGTATTTGCATGTCCTTTTTACCTCCTCATCTGTTAAGAACCATTGATAGGGTGGGGCAAAAGAGGGTAGCTTCCCTGGCACAAAGTGTTATGGGGTTTGATTGAAAGATGCTGATCGATCAGTGGTGCTGTATGTGCATTCACTTCTGTAACTGTATTTCACAATGCCAGTACAGAAATGCACTTGTTCAGCACTTTGTGTGTTGTTAAATGACACATTGTGGAAAGCCACTTGCCAAAAGTGTAGCAAGGGGTTTGATACAGTTTTTAAAAGCAGTCTTTTTTGTTTGTTTTTTTTTTTTTTTTTTTTTGCTCAACAACTTAAAGCTGACAGGTAAAGGTGTGGAAGAATGGGCCTGTTTAGGACTGCCAGACTAGGGGAATGGACCTCATTTTTTGAGGGGTAACATACACTGGAACAGCATCAGGAGATAGATGATCCAGCTACATCTCTGAGAATTTTGTATCACATAACATGCAAATCCTTATAGCTAACACACACATGCTATTAGACGCCATTTCCCTCAGAATGATTTATACATGACCCAAGGCAGTAAATGGACCCTGGTTATCTGAAGCAGACAGTTGTTAAAATTCTGCTGTCTTCATGCCAGAATGAGCACTTTAACCAGTACATTCAAGAGGTAATATGGGAAAAATACATACTGAAGGCTGGGACAAAAAATGTTGCAACCAACCAAACTTGCAAAGCTGCAATACTGCAGTTAAGGTAGTATAGTTAAGTGTTTGTGTGATAAGGTGTGATTCACAAGATAAGATGGATGGATTTTGTACACGAGTTTCTGCTGAGATCTGTTTTGTTAATTGCATGAAAGAATGATAACATGATTCATGGAGATTAAAGGCTAGAAAGCATCTCTAAGCCCTGAAAGGAATAGAAGCTGTTGATAGTTATCTCTGCTTGTGTTATGGCAAAATGAATAGAGTTACCCTGTTTGCATAATAAAGAGTAAAACGTGTCACATATTCTAAAGTGTGTTGCTCTTGCTGACCACAGTTAGAGAGAAGGCTTGTTTCAGAAATGCTGAGCATATGTTTACTGAATAAAAGACACTGAGTTTTGAACAAAGACTATATGTGGACTGGCACCTTATATGAGCAATTGCTGAAAAACATCACTGTATTTTTCTGTTACTCATAACTTTTGGCAATAATTCACTTTTTTATTTAATCCTATAAATAAATTATTTAAACTTAAAGGTGGTTTTCAGAGATTGCTTCTTTTAATGAGCATAGAGGAAAATACTTTATTCTTATCTTGCAGTGGACAGAAAAACATGTTTTTTCAATATAAATGTAACTTTCTTACTTGTTGTGCCATAGTTAACTTCCCTTACCCCTTCAAGGAATGCAGGCTGCACTAGAGTGAAATTACTCATTACTAACGCACAGCTAGTGCTAACAGAAGTGAGCTTTTCTAAGAACTGTTACAATCTGTGTGATCATCTGGGGACTGCTTCAGGCCCACGGAATCTTTATGGCAGTTAAAAGGGAGTTAGACTGATGCACTGCTGAAAACCATTATGGCCTTACAGAGATTTGTGCAGAAGAATAAAAATCCTATATCAGGGGAAAAGGTTGCCAAGAGAAAGTGTAGCTACTGAAGAACTTTTCCTTTGTGGTCAAAACTTGTGTGTTCTGTTGTTGAGTACTGAATAAAATGGGAAAAAATGAAATCTTAGTAAACTCTAATAAAGTTTCATTGAAGTCTACAGATCTTTAAGTATGCTTTACAGTCACAGATCAATAGCTGCATAATTTGCAAAAACAGACAGCCACAACAGAGAACCAGCTGTCCATTCCACTAGGAGTCACATAACTCAGTGAAGTTCTGAAGAAATTTCTGTCAGAGAATGATGTAAAGCTCTATTTAGTGATTTTAAAAGATACACAACTAGAGGTAACTGATACCAGGCCCAGAAGGCCAGAAGCGATCATCTCATCTCTCAATGGACTCACTGAAGGTATACATGGACCTTAAAGATGAAAATGCACACAACTACCTAAAACTGAAACAAGGCATTTTGCCAAGTGAGGGGGTTTCCCACAAAGTTTAATCCCTTAACTTTCATACTGGAAATTGAATATGGACAGAGTGTTAAGGTCACAAATGTTTGATTTAGTACACATTTTGAAATTGCAATGAAAAACACACATAAATAATCAAAATAAAATCCTTAAAATGTTGGTTACAGATAACTTTAAAAGGGCACTCACTGCCTAGTAATCTGATAAAGTATATATTCCAAAGTGACCCTAAGCCTTCTAAGCAACTAGCTGTTTTAGTAAAAAGCCTTTTGCTAACTTGGTTGCACACCATAAGTTGGACTTGCAAGAACTGAGAACTAATAATAATCCTTCTGCTAAGTATACTGCTTTGCCTGTGAGCAGGAAAAAAATTCTATTGTTTTGCTTTAATTGTTCTAAAAAGGGGTATATAGCAAAATACTGCCTAGATACTCACAACACTGCTATGCTTGTAAAAACAGTTAAGTCTAGCTCAACAAATTGGACCTAAAAGCATTACTATGGAGTGAGAATCTATGGAATATGATTATGCTGATATTTTTTTTTGTGTGTGTGCACATATGTGCACATGGCTGCAGAATGGAATACCCTGTGGTGCAAGTACAAACATAAACCTTTTTTTACATAAAGTGTGGCTCTAGTTCCTACCTTAACACACAGACATCACAATTTGGCTAAGAAATGACCCATTTTAAATAGTTATGGAAATTATGGGGAGAGATTCAACCAAATATGAATTTATTTGCTTTTATAGGCTCATTGGTAAGTACCAGGCTAGCTGCCCTTGTGGGCCATTTTAAGCCTAGCCAGTTTTGTTTTTGTGCTCAAATTAACCTATCCCATTTGGTTAGAGATTGGCCTTACCCATCCCATGGTCAATAATTATATATTAACCCTAATGAGAATAACTGGAATCATACCATAGATAATTTGTGGGGACCCATGCATGGGATAAAGCATTTAGGAGCTGCCTCTGTCTAGAACATTGTTTGCACATAAATAATCTGCTACTCATTGGACTTCCCAAAGGTATGGAGGAATCTGATCCTACAATTCTCAGTCAATAAATCCAACTTTAGACTTAGGTGTGGATTATGTAGCAAAGTGGAGAAGACCAGAATCAGAGAAGACAGAAGATGTGCGGCTGATCAACTTATCACAGATACCTAATTTTGGCATAGGACATTTTATTGCAACTGAATTCTAGTAATATTTTGTGAGACTATGCTACATATAGATGTGATTATCTCAGCTTTGTCTGCTTCCAGTAAGGATGAGTTTCTTTAAGGGAGAGACCTTGTGTAACTACATACATGGTACATCTGAATGTTTGTTTTTGATTTGGGCATGTAGTGAACTGCATAGCAGAGTTCAGGTGAGCTATGCAATGGTAACTCAGTTTACAAACCATCATCAACTAAATTTTCTTATTCATTGATTGTTTGATGTAATCAGTTTTTCTTAGTTCACAATTTCATTACTGGTGTATAATAAAAACTAAGCATGCATGGTTAGGGAGGGTAAAAGTAAGTTGCAAATTATTTATGTTAGCAGTAGAGCTCAGAACTTGTGGAATTTACTTTTACTCTTCTAAAACTTTGTTATACAATAAATGCATACTCATAGCTATTTCTTTACTGTGTAACAGCAAATTAAAGCAAAAAGAAAAGACAATGCCAAATTAAAGGTCCTGATATTTTAATAACTATGCCAAGGTTTCCTCTTTTTTTATATCAAATTAGGCAAATGGTGTAAGCTACAATAGCATGGGAAGAGAAAACCCTGACTACAACTCAGAAGAAATTACTCTGATTACTGGTTTGGATACCTTGGAGCTATTGGGGCAGGAGAGAATAATGATACGGTGTGCATGCTCAACTCTCTTTAGAGGAAAGGTTGTGGTGTGCTGATGTGGACAGGCTGCTCCTGCTGCTCCATCAGATACAGACAGGTAGCTAGAGTAGGCTTGTGGGCAGAAATGTGAGGCATCACTACTGTAAGTGTGGGGATGCAAGGGCACTCCTTAGGCCACTCCTTATTTGTTAAGGATGACAATCCAAGAGGTGTGTTAGCACATACAGTAGGGCCACCCACCTTCAGGCTGGGTTAGTATCCCTGTGCTGCAGAAGCACTACAACCCCAACTCACCATCAATACAGAAATTGCAAAAAAAAAAAAAACAGATTAAGGAAGTTACTGCACAATGTGATGGATGACAAAATGTAGTCAGTATCAGCAAGAGATGAAAATACATTAAAAATAAATATGTAAAAAATGTAATTCTCTGTAATAAGTTCACAAATATGCACATTATACTTCCCTATGCTAAGGCTTTGAAAAACATTGTACCAAAAAAAATCTAATATGACCCCTCGTCTACCTTATACTTAATCTTAGCAGAATGTTCTAGACATAAAATATAAGACAGGCCTTTCCCTGCCCATGCTAGCAAACACATGCACTATCACCACAGTAGGAAGATTCTACAATACACATAAACTGAGAACTAAGACACATTCATTACTGGTGTCTCAATGAAAAGAAAGAAAGAAACAACTCCACAATGGGATTATGCATGTATCTTGCCTAAGAGTGATCAGAATGGAGGATATTTCAACAGGATTAAAAGGCTACATGCAAATTCAACGTGGCCATTGTTCAAACTGGGGTGAGCAACATGAGACAGTCTGCCCATGTAATAATACAGCAAGACACCAAATAGCATTCTGATATCCAGGCAAATAAGGAAAAAATACCACAGCATTCTATCATTAACTCATATGGCACCGCATCAGAAAAAAACATTGATTCTTAACTGGTTTTAAAGAAAATTGTGTGATTAACAATGGATTCAATACCTGGTGACTTGGAGAATTCCGGAATGTTTCACATTTGAAGGGATTTATTTTCTCCCTCATCCTAGTCAGTATGAGGGTACTGAAAAGGGCATTTTTCACCCATCAGTGACTTTTTTAGATTTTCCCAATTCAGTATCTTACTAAAGTGATAACAAATCAAAATAAAAACAAGGGTGAAGGTAGCTGTGTTAAATGCAAGAAACATTACTAGTGAAGCATGTTATCATGAGATTTTTATCCAGTTGGAAAATACTGAAAGCTTCATGATCACTTAAAATGTATTTAAAGGCATAAAATGACATTCCTCAAATACCAGGGCTTTCTAGTTCCTATTACTTTAGGCATAAGAGACAAGACAGAGGTACTTCCATAACTGCCAGGGAACACTTTAATGCTAGAATCCTATAAACCAAAGCCAAACTAATCCATATCAATGATATTAACTAGTAACTAACAAGCATGAAGATTTTCTTAAAACATTCCAAAATTTAAAGACTAAGAAAACATAATGCTAATGTAAGATTTCAGTTGCTTGAACACTGCTTGTATAACTACCTTACAACAAATAAATGTACTGAACTTTCAGTCAATTCGGTTAACTAAAATAATCTTAATTATACAATGACTGTCCGGTAACATCGTAAAACGAGCACGCTGATTGGCCAGCCCAACCAGCGTGCCCGTTGATATATTCTTTAATTTTAAGGGTTAAAAAAAAAGCGTAGCAACAAAGATCTTCTTTTCTCCATTGCTTACTTTCCTGAGCACTGATGTACTGGGTATGTGTGGGAATGCAAGTTCCAAACGCATGCACAGTATATCAGCAATGGCAAAGCAGAGCTGCCCAGTGGCGGAAGGACAGCACAGCGCCGTTATACAAGGACATTATTTAAGAAAAGTAAGTATTTTTTTCTTAAATAATGTCATTGTATAATAGCAATAACCCACACCTGGGTGTGGGTAATGCTGGATTTACCCACAGTTGTCTTTGGTCACTCGGGCTTTGCCCTCATGACCAAACCACACCAACCATGGGTAAACCCAGCATTACCCACACCCAGGTGTGGGTTATTGCTTAAATAATAAACTAGCAGATAAGATGCTGCAGTATCATAGCTGTGACATTAACAGACCTGTTATCTCCACACTCCCCGGGCTCACTTCCAAAAGACTTGCTCTTAGTTTAAGTGACCACTTGCACTGAGAGCAGGCTGACAACAGGTCTTTTGGAATCTGGCCCCCAGTACATGATTGTTTACAGATAGGCCTTACACTGAAGTAAGTCACTTACACTGAGAGCAAGTCTTTCAGAATCAGTGCAAACTTAATACTGACAGCAACTCTCTTGGAATCTGATCCCCCTTCTGAAGTCAACTCTTCTCTAATTAATAATGTCAAAACACTTTCATTTTTAAATTATGAACTCTTAACAACTCACTAGTTAAATATTCAACCCTCTTAACTTTCTCAAGTGGGAATTCTTTTCGTTTAAATGTGATTCTTGCATCAACATAGTAGACTACTTCCTTAATGATAATAAAATGTTCAGGATGCAATGAATAACTTGTACAATATCATTAACTACAAAATTAAATACCAAAAATTGACAAATATGCCAGTAATTTTGAAAGCAAAATCTTAAAGAGGAATCCCAAAATCAATGTATTATAACAGAAAAAAGCACTACTTTGCCATTAAAGGTAATCTTAACATATAAAAGAAAGTAATTCACATTAAATAAATCCTAAAAGATACACATAAAACTCATCAAGTTACCCAGATGAGACTATTCATTTAGTATTGATGGATGGGAATAATAATGAAGTTTTTAAACTACATTAGAAAAATAAAGGGAAATAATCACAACTGTAGCATGTTGCTGATATATACTATATAGCAAATGTATTTCTGACTATGCTTTGCATCAATTTTAAAATTCTAAAGAATAAACAAAAGACCCTTATAAGCAGAAGGAATGTAGTTTGCTACCAACAGTACATACAATGTTTAATAAAAAGCTACAGTTATCTCAACTGGCTAAGATACTACATCTTTCTGTGTTTCTACAGTGACATATGCCAAAATGTTTTCTAGATTTTTGTTCAAACATCATAACAAAACAAAAAAGTTTCAGTACTCATCATGTTTCTTTATAATATCCATTGCAATTACAAGAGGGAAGTTACGATTTATGACACAGTATAGCTTCCAGATGTTTCCCAAATTGAAGATGAGTCTTTCCTTGACAGATGGTTTTGTAAGTCAAACATTTTGTACATGTGCAAATTATCCCCAGGATTTAATAAAATTAATGTAGGCACCATGTAGAGACTACAGGGAATGTATCAGTGTACACGGCCACGGTCCTCCCTCGGCAGTGTGCCATGCATATTAATGAAGGAGCATTGCCGACGGAGAGCATAGGAACAGGGATATTGAATCCATGCAGGTAGAAGTGTAGAGGCTACCCATGGTTGTGGATGCCTGGTCAGATGTTATGTACAGGGTGAGGTTCCCTGTAATGCTCCCCACAACTGTTGAAATGCTGTGAATTGTTTTAAATGTGGAATATTTTATTTTCATGGAGTTTTTTTTTTTGTAATTGCTGTATGTTTGCTTGCCAAGGTGCAGAGTGCAGCAATGCCAAGTTGCACTTGCATATAGATAGCTGACACCTGCTACACATCTAAAAATAGAAACTGGATATAATTAATTATCATAATTACATTTTTTTTTCAATTGCCATTTGGGTGGTGCGGTGCAGAGTGCAGCAGAGCCAAGCAGCACTTATACATACATAGCTGACACCTGCCAGACATCTAAACATCGAAACTGGATGTAATTAATTATTTATTTTTAGGTCTGTTTAAGCATGATTGCTTGGTCCAGTGCTCAGCAATGCTAACAGGTAGCCTAGCAGTATATGTGAAGGTATACTAGTTTTCATAGTATCCAAGTATCTAAATGGGTAGTTACAGCCTAATGTGTAGTAGGTCTTGGGTTTGAGTTGGTAGCACTCATAACATGTTTGTAATTTAATGTACTTTTTAATTTAAACACAAAATTGTTATATTTGGCAGTGCTGCACAGTGCTAAGCACTGCTTAAACATGCTAATGGCTACTACTGTTTGGACTTTGCTAAGCTTCGCTAAAACCACAGCTGTGCAAGTTTATGTGCTGCTCAGCTCTGCTTAGCTGATTTGTGCAATGCTAACGTGTATTGCTCAACTCATAGTATGGTTCAAGGTTGTCTCCAGGCCATTATCCATTATATAATGCTTTCAATTTCTCCCACCCCAGGAACAAAAGGTATATGGGTGAGGTAGCCCATGTTATGAGCAGATATTGTGTTTATAGATTTCACAGACATATATCAGCAATGCCAATAAAGTGTTAAGCAGCATTACTGATCCCTAAATAAATCTAACTATTTCCAGTACGGCTGTATTGCTTGCATGTCTGTACTACGTTGCTACAGTCAAGTGTTACATTATTTGCAGATGCCCTCTGCAGTCACAGCTATTGGGTTCTATTCCCACGCCTGCCAACTGAGGCATGACAGCTGTCTAGTTTATGTACTGTACATAAACATGCCTCTCAAGAGTCATGATTTCTCATAATGTAATTAAAACTGTCTAATCCCACTGTCACAGGATTACCAGAAAAATGATTAGCTGGAATGCAATGTATTACCAAATCCGCCTACAGAACACCTCTGTAGTTATATAAGTCCACATTATGTGAAACTGTTCTGTGTAGCTGTGTACCTGCATTTGTTATTGCTTGGCCCATACTGACCCATGCTTACAGCTTGAGAAGTATGTATGTGCTACATCAGCTATAGGAGAATTGTAGTCACTGTACTAAAAAGTGACACTACACACCTGTAGAGTATTTATTATCAGTGTTTTCAGGGATATAATTTGCAATGTCAGTAATGGAATGTCTTTCTCTCTCTCCCCACCCCTTATCTTCATTTATTTATTATTGTTATTTGTTATTATGATTTAAAATTAACATATTTTGTTAAACTAACTATAGTATGGTAAAATGTGATTTATTATTGTTATGTTTTATTATGATTCAATATTAACATATTTTATCAAAATAACTGTTTTGTTGACCTTATGGTTTAATTCTTACCGGCACGCTGAGAACATACTGTTATGTAAAATACAAAAGAAACAAGTGGAGTGGTAGGAGAAAGCTGGTAAAGGAGCTGATAAAAATCACGTTATAATCACTGCAACCAAATCGTTTATTAGGTAAGCACTTTCGGTGGTAAAAATATTCCACCTTCTTCAGACCAAGAACAACCTCTAACAATGCATTTATATAGTCCTGTTACTCAATTGATTAATGATTCAATCTCTAAAAATCAGTCAATTAATTAATCAATTAGTTGTTTTTGACTAGCATGTATTTACTATATATATTTTAAACATATGTTATATAAATAGTTATGTAGTAGCTTTTATACATAAAAAATATATACATAGAGTTGTTTTTTTGCTTTTTCCTTAGTATAGTTTTTTTCTTGTGCCATCTTGGGGACTGTCATCTTATGTAATATACATCACTGTAGATCTTTCTCTAAGTGTTTTTAGTAGCATTTACTATGTAATTTATTAGATACTTTTTAAAAATTATTTGTGAGTTAATATGGTATATAGTATGTTAGTATTGTATTCACATTATCTATGGTTATTATCATTATTTTTTATTTAAATGAATCTTGTACTTTAATTGATTAATTAATTGATTGATTTTTAGAGATTGAATCATTAATCAATTGAGTAACAGGACTATATAAATGCATTGTTAGTGGTTGTTCTTGGTCTGAAGAAGGTGGAATATTTTTACCACCGAAAGCGCTTACCTAATAAACGATTTGGTTGCAGTGATTACAACGTGATTTTTATCAGCTCCTTTACCAGCTTTCTCCTACCACTCAACTTGTTTCTTTTGTATTTTAAGTGGTTTTCGGGGTTTTTTTTGGTTTATTTTGTTTGTAGTTATGGCAAGTGGGAGTGGAGATGGTTAAAGTGGGTCGCAACCACTTTTTATGCAATTATCTGACAATACTGATGCTGCTAGGGTGAATAGTCAAGATTCCGGTGAGGCGAACGCCGTTGGTAACTTGACTATTTTAGTTAACATGCTCCTTGGTAAAGTAGAAGCGCTTTCCCAAAAATTTGATGATGGCACAAGAACAGACAGGTATTTTAATACTCCAGGTCTGGCAGGCTTGCCAGGTCAACTATATGCAACTTCTCGCTCCAGTGATGCACAGCTTTGTTTACCTTCAGGAAGCATTAGAGAAGGCGCACAGGAGGGAAACATTGTTCCTAGGCAGGATACAAATGCAGCAGGGGAGCGTTCCACTGTTAACAGTGTAAATGGAGTGGCTAACGCTGATAACTGTATTCCTAGCATGGCGGGTTTCCTTGAACATAAAGATTTCTTTGCTAACTCAGTGAACGACCAGAGTGGACTTAATGAACATCGCAACGTGAGTAGCTTAACAGTTTTGCTCAGTTCTTTTGATCAAAAGCTATTCAAATGTCGTAAACTTCAGCTTGAGGTTGCTTATTTATCTGAATGCTTAGATAAGAAAATCATCCCTAAAGGACTAAGACAGTGGCGATACCCTGCGGGATTAATTGCTGATTCTACCTTTCATTTGGAACTCTTGGCATTATTTGACAGGCAAGCTGTTGATCTTATTAAAGCTCTGGTTAATTTTTATAATACTGAAATTGCTAGCATTAAAACAGAGCTTGAAATTTTGGAACACTCTATTTGTAGGGACCATAATTTTGGACAGTACAAATACGATTACATTGACGCCACCATCAACAAACTGTTAGCGACAAAAAAGAAAAAAATTGATAGAGATGTATTAGCATACGCTCAAAACAAGGCATACCCTGCCCCCCCTCCAGTTACACACATGGAGGCATTTCAAGATAACATGGGTTTTAGGACTGAGAATGTCTCTATCAATAACAATAATAATGATACCAATGAGGTTATTAGCTCTAATTCTAATCTAGATGCACCTTTGTGTAGAAGTGAAAGAATTAGAAACAATCAACCACAAACTAATAACCAACGGGTGGATGATGGCAATGGTCCTAATCCATTACATAACAATCAGGTTTTTCAAGTGGGCAGGGAATTGAACCACAACAATTTGAACAATCGGCCGAACCAAAGACAGCAGGGGAATTGGAGGAACAAGAGGAGGAGATAATAGCAACTGTATCTAATGAACCAAATATTTTACTTAGTACATATGGTGATTTTAAAATTTTCAACTATACTGCTTTAATGGTAGATCAAAATATGGTTGACTTTTTTGCTAAGGGACTTTCTTTTGTTCCACATCAACGAATGAATGTTGTTAAAATGATTGTTGACCTCAAAATGTACGTACGCAAATTGAATTTGGCTGTTCTAATGGGAACTAATTCTACACTTGTGAATTCTTTAAGAGTTTCTAGTGTTTTTAACCCCCCCCTTGTGCCCACATTAACGTTATTTGAAAAAATGTGTGAAATAGATTTAAGAAGGGTTTTAGATCAATGTGCCCATGTAAAAACACTGCACACTAATGCCACCATTGAAGAGAAGCAATGTATTAAATTGATAAATGATTGTGGCATTAGAGTGATGAAACCAGACAAGGGAGGGGGTTTAGTCTTTATGAATCAATCCACTTACATTAGTAAGATGCGTGAACATCTGGAGTCTGAAGTATATACTCCTGCTAGTTTAAATCCGGTATATACCGCATATCATTGTATTAGAAGCTCCCTCGATGACCTATTTCTGGAAGGTTCCATTGATATAGATACCTTTCAGTACCTTTTGATGTCAGCTCCTAGAATTCCCAGTATTTTTGGGGCTCCTAAATTACATAAAGACATTAAAGACCCCCCTTTTAGACCAATTGTGGACGGTAGGGGTTCGATTACTTTTGCGTGTGCAAAATTGGTGGATAGCGTTCTTAAACCTCTCATTTACCAAGAAACACAAATATGTCGTGACTCATGGAGCTTCTTGGAAAACATTAATAACTTGGAATATAAGGACAATAACATCTTTGTTACTAATGATGTGAAAGATTTGTATACGGTAATTCCTCATCAAATGGGTATTGAATGGGTTAGAGAATTTATGTTGTTCAAGAAAGTTGATCACGACAAAATATGTTTGATCGAAACCCTTTTAGATCTAATTTTGTCTAACAATTACATCATGTTTGACATAAACATTTTCTTGCAGAACAAGGGGGTGGCCATGGGGTCACCCTGTGGCGCTAGCTTCGCCAATAGTGTCATGGTCTATTGGGAACATAAGTATTTGTTTACTGATAGTGAGTTCCAAGAAAATGTACTATGGTATACCAGATACCAGGACGACATGTGCCTGGTATGGCAGGGTGATATCAACTTAATTGAAGGATTTATACAGCATATCACAAATAAAACTGACTTTATTGAATTTACTTATGAAGTAGGGGTTGATAGTATAACATACTTAGATGTGGAACTGATTAATGATAGGTATAATAGGCAGTATAAAGCTTCTATTTATAGGAAACCCACCTACTCCAATGCATTCTTGTATTACACTAGTGAACACCCTCACCATCAGAAGAAAGCAATTGTCAAAGGCTAGATGGTGAGGGCTGCAAGGATGGTTACTGAAGACGTAGATTTTGACTTGGAATGTGAAAAGCTAAAGTCTATGTTCTTGAGTAGGGGGTATCCTTTTAAATTACTTCTTGAGATAATAACTGAAGTAAGAAACAAGAGATCAATTGGTGTGTTTAAACCCATTTTGTCTAGTAGGGCTCGGGTGGATGATATTGTCGTTAACATTAGCCAAATTACACGACAGAACGATACAATTGCTGAGCAAGATAAACCACTATATCTCAGTTTCTTGTCCACTTTCTCATCTAACACTATAAGGGTCAAGGAGATTTTCATTAAAAATTGGGCAGTTATTTTGGAAGAACCAGCTATCTGTACTAAGCTGGGTATCAGACCTCACTTTACTTTTAGGAGAGGTCTGAATCTTAAACATATGTTGGAGAATTACAAGAAAAGGAATCAAGGACAGCACCAACAGAATATAAAGGTATGCGTAAATGTGGGCATTGCACACAATGTAAGTACATTCAGGTGACCACTATTGTTAACATTAATCATAAGGAGTACAGAATTAATGGTTCCTTTAACTGTGAGTCTAAAGCAGTTGTGTACGTAGCATGCTGTCAATTTTGTCCCTCATTTTACATAGGGAAGACCGAGCGGAAATTAAGACAGAGAATATACGAGCACTACTATGCAGTAAGTAAAGGGGATGTCAACAATGCTCTTGCAAGACATATTTTGCAATTTCCAACTCATGAGTTTTTATTTTTAGTTGTACATCAGACACCTTTAGATCCGAGAGGGGGGCCTTGGCAACTTTTATTAGAACAGAATGAGTTGTATTGGCAAATTAAAACTGCTGCATACATTTTTCCTGGTTTAAATGATTATGTTTCCATTAAAAGTGTTTTAAAATTGAAAGCATTAAATAGATAAGCTAACAATGTTATATATAAGTATACCAATATAGTATATATATGTTTTTTTAATTAAGGTATGCACAATTAACCAGTTTTAATTCAAATATTAATTTTTATCTATATAGTCTTAGAATAGCGTTTAGCATAGTTGTTTTTGACTAGCACGTATTTACTATATATATTTTAAACATATGTTATATAAATAGTTATGTTATAGCTTTTATACATATAAAAAATATAAACATAGTTTTTTTTTGCTTTTTCTTTAGTAAAGTTTTTTTCTTGTGCCATCTTGGGGACTGTTATCTTATGTAATATATATCACTGTAGATCTTTTTCTAAGTGTTTTTAGTAGCATTTATTATGTAATTTATTAGATACTTTTTAAAAATTATTTGTGAGTTAATATGGCTTATAGTATGTTAATATTGTTTTCACATTAACTATGGTTATTATCATTATTTTTTATTTAAATGAATCTTGTACTTTAATTTATTAATTAATTGACTGATTTTTAGAGACTAACTTATTAATCAATTGAGTAATAGGACTATATAAATGCATTGTTAGAGGTTGTTCTTGGTCTGAAGAAGGTGGAATATTTTTACCACCGAATGAGCTTACCTAATAAAAGATTTGGTTGCAGTGATTACAACGTGATTTTTATCAGCTCCTTTACCAGCTTTCTCCTACCACTCCACTTGTTTCTTTTGTATTTTAAGTAACATACTGTTATGTTACTTAATGTTGTACCCCTCCACATGTTGGCCAACAGCCAACCTGGTGGGCCAGCCTCACCCTGGTGCCCAGCCTCCTCCACTGCCACCCCTGGGGTAGTGACAGAGCAGTGCTGATAGTCCCATGAGTGGGGATGTGAATGACGCTGCTGCCTTGTGGAGGCACATGGGACTTAGATTCCACAACATATACATTAATATGTATTTGGATTAATAAATATGATGTTCCATTCTGTTAATACTAACAATGGTTTGGTTATTAGTAACCTTAACTTATTGCTATACCTCATTTACCACAGCATGTCAAGGTAGGCCGGTTTTGACTGATCTGCCTACCTTGCCTCCTTCGGCCATGGCACCAGGTCCCAGCACGTCTGGGACCCAGACTGGTGGTGCCCCCTGTTCTGCTCCTGCACTACCTGCATTGTTAGGTAGTATTGCCCAAAGGGACAGGGCCGGACCCCCTCTGGGATCAGTCTGGAGGGGGAGTTGTCACCCGGGATTAGCTGCCGGTTTTGGTGCACAGGATAATCTACCATGGTTTTGACCACTGCCTGCACTGGATTGAGGGCATGTTGGCCAACCTGATGGGGCAGCCTTGCCCTGGTGCCCAGCTTCTACCACTGTCACCCCTGAAGCAGTGATGGAGCACTGCTGACAGTCCCATGAGTGGGGATGTGAGTCATGCTGCTGCCTGGTGGAGTCACACAGGACTTAGTTTCCACAACACCCTCCCTATCCAAGGTGTTCACCCCCTGTGTCACACACCAGCCCTGTCTGCTGTCGTGTCTGTCCTATCTGTTTGCAAATGTATCCTCATGTTTGCAAATGCATCCTCACCTACCCAACTTACCTCCCCCACATGTACCTATGTCCCTTCCCCAATATTCTACTCTCACCTTAAAAAAAAATGGGCACCTGTCCCAAACAAATATAGTCCCATACATTGCTCTCCATTTTGCACACATGTCTACTGGACACATATAATTTGGTCAAATTTGCTTGACAATGCATTTATGTTGTCCTCACCCCTCTCTTTGGGGATGAGGGTTCAAATTCATGTACAAATTCTGCCAAAGTACACATTTGTTGCTGTACAAAAAATGGATAGCTATGTTTCTTTCCTATACCCTTCCTGCACATCCCTACCTGCCTTTCACTATGTTTACCCTCTGCTTTCACCCCATTTCATCACTTTCCTATCTCCCCATTTTTCTTGTCTTTATATTTTTTAGTGTGATACGCCGTGTCACACAGCTTCGCTAAGCTCAGCTAAATGGAGCTATATTTAATATGTGCTTTCTATTTATAATAAACAAGTAAAAATTAAACACATATCCCATATTTCGAACCCAAGATTATTGCACCTGCAGAGCACTGCAATAACCTGCCATGCCACACTGCTCTTAATTAAAACAGGTGGTTTAAACTAAACATAGTAATTGCCAGTTACCGTCATTAAGCATGTTTAAGCGAAGCTCCACATTGTGCAAACTTGATTTAAAAGTAGTGGAAAAATGGGAGTCCCTTGGATTCTGGTGCAAGACCACACCACTAAAAAGCCAAACACATAATAATGGATGTAAGTGAGGCCTATGATAGTAGGTAAATGTGCCCTTTAATCAGCAACATGTAGAAATACACCTGCTAAGGCATTAATGGCAAATTACATGTTTAACTGGGACCCTGGTGCAGAAATACATCCATATAAAGCCATGCACATACTGATGGATGTAAAAAAAAGTTTTGTCACAGCCTGTATGTGTGCACTTATATCTTGCAAATACACCTGCTGTACCAGTGACTCAGTACCTCAGTCTGTTATATACCTCATGAAGGGTACATTTTGCCACACACAGTCCTGGGTTCAAATCCAGTGGTGTGTAGCAGTGAATGTACAGTATTGGAAAGCAAGCAAATAATGACTGAGTCATGCACTCTTTATTCATACAATGCTTTTCAAATGAAATGTCTGCTTTTCACTGATGGAAGTTACACTTCACATATCCCTATAGCAAAACTATATGTGCATAAAGTGCAGCGTCATGCATTAATATGCATTCACAGACAATGTCAACTCAGATACTGCAAATGAGGGCCACTAATATCTGAGTGCACCACACGATCCTTTCAAAGTCACAGTGCAGATTACACCTGCACAATTAACACACATTTGAAGTCCCTTCTTGTAAGGACTGCCCTCATGCACACTGCAAATTACTTCCAGACTGTAACACATGGCCTGGCAGTTGCCCAAATGGTGGACATAGTCTTATATTTATACCCCATCTTGCTCAAGGACACAACAAACATGTTTCCTAGTACTCTGTTAGTGATACTGTTGCCTAACATACTTACCTTAAACACATGCCTTAATTGCAATGGAAAGGGTACCCTCACTCTGGCTCTGCCTCTACAACAAGGCTGACACAGCTCACACAATTACTCCTACAGCTTGTCCTCCAAAGTGATCACACTCTCTGCCTATGTCTATTACCTGCAGCAGCAACTGCAGCCTGTAGCACACACATCTCTATGTAAAGGTTTATGCTACAGACCTACCCTCTGTGATGATAGTCTCCTCACCCCAGTAATGTCCATCACAACATATCAGAAAGGGGCACTAATCTACATGAAGACCTTACATATTGTACAGTGGTTGCATGTCACTGGCTGATGACAGTGCAAATCATGTGTGTTGGCTGCAATTAGCATTTCAGAACCGCAGGTTGTTCAAGAGGCAATCACCTGCTAATGAGAAGCATGTTAAAAAGGCAAGCAGCTGGCTATATGGAACCATTCTGTATGAGGATTTCCTCACCCAGAACACGAGTTTGTGAAAACTTAACAATCATCACATATTGACAGAGGAGTACTTCACTCCATCAGGTATGTAACCTTTTTTGTTTACAACAGGATGCAGATGTGTGAATATACTTATAGTGAATAGGGATTACAGCATTAAGCCTATCTTAGACCTCTGATAATGACATGTCATTGATCTCCTGCTTTCTTACACCCACAGAGGATGTACAATTCATCAAAGGTGCATTGCTTTTTGTCACTGTGCCACACTGGTCTTGTTGGACTGTCCCTTTATAGTGGTTGTAATAGCACACTGCTATTTGCTTGGCACTGTTCTTTTGCCATATTTTCAGGGGGGGGGGTGTCCATAGGAAACCTGTTGGGTGTATGATCATTTAGCAGTATCTGTCATGGCACTCACGGGAATAGCTGACTATTGCTACTATCTCAGTTGTAACCACACACTTAGTATATTTGCACACTGTGGAGTATGACATATGTGAGCAAGCAGTGGATAGTGCCAGCCATTTTGTCCTTGCTGTATCTCTACATTGTGTACTTCCACATATGTAATCCTGTAATGTGTTTCCATTTTGCTGTCTTTCAGGAATCAAGTACTCTAGTTGCCGTACACCTTTCACGGATGCAGAGAATGAAATTATACTGGAAGGCCTCTGGCAATATCATGACATCCTACTATCCAGGGGGAGGCAAAACGGGGAACATCAGACTGCATTGTGGGCTGACCTTGTCTGTAATGTGAATTTCATGGGTCATCAGGGCAGGACATATGAGCAAGTTCAACACCGCACAATGGATGTAATTAATGCTACACAAAAAACAGCAGCAAATGTAGCCAAGGAGTGTGGCATCACCGGTGGAGGACCTTCAGCAGAACAACCACTGAGGAATTCCAGGTGAACCTAGGCACACACAACAGCTCCCAGGCATCCATCACACTGTACATTGTGGATGTGGGTCCCACACTTTCCACAGCAGAGGAGCATGCAGGTAAGCTTAGTTTGTAGCATTCAGTGTGTCAAGGTGCACATACTTTTACATGGGTGTCAGGTGATTGTTGTTTGTGGGGGAGGGTTTAACCTCAGTTTTACTCTCACACTCAGACTGTGATCAATACAATTAACATAGTAGCTACTGTAAATGTGAGATATATGGACATATTACCTTATACTGAAACATGCAGTGGTACTGAAATTACCTCTCCCTCAACCTTTCACAGGTCCATCAGGTATCTGTGGTCCTGCTCCTGGTAAGCATGACACTGTTTTTTTATAGATGTAGGTTTAGAGCAGTGTAATCCCTAGACTGTCATCCCAGGCCTGCTGCCTGCATTGCTGTACTGTCAGCATGATTGCCAACTGCACACATATTTTCTTACTGTACACATTAGAGTCATACCTATGCCTTGGAGGTGTGACCACACTGATAGATGTAAAGATATTGTCAAGACACTGCAGAGAGTCATATGTGTCAACTGTGCAGAGTCTACACAAATGTTGACAGTGTACCTCACTGCTAGTGATGAGATTGCAGTGCAATGGAATGTTATTTTCAAGTAACTACAGCTGTTAGTGAGACGAGTACTGTCCACATGTCCTACTATATGAGGTTGAGTTTTCAACACATCTGTTATAGTGTATATAGCCTTACATGTATTACAACATAGTACTGCAGAGCATAATAGTGCAGGTATTAATGTACTGCTTTTTCCTTTCTTATCACAGGTGACTGGGGAGGTTGGTGTCTGTCTCCTACACAACCTGATGTCAGTGTCTCCTCAGACTCTGATGATGATGGTGGCTACAGTGAGGCACAGGTGGGGTTTTGGGGACTGAATCTGATGCAGACTTTAACATCCCTCTTCTGCCCTCATTGTCACCACACAAAGTATGCCCACACACACACAGTCCCTGGAGGCCACAGATATTGGACAGTCAGAGGGTGGGAACATTGAACAGGAAAGTGTGGCACTATGGCTTCAGTGAGTGTAGACACTGGCAATAGCCAAAGTGCTGGCAAGGTCCCACACAGGTGGATTGACAGGGGTGCTTGTAGGAGGCTTGCTGTCCGTCCACTACCTGTTGCAAGTGTCACATCATGGGTCACTCAGTGCATGTTTTGGGCCATCATGGAGGCACATGCATGTTCTGAACGGAACACCAGATTTATGTTTAGGGTTATGGATGCAGCACAGACTGACATCCATGACTGCCTCCACCACACTGGGAACACTCTGGATTGGTTCACTGATGCAGTGGAGAGAAGTCGGGCTGAGACAGTGTCTGTTTTGGACTGCACATTGTCTGTGCTGGAACATGTCATTGGATTTGAGCGTTGGATTCATGGAAGTAGGTCAGCAACCCCATCTGCTGAGAGTCCATGTGGCTGTACACAGTCATGCTCCCTTAGTGGCAGTACATCCAGTGCTACAGAGGGAAGTGTGCTGTCCACACCATGACATGGCAGGCCATGGTTTCATGATCCTGGGTGTTCCTGTGGGGAACACGGTCCCAGCAGACAGCAATCACCATCAGTACTAGCACCACTTTTGAACTTGGGCATGGAGGTGCCAGTGCAATTCCTGGCAGAGACAGTTCCTGTGTTTCGGGTCGGAGACAGTGAACTGTCAGCTCTACAATGTACAGTCCAAAGTTGTCCAACATACGCACATGTAGGGCTAACACTAATATTGACTGTGTGCAAGCACACATTCACACAGCACTGTCAAAAGCAGGTCACCTACAGACACGCACTGCATCTTTCCATGGTCCAGCTTACCTGCTTGTCTTCTTGACTCAAACACATGCTGTCAACTGTTTGGGTTAGCCTAGGACTCCTGCGCCCCCACACAACACCATGTGCAAGTGATGATACCCGCGCCTCATCCCTGTCATCCTCTCCATTGATGCAGGGAAATGAAGCTATGTGTCTGATGCACAGGGTGACTATATTAGTTAACATGTACTTGTGTAATGCAGTGTTGGTTTGTAATACTACTTGTAGTGGTTACTGACAGATACTGTATACTGGCATTTGTCATGAGTACTCCACATACTTTTGTGTAGCTTATGTTGTATGATGTTGTAATGGCTGTTTAGTTACACAATGATAGGTGTGTCACATACCTGTTTATGTTTCTGTTTTAGGAGTCTGTTGGGGTAACCTATGGCTACCCAGATGCAATAAAGCAGCACAGGATGGTATGTCAGCACAGCAGACATATGTCTTCAGCAAGGTACAGCACTATAAGTATATGGCTCCATAGGTTCATATGTGTATAACAGGCTAACAAGGACAATGGTGACATTCAGTGTACTCGTGCATCCCTAATCTGTGAAAAGGTCTGCTACTCTTGATAAGTATCACCACGGTTTTGGGAACCAACACATCTACAAACTGTGGTGATGGAGATCATCTATCTACAAATATCCTGAGTCCAATACAGACAGTTATGATTGTTGTGTTCTGAATCCCATTCTGTAACCTGCACATGATGTGTGTCACAGCAGACGTATGCTTCACATGCATGGGGGGTGGGCTGTTTCATGTAGGATGTACTGTCTGTGTTACATATCTGTCTCTCCAGCATGTACTATATATAGCACAGTGATGTAGGTGTGCAGAACAGGTGAGACATGTGTTAGTCCTGTCATGGATACACAGGAGCTACACAGTGGGATCTGACACCTCCCTGTATGGAGCCATACACATCCCCTCCAAAGCACTTAGGAGACAGACTACACATGTACGGTCATGACACGGACTCCATAGAGCATGTTATCTACATTGTGTGTTGGAGTACCATGGAGCCTGTGTGGCTGCTACAGTTGTATATGCCATGTAGTGACATGGCAAGGGTGCCATTGCACACGATAGGTGTGATGACTACCACATTCAGTATACCAGTGACAGCCTGAGATTTATATCACAAACCTGTCGGTATAGGTTGTACAACAGTGAATGCATCCCCACTTCTTTCCAATCAGTGAAAGTCAAAGGCTACATTACTCTCTGTGTCCGTAACTCCATGTATAATGGCTCAACTGTGTGCGGTGTATGAACACTACAATATTTTGCAGGGGTGGATGATTTCCCACAGGATACTATCGTGCAGTTGTTGGCATTTAGTCTTTGTCAGTGGCTCAGACAACTGTGTCTTAGGTTATCCTGGATAACTGTTGGTTCTATGTGGGATTCTGTGACAGCTCCTAATATGCAATCACCTGCTAATATACTCACTCAGAGGTCACTGACAGTAGCTGTGACTGCAGAGAAGGAATAGGTAGAAGGGGAAAGCCAATAATGGAGGCTGATGAACTCCACTGGTGACTGGCATCATTACAGCATAAGTCTCCCAAAGTTATCATCCCAGAATATGACTGTCAGACACTTGCCTATCCACCAGCTGACATAACACACTGTAATTGACATACACAGTGTCCAGCGTGGCCTGTTGGCCTAATATTGTCATGCACCTTGTCAGGCCATGGTTGGTGGAGTGAGACTTATGTCCGACATCCATTGCATAGTGTAACCATCAATGGACTTTGCTAGTTACAGTCTGTAGGCATGCTCTGGCCTTGAGCATAAGTAACAGTGTTTGGTCCAGTGTCAGTAGATGTATGACAGTGTTAATGCTCATATCCATGCTAACTCCTATCATGGCATTTCAGATGACATGACTCAGAGATCTGGGGACATCACTTGGGACTACATGCTAGTTGTCCTCTGTGGAAGTAAGTACTGCAATTACTTCCAGCATGTTGCAAGAAGAGAGTCATGCAAGGTGTCTGTAAAGAGCACAAAGACCTTAAGGAAGTATAATATGTACACACTGTGTTGCTTAGTCATGCTGTGGCTCAGTGGCCCAAAGGATGGTCCAGGTCCTTACCTTACAATGTCCTGGAGCAGTGCCGTGACATCCCCATGTGGGGAAACAACATACTGCATCATGTGTTTACCAATATGGGTGACCACTACATACCTCCAATGTGAGATCCTCCCTGGTGGGATCTGACCACAGATCAGTCTCCTTAGAAGTACCAGCACCTACCCCCCTGCAGACAATACAGACATATATGTCAAGTAAGCCATTTATTATCTCCTGTGAGATGGTTGACATAACATGACTGCACCTCCCTCTTTAGATGGGACAGGCAAGTATGCACACTCTACACCCATGCATTATGTTAACAGCATTACAACTGCATGAACTTGGCTGTACAGGACAGGAAGGACACAGGCTCATCATGGTTCAGCAAACCTGACTGGTGGAGAACTGCCATTAGCAGGCTGTACAACAACAGGTGGATAGTGCTGTATGACTGTTGGGATGAGGATGCCCCTGCTAACATGGAGGCACTACCTCCTCAGCTAAAAGTAGCACAATGTGTTGCTGTGATGTTGTGTAGACTCAGTAAGTGACAAAATTAGCCACCCATACAAAGCAGAACCAGAACACACAGTGCAGTTACATGTATGACCTCAAGAGACAGGCCCATATTATTGCTGACCTCATATGTCATGATGCCACATACGATGGGTCTATATTCATACCTAACCTGTGCTCCCAAACTGCATCAACTACACTCCCTTATCCCCACCACACATGACATTCCTACAACCTGTCCCATAAGTTCCATATTTACAGAGATGTTTGTAACTGGCCTCCCAATGGAAGATACACAGCATCTATTACACATGCTAATATTCCAAGCTGCATCCCACATGTGATCTGACAAGGATTACTAATAACATTGGGAAAGCCTTGCAATCATACTGACACCACTGGCTGCACACCAGCTGAGTGGACAATGGCAACTGTTACACCCTTGCACAGAGGTGGTGCATCTACTGACCAACATAACTATACACCTCTTTGTCTAAGTATCCATATCTGTATGCCTGTAGGGGCAATCATCATGGAGCTGATCAGCACACATATATGTGATCTACACACAGCTGACTGTACACAGGTTGGATGTGTGACAGGGTAACATGACTGTTACATGTGGTGGACATTTCTGAGGCAGTCACCAAGGACCTGGGTGAGGGCACCTCAGGCGTACAACCCCCAGACTGAGCCAAGCCATCTGACTATACCCCCCACTTAGGCAACATTTACAAAGCATCCACTTAGGCATCCACTATACTATCATTGTAGGGGTCACTAAGTGGCCCATTGATGGCACACATACACAACATAGGGACATCCACCTCCAATAGCTGATCTGTAAACAGCAGTGCTCAACAGAGTGCAGTCCTCGGTCCTCTACTGCTTGGAATCCATTTAACCACGATACACATGACTTCTGAATGACTGTGGCTAACAATGTTGGGTAACACCTGCAAATTGTGAGCACTCATAGAGTCTCTGTGGTATGTCACTATCCTGCAAGAGGGTATTGTGAACACATGCCTGTTGACATACTAATGGCCATAAACTCCAAGCAAATATATATGTAGTATCATTTCCATCAGTTAGACCTATGTACCTGGTAAGTAGTACATCAGTCGCAACATGTGATGTACATACTCAGGGGTGAAAGAACCGGGCACACAGATCTGGCCACACAGGTTTACACCTAATGTGCCTCAGATCACCATGTCTCTACAGTGGTATGGCAGGAATCATATGGCATAGCTGAGGCCACAGTCACCTGTAAGTGACATACTCATAACCTCCATGTACTCTTCCCTCAGCATGCCAATATCCGAGTGCAATGGGCATTTGTTGATGTACCTTTCCAAGTAGTACTGGCAATTGCACACAACAGTATGGTCTTTCACAAGGGCACTTCACGTCTTCAGTATGTCTCCAATGGGGTTTGTCTGTAATGAGTTATTGTTGCCTGTGGCATATAGACTACATATATAGAAGTGATCTGTGCCTTGCATATAAGGCAATGTGTGACCCTGCTTGATTGCATATGCTGCCTATCTGTAGAAGACATACTAGATGGACAACTCACTGTAAGGACATTAACCTCATATGTGACATTAGTACTACATGCTTGTGGGAGAGATTTTTCTAGCAGACTTAAACACACCATTGAAAGAGAACCCTGCCTAATGGCACACAGAACACCTCAGCCAGCGCCATCTGTATGATTGGCTGGGCGACTATCATCTTAACACAGGGCATCTACCTGTGTCCCTCTTGATAATTAAAAAGATGTCATGGTCTGAGAGTAACACAAGTTTAATATAAAAAGAACACAAGCACAGAGGTAGGTTAGCGCTTTCACGGTTGCCCGCTTCTTCAGACCTTAATAAAATGATGACAATAACAACTGTTTAAATACTATAAGCATCCAATAAAAACAGTCGGAGATAGTGAGGTAAAGCCCTTTTCTTCAGTAGGGGTTTTAAAGAAACAGCACTATTCAAACCAGGAGAGACATAGGCTTTAAAATCAACAATCCATTTCAATTCAATATATTCTGTCTCATTGTATAGATCACCTTCCCTTAGGCTTACATTGACCCTCTGTAAAACTAGATATTTAAAACTATGATTACCCCCAGCTTCAAATACATGTTTAGCTAGTGCATTCATATGTTTATTATTATGTATGTCATTCTGGCGTTCTAACACTCTCTCCTTAAACATACGATTAGTCTTACCTATGTAATAACAATCATAGATTGCACTTGTATACTATATTTTTAGTACAACAATCTGCATAAAAAGAAAATTCTATCAGTCTTGAGTTTAGAGGGTATGTAATCATATGTGTTGACCAAACATTGCAGCATGCTTTGCATGACCTGCATGCATATGCACCCATTGTGAAGTAACTTGCGTATATGGACTATTATGATTATAACATAAACATTGTTTCAAATTCTTATTATTCTTAAAACTAAACTTAGGTACAGGTTCTATAAACTTATTTATTGCTGGATCTCTCAATAAAATTGGCCAGTTTCTTTTGACAATGTCACAGATCTTAGTAACTTGATCAGAAAATGTTAGACAAACCCTGTTCTCTCCCTTGGTATCAACATTAGTATTTTCCACTGATATATCAGAGGGTTTCTCAGAGAAATATGGTTTTATTTTCTTTCTCTCTAATTTACTTATTTCTGTCATAGCTCTTTCAATTTCTCCAATTTTATAGCCTCTCTTTAACATGTCTGTACGTAATGTATTAAAAGCCTCCTCTAAATCTTCAGGATCCATGTGTAATCTCATACATCTAAGTATCTGATTTTTAACTATATTTCTGGTAATATGGTTAGGATGCATACTAGAGTGATATAATGTATTATTCCTCCTACATTTTTTCTTATACATCTTAGTAGAAAGATTTCCTAGCATATTCTTACTAGTATTTGTATCCAAGAAGTCAACAGTATCTAATGAATAGTGCAAGGAAAAAGACAAATCTGTAGTTGTGCTTCCCAAAAAACATACAAATGTATGAAGTTCCTCTTCCCTGCCATCCCAAACAAAAAAGATGTCATCCACAAAGCGTTTATAAAAAGTTCCATGTGATTGAAACATTTCACTAACGAAAACACATTCTTTCTCCCAATTCGCCAGAACAATATTGGCATACGTGTTGGCACACGCTGTGCCCATTGCTATGCCAACAGTTTGGAGAAAGTAATCAGATTCAAAAAGGAACACATTGTTCTTCAAAATCATATCTAACAGTGCACAGATCATGTTAACTTTAGATTGGGAGAAACTACTTTCCTTAGTCAGAAACTGTCTCACATTATCTATGCAGAAACTGTCTCACATTATCTATGCCATCCTCATTGGAATGACAGTGAAGAGTGAATTCACATCTAAAGTTACAAGAAATACTTTCCTGATCTCATTTTCATCTCTATCCTTGACCCAAACATACAATTCTTCCAGAAATTGCTTACTATCTTTTAGAATTGTATTAACTGTATCCAGTATACTCCTAAGCTGTTTCTCAACATATATGGATATAGGCTCAGTGAGCCACCCTCTTCCTGAAACTGTAGGACGGAGGGGAGGATTTGCCAAATCTTGCTAGGCCTCCTGGCCTCATGAGGAACTTCAACCACCTGTTGGGAAAGACTTAAAGTATTAGCCAGGCAGTTAAATGCAGAGTTTAAAGATGAGGATGACGGAACTTTCTCACACCCTGAACCAACAGATCTGGTACCAGGTGAGGATGTCAAGGCTGAGCCTGGGAAAGGCTGTGAAGGAGGGTATACCAATGTTGCCTGGGCCAATCTGGTGCTATCAGAATAGCCTTTGGTTTTTCACCCATTATCTTTAGCAGCACTCTGGGAGGAAGAGACAGAGGAGGGAATGCATAAACTGAGAGATGTGTCCATAGGAAGGACGTGTCCACCCTCCAAGCTTTGTTGTGAAACTTCCTGGTACAGAAGGTTGGAATGAGATGATTGGTGTGAGAGGAGAAAAGATCCACTTGTGGGGTGCCCCAATGATGAGTGATTCGATGGAAAATGTCCCTGTTCAGTTGCCACTCATGAGGATCCAGAACATGTCTGCTCAACTGATCAGCCAAGGAGTTCAGCCTCCCTGGAAGATACTGGGCTATTAGATGTAAGCCCATGGATGCTGCTATGGCCCATAGTCTCATGCTTTGTCTGCACAAGGGGTAAGAGTGAGTCCCCCCTTGCTTGTTGATGTACCACATGACTGTGGTATTGTCTGTCCTGATCAACAGAGTCCCAGGATAGAGTAGGTCCTTGAAAGCCAGCAAGGCCTGCTGCACTGCCATCAATTCTTTTAAGTTTATGTGCAGATGAATCTGCTGGGTGCTCCAAGTCTCCTGTATGCCCCTGCCTTTGAGATGAGCTCCCCGTGCAACATCTGAGGCATGTGTGGTGAGAGTCTGGCTAGCAGGCAATGGTCAGAAAGGCAGACCCCTATTCTGAGAACAGGCTGTCACCCACCAGAGGAACTCAATTTGCAGACAGGGAATCAGGGGAAGAATCAAGTCTAAGTCCTGTGTGTGTTTACACCAAAAATTCTTGAGGTACCACTGAAGTTTTCTTATATGCAGCCTTGCATATGGGATCATCAAAATACATGAAGCCATGAATCCCAGTGCTTGCAGGAATTGCCTTGCAGACAGCTGGGTCATGCTTGCCAAATTCATGAAGTAAGCTGAAAGATCTTCTTGCTTCTGTTGAGGGAGGAATAAAATCTGGGTGGCTGTATTCAGACTCGCTCCCAGGAAAACAATTTCCCTTGTAGGAACCAACTTTGACTACTTTTCATTGAGAGTGTAACCCAAAGAGGTGAGAATGTTCTTCATGAAATCCAAATCCTTTTCTAGTTGTTCTGGGGAGTTTGCTTGAATGAGACAGTCATCCAGGTAAGGATAAATTTGAATGTTTCTCTGCCTGCAAAAAGCAATGGCTGGAGCCAGGCACTTCGTAAAAACTCTGGGAGCAGTAGATAAGCCAAAGGGCAATGCAGAGAATTGAAAGTGTTGCTCCCCAGCCCTGAAGCAAAGGAACTGCCTGCAACTTTCCCTGATTGGGATGTGCAGATAAGCCTAATTGAGATCCAAAGTTACCAGCCATGAATCCTTGCCCAGCATTGGCAGTGACTGTTGTAGGGTGAGCATCCTGAATTTGGGAATCAAGAAAAGTGTTTAGAACAGACAGATCCATTATAGGGCACCAGGTGCCCCTTTCTTGGGTACCAGAAAAAGTCTTGAATAAAAACCTAGGCCTGCCTGATTTGCAGGGACTGGCTCTATAGCCCCCATAATCAGTAGAGAAGAAATTTGAGTTTCTACTTCTGCCCTGAGTGTTCTGGGTATGTCTGGGTACCCTTGCAAAACAGGGAAGGTGTGAAAGTAAAACATGTAACCTTGGTTTACTACATTGAGCACCCATTTGTCATCTGTGATGGTAGACCATACCTCTGCGAACCTGGCTAACCTTCCCCCAAAGGAAACCCAGGGCCCGCAGAGGTAGGTACAAGAAGGCCGGAGTCACTGAGAATGTTTGCTCTGGGAAGCTGGCTTAGAACTCCCCGATTTAGCAGAAAAAGAATGCCATTGTTTAGCCCTTTGAGGGGCAGAAGCCTGCCCTCTGGAAGATCTGAAACCCCTAGGCCTAGAGTGACCCTTCTTGCCAGGATCAGGGAAAGACCAATTCTTGGAAGGATAATGCCTACTAAAGGAGGCTGAACCTGAAGGAAATCTTTTACAGCTTGTATAGATTTTGCCTTATCCTCCAACTTCTTCAGCACCTCCTCAGCCTTATTTCCAAAAATTGTCCTAGTGCAAAGGAACATCCAGCAATTTAAATTTAACAGGTTCAGAAAGAGGCTGCTCCCCGAGCCAAGCATGCCTTCTAATTACAGAGCCAGTGGCTGCTGCTCTGCAGGAAGCCTCCAAAGTGTCAAAACCACAATGAAGTGAATGCTTATTAACTAAAGTGGCAGAATTCAGTACGTCTTGTAAATCTTCGTTTTCCTTCATGGAAGGAAAATATCCAAGTTTAGCCTTAACAGCCTCCAAAGTATGCTGCTGATACTTAAGCATGTGAAAAAGACAATTCACGGATCTAATGGCAAGAGTTGCAGAGGTGCAGAATTTTTTACCCCACTTGTCCAAGGCCCTAGACTCCTTATCAGAAGGCACTGGGTTTTTAGCAATAGTAGCCTTAATATCCTTGTGGCCTTGAGAAATAATTTCTGGATCAGCAGTAGGGTTTTTAAAAAGGAATTGATGAGATTCAGGAACCCTATAATACCTATCCGGTTTTCTGGGGGTATGAGGAACAGAATTAGGAGTTAATTAACTTTCCATGAAAACATCAGCCACAACTTCCAAAACTGGAGGCATAGCCAGAGGCTCATGCTGTGGCAAATCCAAAAATTTCCTGATTCTTTTCTTAGACTGAGGAAAATCCTGACATTCCCATTTAAAGTGCTCCCTAAAAGTGTTTAAAGTATCCCGAAAGGAAAAATCTTCTGGAGGGGAGGCAGAAGGGATAGAGTCCTCAACATCAGAATCCTCAAAGGCAGAAAAAAGTTGAGAATTTCCTTCCTCACTAGCATACTGGAAATGTCCACAATCTGAAACTGACAAAACATCAGCAGATAATTCTCCTGTCCTCTTTAAATGGGGGGATGAGAGCTCCTAATCAGGGAAAGAAGATCACCAGACATCTTTACCAACTGGGACTGAGGCACAGGAGGAGAGGCCGAAGCCTGCTTGTGAGTAGGTTTGCGGCTGGAAGGTTTACTAGCAATCCGGAGGGACTCGGGAGCCTAGCAACTGCAGAAGTCTGAACTAAGGTAGTCGGTCTGGTTTTGGTCTCATGTCAAAAAGAAGAGGCGTCAGAAACCAGTGCCTGCAAAGCAGCTCTGGACCCATTTGAGACGATGACAGGCGGAGGGTCTGAAGATGAAATAGCCTGTGACATGGAGGACTCCGTAAAGGTCTTAGCAGAGGCTTGCGGCTGAAAATCTGCGGACTGCAGGGGCTGGGAAAGCGCCTCACTGATTACTGCTGTGCTGACAACCAATTTCACTGGTGCGTCATCAGCAGTTTTAACCCTAGGCCTGTCGCAGTCCTTGTCTTTGCGTTTCCTAAGTACATCCAAAGTCGGGAGACCAGAAGACGCCATACCAACGAACTTAGGCCAGACTCCGAAATGCTTATACAAAATCTTAGCTCTACAGTGTATGGTACGCGGGTTAAAGGAAGCACAGAGATTGCAGTTAGGGACGTCGTGCTCAAGGCCCAAACAAGTTATACAATAGGAATGGAAATCATGGTGCGGAATCTGTTTTCCACAGGCAAGACGGTTATTAACTTTATCTGACATTCGTTAAAGCAAGAAAACAGGATCCCCAATGGGGTACATATCTGAAAGCATCTTCAACTTGGCACTCGGACAGCAAAACGAAGGTAAACGGCCGACTGCCACTAGTGCGAATTGCATCTGCTTCGGGCTCTGCGGCAAGACAGACTGAGGAAATGGCGTTGGCTGCCTTCCTTTATACCTGACGTTCTGACATCAGTTTTACAACCGGTGGCAGCCGAAGTCATATAACAAGGACTCTGGTATTCGGGACGACTGAGGGCTAATGGAAGCCGGATAACCCCATATGTGAGGACTGCAACAGTGAAACATGAAGAACATTAGCAATAGGTGTAAAGTTTGAAATATCTGTGTTGTCACCTTTGTGGAGGGGTAGAATGAAAGATTTTTTTCCAGATAGTAGGTATGTACACGTCCTGGATAGATCTGCTGATCAGTATGCTGACTAGATAGGCAATAGCTTTAGCAGACATCTGAAGGTATTCGGGGGGGGGGGTTATTGGGAGCATTACAGCATGGTTTCAGCTTGATAAGCAGTTTTTTGATAGTGGGAATAGGAGAGAAGGAAAAGGTGGATGGGAGGGAGAGGGTATTTTGATAGGTGGGCTTTGGTGGGTGGGAGTTACTGTCACTACTGATTTGGGGAAAGGTTGTTGCGAGGCTTGATATATGTATTGATGAAATGAGTGTTGAAGAGGGAGGCTATTAGTTTTTGGAGCCAGGGTTTAGCAGAGATGAGACAGAGTTCCAAAACTTCTTTGGGTTTTGTTTATAATTCTTTTGCAAGCCAAGGTAGTGTGCTATTCTGTCATTGTTGACTAGTTGTTTTGCTTGAATGCACAGCTGCCTGAATTGTAGGAGATCAGAGGGATTTTTGGTTATATGACATTTTTTCCAAGCTTTGTCTCTTATCAGTCATGATTTGTTTGGTAGATCTTGTGAGCCATATGGCATGGTTAGTTTTTACTCTCTTCTGTCTTACAGGGGCAAGATTATTTAGAATTTCCAGAAAAGCAGAGTTAAAGAACTCAACAGCTTCATCAAGGGGATGACTTTTAGTACATCCCAGTTGATTTTTGCCAAGGTTTCATTTAGGGTTGTGGGACTGAAATTAACTAGATTTATTGTAATTTATATTGATGCTGACATGGTGTTCCAGTGTTTTTCCATAGTATATAGGCTGGGAGGTGATCACCAATGCCATAGGAAGAGTGCCTGCTGCTGAGATTTTGGTTGAGATGGCGACTTCTATCCAGTCAAGTACTGAACTGCCATCTTTGTTTTTGTTGGGTCTTGTTATGTCTGTAATTTATTGAGTGAAGTTAAAGAGACTGATATTAAGTAGAGGGGACTGATTTAAGATATCTGATCAGTTTATGTTTACATCTCCAATGATAATTGTTTCATTTTTTTATATTGTTTGATATCCAGGCAAGAATGTCTTCTAGCAGGGAAATGTTATCGCTTGGTTGAATATATATAGCTGTGATGCAGAATTTTTTGGAATTATTCAATCTTAAGAATGATATTAGTATCTATGCTGTGGAAAATTTTGGAATTGGGTTGGAATAAGGAACAACTGAGTAGATACTTGGGTAGAGTATGGCGATACCGCCTTCTCTTTTGTGTGGTCTGTCAGCCCTTAGACAATTGTAGCCTGGGGGAAGGAATTCAGTGTATTTTATTTATGGTTTCAACCAAGTTTTAATTGCTGCTATTATGTCCGGCTTATTTAGTGTTATCCAGGGATGGAATTCTGATATTTTGTTAGTGCAGATTTACTCACCATCATTAGGGCATGTAGGACAATACAGACATCTACACACATTTATCTTTTTATAACAGGGATGTATACTGTATATAAATGTAGTGTGTGTATGATATGTATATGTGTTATGTAGATTTATGGGGAGAGTCTATGTATCATTTTAATATATATAGCTATATATATATATATATATATATATATATATATATATATATTGGTAAATACCTATTTGACACTACATAGCAATATATATAAACTATCTATGTGAGAGTGATGGCGACAGATGGATATGTGTATGTCTGTATATATAGACAGATATATGCATAGCAGATCATTCTGATGAATGGGTGACAGAATTGTGCTCATTAACTAAGTGTATGGGCATGCCCAATGGGACTGTCAGTACTTATAAAGTGACACCAGGCCACACCTACCTGTACTTCGGTCTGGAACATCTGTCCCTGTTTCTGCAGTACTGCACTTCACTCAAAATGTTCATGGCATTCCCCAGCTGTCTGCTGTACTTAATATGTGACTGAGGTTCATAATGTTACACCATATACAGACTGACAGTCTGTGAACACACCAACATAATACCTTACATGCAAAATATGTGAATATTTCCAGACTAGAACCATTAACACCATTACCCATACTAACGTCCCTAGTCCACAGAGCCACTCAGGCTGCCAGAGAGGAGTCATTCATCACACAATCAACACCATAAATATGTATGTTGTTATTCCTGCATTACATGAGCGATACAATGTGTGATCGAGTTCTATGTTACAGCCCTGAGATTGCCTGTCCTGCTGATATACCATTGCTGACTTGCTGTTAAAGCAGTTATGGGAACACTGCTGTGTTGGGGGTGGGGGAACAACAGCACATGATCTGTTGGGATAGACAGTAGTCCAAATATCATGTGACCCCATTGGTTAACATCTCCCTTGACTGATGTAGTGAATATTCCAACCATGAGGCCTAGTGATTATTAGGGAACACATGCTATTCGACTGGGTATCTGTAGTCCCATGTGGATGTTACTTCTGTCCACTTAACCCACTATATATTCTTGCATAAATGCAGCAAATCCATACATATGATACCATATTATAGTAATCCTTACAAGTAGTGTGTAGGTTAGAGACTTAACTTGCGAATGCAGCAGTTGACAGAACTGTAGTTCAGGGCTCATTCTGTGTGATGCAAGCAATACACAACCAATACATGGACAGGTACAGGTTGTGTAGGTTGCCTGGCATCAACAATTTTAATATATGTGAGTAGGAGTAAGGTGTCAGTCCCTAGGTTGTCAGTGAATGTGTTATGCGTTGTCTCTTAGCCAAAGCAAGGGTCTACTAGGCACGCCTATGTCTGCCTACAGGGACATCATCAGGGGGTTCCTCCTCTGAGTCCTCCTGTGAGTGTGGCTTTAGTGACCTAGGCATTGGTGGGGAGCTGTGTATACCTTCTTTTTGCTGATCCTGTCATCATCCATGGTTCCAGTGCATAGCCAGCATCCCCCAGTAAATGGTCATGTGGGATGTCCCCCGTAGCAAACATCTGGTACAGCCGTGATGCATGCCAGATATGGGAGTTGTGATAACTGCCAGGGCTGCCAGCATACACATTCATGATAATCCCCTGGGCATTACACATGACCTGGCAGTTGATGGAGTGGTACCCCTTGCAGTTGATGCAGATTCTACCCTCCTCACTGGGTGGTGACTTGATGTGTACATGAGTGCACTCTATGGCACCCAGTACCTCAGGGTAGTGTGCTACACGGTAGAATTGTTGCATATTGCTGTCCCTCACCTCAGGGGTAAGGGGGAAAGAAATATGCTCACCGGCATGTGTTAGCATGGCATCCAGGAACTGGTGGAGTACCCTGGATGCTGATGGCTGTGAGACCCCCATCATGTCCTCATTTGGTCTTTGGAAAGTAACTGTAGCTAGTATCCTAAGGGCTACATATACCTTTCTTTCCACTGGGATGGGTTGCCCTCTGTTGGCTCTGGATCTGAGTTGAGGGCAGCAGAGCACAGTGAATTCGTGCAGTATGTCCCTGTCCACCCTGTAGCACTTCACAATCTCCAGCTCATGTAGCTCCTAGAAGGTTACCCTCGACCTGAAGACTCATCTCCTATTTTGTCGTGGCCTAATGTTAGCAGAAGCATCAGCATTGACTTCAGCATCTAGCACATACAGATGTAGCAGACCTGCAGCAGCCCCTAGCTTTCTTTCAATTAAAATTCCCAAGTCTGTACTCAAATGGTGCAGAGTATGGGGGAAAAATCAGATTGTAGGGTGTATGCATACTTTATAGTGCTCTGCTGTAGGTGCTGACAATGCACCTGCCTAGTATATCATTGACATAATTTAATGGCCCCAGTTTAAGTTAAACAGGGGTCAAAACTAATTAATATGTCATTGACTTTTAGATACACTCAGCACTGTGGCGTTGCTGCACAAACATGCGCCCCATAGGTAAACAAAGCTTAGCAGTCAGTGTACACACACCCCTGAAAGGACACAGCATGGCAGCGCACCACGCAAACAGTCAAAGCTAAGCTGAAATAAGCTTAGAAGTCATTGGCCACACCCTCCCCTGATGTCAACTGCCTCCTCTGTAAACACCAACATGGTACTTATTTCCTTGTTTCACTTGAAAGAAAGTTACTGTTTGTCGTTTTTGCATTTAAGTCATCTGTAACACATTGCATTTAAGTTACCTGGCACTTGCTCACTAAAGCAATTATATAAGTCAGCACTAAAAAATTAAAAGCACTACACCCTCACAAACTCCCCTTGAGTACCTTGTTCCCCATTGGCCCTTTTTTCAATTATAAAGGAATTCCCAATACTATTCTAGCATGTCCAAAGGTCAGTTGTCAATCTCATCTCTGGTCCAGCTGGTGAATCTGGGAATCTTGAGGCAATGTTACAACTGCCTCATGTACACAGACAACCCTCTCCTCCTCCGAACAAATTCCAACACATGTGAGAGATGCAACCATATAGCCAAACTGGAGGCTAAGCTCTCTCAACTCAGTACTGGCGTAACCAGTCAGGAGGAGAAGGAAACCACACTCACTACAATTCCAGTCTCACATAGACCTACCACGACAGCAAACCAAACACATAAACACACAAAAACATACTTGGAGGCTCTAAATAAAAATCTGCCTAAGCAGCAGAGACCTCCAAAGCAGGCAACCAAGCAACCGCTACCCCAAAATAAAACACGTGCAACACATAGCTCATAAAGCCAGTGTGCCGAACAGTCACAGCCCTTAAGGCTAAACAACACACCTGATACACTTGTAATAGGTGACTCTATCGTCAGGCACACTGACGTCCCGCTCACCAGGCTGAACAAGGAGAAGGTCACGGTGAGCTGCCTGTCAGGTGCGAGGATCCGCCACATAACACAAGCACTCAGGTCACTCCAAGGCAAGTACAAATATGACTCAGTCATTGTCCATGCTGGTGTGAATGACCTGAGATGTACCTCCCTGGACTACATGAAAAGAGACATAGAGGAGCTCTCTGAGCATGTAGCCCAGGCTGGTATGACACTGACCTTGAGTAGCATCTTACCCTCACCAAGAATGATGACACAATATGAAGACAAGATGATCAACTTCAACAATTGGCCTAAGTATTGGTGTCATTCAAAGCCGCTCCAATGCCTGTCAGCCTGGGATGACATGCTCGACAAGCCACGATGCTTCGCTAGGGGCGGCTTGCACCTGTCACCCCTGGGCTTTTGGATATTGGCAAAGGCTCTTGCTACCCCCATAGTGCCTTTTTTAGGCAAGGCTCAAAAGACAAACCCACCTCCATAGGTATCACAAGGGATAAGAAACTAAGAGTAATGCTACTCAATGCCAGAAGTCTAAACCTCAAGATGCACGCACTTGAAACTCTCCTTAGCATGGAGAACATCGATATCTGTGCAGTAACAGAAACCTGGTTCAAAGCTCCTGAGAGCACCCCAGCACTACCAGGTTATACCTCATACCATGCTTTTCGGCCCCAAAACTAGGACCGAACCACAAAAGGAGGGGGAGTATCAATATTCGTCAAAGATACCCACACCTCCAGGTTGGTGGCACAGCACGAAGTATCAGAGACTATCTATGTGCAACAAACAGTGGGTAAAACTGCCTTCCAGTTTATAGCCTGCTACATACCACCCTCCCAAACCCAGGAACCCCACTCGGCCTTCCTGAGAACACTGGAAAATATGAAGGTCTCTCCAAACACCATTATACTGGGCAACTTCAACTACCCAAACATAGACTGGGAGCATTACTCTAGCTCCAACACCCTAGCCCAAAGGTTCCTAGAATTTATAAACTGAAATGCTATGGAACAACTTGTTACCACTCCCACAAGAGGGGAAAACATACTGGACCTGATCATCACCAACATGGGGACTCTATGCTCCAGACCAGAAGTGTATCCCTCACTGGTAAGATCAGACCATAATCTAATCTCACTGGATGTTCACATCCCGACTCCACCCCCTGCCCAGAAAACCACATTGAAAAACTTCTCTAAAGCAAATTTCACATTCCTCAAAACTGAGGTGGAATCCTTCAAAGCCCGGACCTGTGGAAAATACCCCAGACCGCAGAATCCTTTATAAACGCATTCTATGAACACCTTCAGGAATGCATGGATCATGCAATCCCAAATAAAACCAAGACCCAATCCTCCAAAGGCAGACATCCTATCTGGTGGACCCCAGCCATAAACAAACTATACAATAGAAGGAGGAAGCTACTACATGATAGAGCAAAATCCCAAAAGGGAAGGCATCTCTGATCAGTATTAGCAAAAAACTATAGGCACTCATAAAATCATCTAAGGCCAGCTTCGAGAGAAAAATTGCACAGGACACTAAGGATAATCACAAGGCTTTCTTTAGTTATGTTAGGAACCTGGGTGGGAATTCCCAGATATGCTCAGAATTAGTCCAAAATGACAACAAATACACCCCACCCACAGCCACTGCCAACATCCTACCTGACAGGTTCAGCAAACTTCTCCCACCCCTCCCCACCAAAGGGCAAATATCTATCCCAGCAGAGTGCTGCCCCTGACATCTCAGATGCTCAGGTAAGAGCCACCCTCTCCAAAGCAAAAAACACAGCATCAATGGGACCAGACGGTGTCCCGGGTTGCATCCTACATGAACTCCAAGAAGAGCTAAACCCAAACATAAAACTACTGTTCAATCTCAGCCTTACTACAGGATATGTACCCAAAGAGTGGCGTACAGCAACAGTGGTCCCTCTCTACAAAGGTGGTGCCTCAACAGATCCTGTAAACTATCGCCCCATAAGCCTGACTAGCTTGATCTGCAAAGCTATGTAAAGGATCATCATGGACCTCATAAATAAAGATATTGGGGACCTACAGACACTGGATTCTACCCAGTTCGGCTTTGTTAAGGGCAGATCCTGCCTCTTAAACCTGGTCGATTTCTTTGAAACAGTCACCAAGGCCATTGTGAGGGAAGGTGTTCCACACAGCCTACCTGGACCTCGCAAAAGCCTTTGATACAATACCCCACTCGGGCATTATAGATAAGCTCACCAGCTTAAATATAAACCCCTATGTCACTAGATGGGTTGCAAACTGGCTCAAGGACAGAACCCACACGGTTAGAATTGCTGGAGCCATGTCACACTCTAAACCAGTTACAAGTGGCGTCCCACAAGGCTCAGTCCTGGGATCTCTCTTGTTCGGTATATATTTCTCGGAGGAACAGGCCAACATGGAAGGACTGTGTCTGACCAAGTTCGCAGATGACTGCAAACTGGGCGCCATAATCGACTCTCCACCCGACACAAGCATCCTCCAAAAGGGCCTCATAGAAACAGACAACTGGTGCCAGAGCCATGGCCTCAAGCTAAACGCCAAAAAGTGTATAGTCATCCCCTTTGGCAAAAACAAAGTGCCCACAAATTACCACATAGGTGGTAATCCATTAAGTACAGAAGAAGTAATTAGGGACCTGGGGACCCAAGTTGATAGCAATCTCTCATTTGACAACCACGTGGCCAAAGTGGTTAGAAAAACATTTTATATAGCCCACCTAATCATGAAGGGACTCACATCTAGATCAGGGGAGGTCATCGTGCCTCTTAACTCATCCATCATCAGGCCCATAATTGAGTACAATGCCCCTTTTGAGATGTACCTTACCAGACACCTGCAGCAACTGGAAAGACCCCAAAAGTACCTCACCAAGAGGATCAAAGGGCTCAAATAGATGCCATATGCTGCCCGGTTAAAGAAACTCCAGCTCTACTCAGTGGCATACCGCCTGCTCAGAGGCGATCTGTGTCTGACATATAAAGCCATGCCCAACCCGGAATTAATGGACATGCTGCACCTTAGAAAATCCAGATCCCATCGAGCTACGCGCTCGAGAGACTTTAACCTCAGCACTGAAATAAATAGGACATGCTGGAGGGGCAGATTCATAACCCAGAGGCTCCCTTCACTCTGGAATAAAATCCCAGTCCAGGTTAGGCAGAGTCCCTCATTGACTCTCTTCAAGAGGAATCTTGATGAGTGGATGGGAGATTGTAGGTTTACCCCGGGTATCACTTCTGTTTCACTGTTAGACAGAGGCACGGTATACTAACCTCAAAAAAGGGCATAGCAAAATTAATTTAAAATGGGTGGCGAAAGCCAAACACACTCTGGCTAGGCTTTTAAATGCCCTAGGGCAGATAGCCTAGTATGAGCCTATGAACCTATGAACTACAACATACACAGATAGCAAAACATCATGAGAGAAGACAGGAAGTGCTGAAGTTACAAAATGCAGGATATAAAAACAGATTTAACTTTAAAGCTTGTACAACACATATTTATAGAACATTATACATTAGGTGTCCTATAAAAGCAGAATACAGCCCATAAGGTGGCTATATTGTAACTTTAATTGGTCATAAAACTGTACTACCCCACTCATCAGCAATTAAAACATATGCTGGAGGCAAGCTTAGGGAAAATATTTCTAACAAAATCAGTTAAAAAGGAAATTTCACATTGCAGCAAGAAGGCCTCAGATACAATTAAACACAGTAATATCATTAAATAAAGAAAACTCATCCAACATTGCATCCACATTAGACAAAGTACTTCATCCGTGGCATATACTACACCTTTGTTTTGCAATGCATCAAATTAGAAAACTATATATGTGAGCAAGTCCATAGGTTCACAGGTATATCCTAGGCTAATGACCATCAAGGCTATTCTAAACCTAGCCATGCAACCCAACACAATTGCATTCCCTGGTAACGTGTGTCTTAATGGAGGCTATGTTAGGATTGGTATGTCAGGAGGTTGCTAAAAAGTTATGTGGAGGGTATGTTAGTTAGGGAATGTTTACTGTTGGCCTCTGTCTATAAGAGACATGTGAGCCAGCCTGGGAATGAATTGATGATTTCCCATCCAATGCTAGTTAGGAAATGCATACTGTTGACCTCTGTCTATAAGAGATGGGGGGCTAGCGTGGGGATGAATTTGCAGTTTCCCATCCAATGTATACAGCAGAGCAGTGCAACTTGGACTTTGGACATATAAAAGTACACATATAAACAGAAGTGCAAGCAGTCATTTGTGAATGGGCCTACTACAGGTGTATGCTAGAAGCTTGTGGTATACCTGTTTGTTGCCAATTGCTTGAAAAAGCAAATATTCTAACTTCCACTAGCCTGATCTCCCATTTCAGCGTAGGCCTCCCAACACAAGATTATATAATCAACATAGCCCTATCAGACAGAACCTAAACCCTAACCAAAACTCCCACCCAGTTCCTAACCTCAGTTATCAGCCCCTTACCATAAACCTCCACTCCCTCTCCCTAACCCCAAAATCCTTGATCACCCCTAAACCTAAAACTTCATCCCTTCTCACTAAACCTTAATTCCCTGACCACTCCCTACCCTAAAACTCATCTCATGTTCTCTAACCTAAAACTCCAATGCCCCTTCTTAAACCTAAATTATCTTAATGCTCCCTTAACCTAAAACCTTTACTTCCTAACCCTAAAAGCTCCCTCCCACTGCCTAATCCTAAAACTCCTTTCTGATCCCTCCCTAAAACTGTTTGCCCATACTCATATATGACAGCAAGTAGAGCTCACTCCCCACAGCTGCTTGCCTGACCTCATATTCGAGTTCGAGCACCAACAGCAGGCTATATGATCTACAGGACGCCCAAGTCCCTGACCTTGAAATAATATTTTTTAATAACTTGGGACTCAAACATCTGAAGTGAACCCTTTGTAAATATTCCTTTTGCATTATAATAAGATTACTACACTACTTGGATTGCATGCAAGTATCATTTAAACACTCCATCTGGGGTGGAATAAACAACACCCACATATACAAGTTCTACTTACTGCATCATTATCATGAGTGGTTTATTTCCTTACATTTTCATTTGGCAACTGGATAGGTAGGCTGACCCATTAAAGTTTCTTTTTCAGCTATGATTCATATATGTTGCAGACACATTTTCAGAGAAGTACAGTGATAACATCTATATTTCTTTATTACAGAACATTATTATTTTTTTTTTTACGAAATGCAAATTGCATTAGTTCTGTTGAGCACCTAATCCCAATAGTTACAAAAATTAAAGGAGTTTTTTTAGATGGCTGTAGTTCTGAGCATTTTTTAGAACTGTTTAGTTTAGCAATGTATTAATCTAACCACCACACGAAATGCGTACAACCTGTGTTCTTGAGCTGATTGGGATTTAACAATTTTATTTTAAACTAAGGTATTTTCTTTTTATTAAGCACTGCACTTCAATTTTTTTGGCACCAATACTCTGCATTGACCTTTGCCCATGAGGAAAAGAAGCCCAAACATGTTGAAGTAAACAGTTTAGCAATAATTAGCATTTAAAATAAAGTAAATCATTAGCATTGTATTTTGACAATTTGCTTTTGAAACATTTTCACCAAGCTTCTAAAAGCCATCTGAGGCATAAGTAACCATTTAAAGAAGAGAAACATATAATAAAGTGTCTTATAGAGGGATTGTACCTTATATACCATTACACTTGGGTGTACCCCCACATTTCTTCCACTTCATATAATCCTTTCTGGACTCTCCCATGGAAATAAGACAGAATTGCATTCTTCTGCTCTTTGCAGTACAACCAGCTGCTGACTATGAATAAATGGGTGAAGGCAGAATATTAAGAGAGAGACAGACAGACAGACATTCAGGAACAGAGACACACCATCAATTCCAAATTTGTTTTTGCTGACTATTGTACCATCACAGGATGCAGTCAGCTACTTTGGAGTTTTGACACAACAGTAAGGACATAAGGATGACTACAAGGTTTTTAGCATGAGGCATCTCAGTGGGTGAATATTTGGCTCGCAATTGTTCCTACTTATGAATGTACAATTAGCCCCTCTTCACATCCTTACTAATGTGCATTAACCCTAACCACTGTACCTGACTCTAACCCCAATCCTATACCTCACATTGGGAAACATCCTTATAACACTATCATTACTTGGACAAAGTGTGTGATTTACTGATCATAAAAATAAATTTTTGAGATCAGTTGTAGTTTTGATTCACTGAATTTTATGTTACGTTTCTGATGTATCTGCATCAATCACCTATAATGCTTGTGCATACTGACAGATCAACAAATTGCACAAACATGGAGAAGATGAGGAAAGTAAAAAAAAAAACAGCTCTCATTTTCACACTTTTTCTCTTAGTCTAACCACCTTTACAAGATGCTGCCAATCTTGCAGTGGTGATAGTGTGGGCCTCAGTCAACTGACCACAGATAAACAGTAGGTTTCCTGAGAAAGGCAATATGTTTGCAATCCAATAAACCAGTCAAGTGAACACTGAAGATTATTAGACAGCAGTTTCAAATACTTGGTATACTAACAGAAACTGGTGACAGACAGGGATATAATGGCCCATCCAGTTACTCCAATTCTCCCTTCCTTTCTAGGGTACCCAGAGTACAGATCATTATCTTTTGCAGCTTAACTTCCTCACTGATTCTGCTGTGCATATGCCATGGCTTAAGAGCAGCATGATTTTATCAATACCAGAAGAAGCGTAGCTAAGGTGGGCTGAAGGGAGCAGCTGCCCCTGATGAAAGTATTAGGGTCAGCGATTGCAGTACTCACATTCATTTCTGTTATGGCTACTGCTTCTGCCATCAGGAGTGAAACACTTGTTTCAGTGCTTCACTTGTGAAGTTGCAGCAAGCAGTTTGCTCCAGTTTTTTATTTTTATTTTTTTTCTTGTTCACTTTGAGATAGCGCTCCTCCCCAGAACAAATGGGATAGGCAAAAAGGACCTAGCGCTTCTCCTTAGAAGAGATGTAGTGACCTGAAGAGCACCAGATTTCAGAATGGACCTTTTTTTGCTCTTCAGCTAAGAGGTGACAGATGTGAGATCAGGGAATGTCATGTGGTGCTAGATGAGCCAGGCACAGCTCTGAATACCAGCTTCAAAGGATTAATTACGCTCAAGCCCTAGTCAATTAAAAAAAAGAATGAAAATAAGGAGAAGCCAGTTTTCCATGGCTGACAGTCATCTGAAGACAGACTGTTGGGTGACAGACCTTGTGATATCTAAATACCTATTTCGTATACACTCTTGAAGTATAAACTGAATTCAAACTAATATTCTGTTCATTATAAAGTGTGCTGATAAAGTGCTTCTTTACACATTTATCTTTTGCAACTCATTTCACATACAGTTTTCTTCAAAGTATAATCTTCCCCAACTATTCTTCCATATAATAAGAAAGAAAAATTCTTCACCATTGCTGACTTCAGCTAAAACTTCCAAAAGAAAGAATTCAGATTTCTCTTGCAGGACCCTGTGCCCTCACCCAAAAACTCAAAATTTTAAACATCTACTCCCAAAGTCCATAAATCTTGGTAAGAAGACAAAAGATGATACAACATTTGTAACCTCTGGCTACAACAGGTCACAGAATTAAAGTTTTTTGTACAGCTCAGTAACAGTCAATCACCCAGCTACATTTAAGCTATAGTATAGTTGGTGGTAGTGTTTGACCAATACATTCACAGAATTAATAACATATTTTAATGAAAAAATATAGAGATGGACTGTTCTGATTTTGATCCAAGAAATTAGAATGTTTCATTCAGTCTTCATAAAATTGAGGGATATCTTTGCCTGTGATAATCATGTCTTCTGCTCCTTTACTGGTAATTGTTACTAGGTAAATGACTCCACCGCTGGACCCATCTCTGTTCATTGCCAGAGCAAGAGCTGTAAAAAACAAACAAAACAAACAAAAAAAAATATATATATATATATCAGAGAAAGTTACTGGACTATAAAAGAGTAAAAGATGTGACTAATACAACAGAGATAAATGCACAATCAACAATGAAAATTAATCACTACAAAGTTGCTTTGCTTATGACCTCTTGTCACACTGAATCTGACTCAAGGCATATATAAATATCCTGGAAGGATCTATCTATAGCATATTCTTTACGTAATCTGACTGCAAAGAAATCATCTACATTTTTAATTATGTTTATATTTTAGAGTATTTATTATCTAGTTGACAGAGTTTTACATTGTATTTTCTAGACCTTTAAAGGGATTGCTCAAGATAATACAAGGCCTGAACATGCACCACTTTATTTGATTTCACTATGGTATGTAAGCCATCAATGTATTATAGGAAACAAACATTTTGCTTTTTTCTGTTTAGTAGTAATCAGTTACAACTTACTGAGTGGGTGATAAATGTATGAGATATAATACGCTTTCAAACAACTAGATAAAAAATGTACTTGAAGGCACTTCACTCATGCTCTAAAATGATAATAAAATACATTAAAATGAACAGCCATTATATATACACAATCAGAAATGAAAGCATTACCATAAGGTTATCAGAGAAGAGTGGAGTAACTCCCTCCTAATTAAGGTAATGAGTGATTACAAGTCAGAGCATTTTCTTCAACTAAAATATGCATTTATCAAAAGCATTCTGTTTGTAATTTTTCTGCAACAACATTCACATTTAAATAGACAATATGGAATGACAGCATGGTGGTTGTCAATATAGTACCACGCTTCTAGTAGACAATATCACGGAGGTGCAAAGAGCACAAACAGCACAGTGCAAATTTACACCATTGTAAGGCATCCCAATTATTAAAAACAAAAAACAAACAAACAAAAAAAAAACAGGCAATATAGTAGTGAAGCTGGAGTTCATGATGGCATAATATTAAAAGGATGTGTCATGTTTCTGTGTCAAATAATATTTAGTGTTGCCACTATTCCAAATGCCCAAAGTAGGATATTTTTATGGAAATCTGAGGTTTTGCGGGGCAAATAACATAAACAATCACTGGAGTTCATTTTTTTGCCAAAATAAAAGCTCACTTTTGTAGAATTTGAGTAGTTTTTGTTGTTTCACATAATATTCCAGTCTCAGACACAGGTTCATAAGTTCAAAGGCTCAAAGGTAAGTACTGGACCATCAGTCTGCAGACCATTTCAAGCCTAGCCAAAAAACTATTCAAAATTTTCATCTAGTCTTAAGGAGGGCAAGAAAAAAGAGAGATTGTGGAAGAATTTGAGGCTGCCCATCCAATTATTTAGGTTTACTTTGAAGGTGGCAAGGGTGCTACTCTGTTTGACATGTAGTAGAAGTTTGTTCAAGAGGTGACAGATATGTTGGGGTATGAATTTATCACACCACCATATCTTTTTTTACATGCTGATGAACGTTTAGTTCCTTTAATTCAGTATTTGAGGTACATTAGTTCTGCAAAGAAAGAGGAGGTCAAACACGGTTGAATCTTTCATGGCACAAAAGGCTAAAGACAGATGTCCACAGAGGTGAGGGATATGTTGGGGTATGAATCAATCACACCAATGTATCTATTTACTGCTGATGAATGTTTAGCTCCTTCAACTGAGTATTTGAGGTACCATTAGTTCTGTGAAGGAACACGAGGCCAAATAGAGTTGTATCTTTCATAGCACGGAAGGCTAGAGACAGATCTCCACAGAGGAGTCTATAAGAGACTGAATACAGAGAAATAGCTGCCAGTCTTACCTGAAAATTGAGATTGTTGAGGCTACTGATTTTTTTTAGTTATGAATCTGTGAAGTCTCGCAGTTTTTTGATATGTTTACATAAGTACACATCACAAGGTGCATTATATTCAATAACTGGCCTGATATGAAAAAAGTAAAGGGGAATTAAGATTTCTTTGGATCTAGTGGAGATGCCTTTCAAAATTAGACGTGTCAAATAAAAGGCTTTCTAAACTACTGTGGAGATATGATAGTCAAATGATAAGGAATTATCAACAAGAGTGCCTAGATCCATTCTGTTTGATTGGAAAGGCTCATCCACTATATGATAAGTGACACTGTTTTGTTTACCAGAATGAACTATGCTACATTTTTTTACATTTAATTTGAGATCATTGTCCTTGCAACAATTGTTTACATGGTGTAAACCATGCTGCAGCAATTGTAAGTCAGTTAAAGATCAAATGACAGCAGCCAATTTACAGTTGTTTGCCTACTTAGTTAACCACAGGCCTGAAGAGCTGACTTGAAGGTCTGAGAAATATATGCTAAATTGGAGAGGGCCCAGGCAGTACACCACTGGTAACTTTTTCTGCTTTCTGAACAGGCACCTGCTAATCTAACCACATGGATTCTGTCAGACAACCAGGTAGCTGTCCACCTCACATTATAGGGATTTATATTTAGATTTACAGGCCTGTCAATAATACATACATGCGGAATAATGTCAAAGGTCTTGGCCAGGTATAGAAATGCTGTATGTACTGAATAACCATCATAAAGTGATGAGCAACCAGGGTTAAGACTCTTCAATATTCAGATTAATGAAGTCTGAGATAATGCACTCCATAGCTTTACATATGAGGTGTATTTCCCTATAGTTGGAACCATCACTACAAAGTTATAGTATCATCTTCTGTTACAACAAATAGGTAGGAATATAGGCTTAGATTAAAGCGGTTAAGTAGGGGTTCAGAAAGACCTTTTTGGCACTGATAGAGGCAGCCTGGTTTGTAATCAAGGCCCATGGATGAAGTATTCTTAAATTTTGAGAAAGCTAAGAGAACTTGTATCATCATAATTAAAGGGTGTGGCTGGGATTGAGTAAACTGTGGAATATCTATAACTTTGGGTGGAATAAAATCTGAACTAAATTTATTTGCTAGGATATTACATATTTCATTTGGGTCATATAGTGTAGCATTATTCTGGACTAGCTCTGAATATTGTTGGGTGTTAGTTCTTAACTTCCTGACATAGTTAAATAAAGACATGCCAACACATGTGAATAAGACTCAATTTTCAAGATACCTGACCCAGCCACACCTGAAGAAAAACACTTTTTTTTTTCAAAAGGAAGGGTACTGTGTGCTCAAGTTTGGAAGTGTTGTTTTTCATCATAGCCACTATGTATTCAGCATTGAACAACACAAGTGTATGTCAGCAGTCTTAGCAAGGTGGTACCAACAATATGACTTCATCTAGAAGGGAAAGAAAAATGCCACCTTTAGCTCCTGACAGTGGGCAATCTCCCAAGTTCAGCTACATCTTAATATCTTATCCATGAAAACCAACATGAATGGGTAACAAAGTACTCCCTAGGCACAACCAAACACCACTCTTAATCAAAGATGTCTTCCAATAACACGTGCCTAGCTCTCACTATGTTCATACAGGGGCCAGATAAAACACAGCAGTAGTCATGCCATGGTAACATGCACTTCCACAGGGCCTTCCAGAGTACTTGCCCAATGAGACGATCATATGACATCTCCAAGTCTACAAAACAAGTAGACTCTAATAATCAGACTCCCATAACCAGTCAAGCAACTGTGCAAGGCTATAGAGTTGGTCAACTTTTCTATGACCTGACTGTAATCCACATTATTCCACTTCAATAAAAGGGTCAGTTGTTGGATAGTCTCTTTTTCCAGCATTGTGGCAAAAGATTTCCAGGAAAGTTGAAAAGTGTTATTTCCCTATAGCTGGAGCACATCCTCTAGTCACTTTTCTTAAAAATGGAGACCACCACTACAAAGTTATAATATCAACTTCTGTCAAAACAAATGGGTAGGAATATATTTTTATAATAATCTGTGCATTGTGTCTATAGATGGAAAACAAGTTGGTCAACACATATTTTTCCCTTCCCAAACCTACCGTTTTAAGTTCAAATTAGACAAAGAATTAAAACAGCTAGCATTCACCATTCTTGAGTTTGTATAAAACTAGAATTTATTAGACTATTAAAATGAAATTAATGTAACTTAATGAGTAGACAAGTGCTGTGCAGCATTAACAAGGCAGAAAAATCACTTCCTATTGTCTGTCAATAATGTCAGGAAGGTCAAATAACTTTTTAAAGTCTAGTAACATTATTTTACATCCAGAACTCCTAGTCTGGCATAGTCTTTTTCAAAGGTCTTTTGTCCTGGATGAGAACTGTAGAAGCAGTTCTGAGTTCTGTGTCCATTCTCTGTGGAAACCCTACAACTGAAATAATTCCTTGTAGATTTATGCTGGCTCCTCTTTAGGCAAAAGTCTAATTTGATTGTAGGTAGACTTTGCTGGATATCTTTCAGGGCAAACTACATTTTCTTCACTGTAAAAGGATCTTGTTGCATCCGTGGATGACCAGGACCCTGAAATAAGCAAGACGAAATATCACAAGTTTAATTCCTGTACCACAGTGTAGACTGTATAGCAGTCTTCTGTTATGTAGTCAGGAGAGGCTTTTTCAGAGTTTATTTGTAGCTGTGTAGTTCTATATAGCTATCTAGGCAATTCAGAATAGATTTGTTGAACTGCTAATGAGTACAGAAGAATGAAATGCAAAGAGCGAATGAATGTTTGAAGAAGAAATCTCCCCACAAGTATATGTCTGTTCCAAAAAATGGGAAAACTTGGTATGCCTGTGTTCTCTGCTGTGGAATGATTCCAGCTGTAGTTGCCAAAGCATAACTCTTAGAGGAAACTGATTTTTTTTTTCATGTTTAAGCCTGGGAGCTCCTAGGTCCGTTTTACTCTACAAAGTTTATTACTTTGACAAAATTATGCTTTAGGAGAGAAAATGAATTTAATTTGTAAATATTAAATTTTTTCTAACATTCTATTTATCAGCTTTTTGACCTCATGACATTTTAATGCCCAAGAAGAAGACAATGTCCAGTTCATATGCACAGCTTTGAAGTCCATTCCTTTGAGTGGTACAATTTGGTCTGCATTCCTTTTTGTGAGCTGAAAACAGATACCAGTAGAGATAGCCAAGAGGCCCTTGTCTACTAATAGGAACAATATTCTTGGAATTGAGTCTAGCCTCTTGCACTTTGTTTCAATGTCACTGTGCTCTCATATACTCAATAGTGTTACAGTGGATATAAAAAGTGTACACCCCTGTTAAAATGCCAGGTTTTTGTGATATAAAAAATGAGATCACAATAAATAATTTCAAAACTTTTCCCACTTTTAATGCGACCTATAACCTGTACAATTCAATTGAAAAAACAAACAAATCTGTTAGGGGAAAAAATATAAAAAATAAAAAAACGTACAATAAGCTGGTTACATAAGTGTGCACACCCTTAAACTAATACTTTGTTGAAGCATCTTTTGATTTAATTACAGCATTCAGTCTTCTAGGGTAGGAGTCTATCAGCATGGCACATCTTGACTTGGCAATATTTGCCCACTCTTCCTTGCAAAAGCGCTTAAAAATCTGTCAAACTGTGAGGACATCTCTTGTGCACAGCCCTCTTCAGGTCACCCCACAGATTTTCTATTGGATTTAGGTCTGGGATCTGGCTAGGCCATTCAAAAACTTTAATTTTCTTCTGGTGATGCCATTCTTTTCTTGACTTGGATATATGCTTGGGGTCATTGTTGGGTTGAAAGGTGAAATTCCTCTTCATCTTCAGCTTTCTAGCAGGTGCCTGAAAGTTTTGGGCCAAAAGTGACTGGTATTTGGAAATGTTCATAATTCCCTCCACCTTGACTAAAGCCTCAGTTCCAGCTGAAGAAAAGCAACCCCAAAGCATGATACGGCCACCACCATGCTTCACCATGGGGATGGTGTTCTTTTGGTGATGCAAAGTGTTGTTTTTGCGCCAAACGTACCTTTTGGAATTGTGGCCAAAAAGTTCAACCTTGGTCTCATCAGACCATAACACATTTTCCCACATGCTTTTGGGAGACTTGATGTATTGTTTTGCAAATTTTAGCCAGGCCTGGATGTTTTTCTGTGTAAGAAAAGGCTTACATCTTCCAACCCTACCCCATAGTCCAGACATAAGGAGAATAAGGGAGATTGTTGTCACATGTATTACACAACCAGTACTTGCCAGAAATTCCTGCAGCTCCTTCAGTGTTGCTGTAGGTCTCTTAGCAGCCTCCCTGACCAGTTTTCGTCTTGTTTTTTCATCAATTTTGGAGGGATGTCCAGTTCTCTGCAATGTCACTGTAGACCCATATTTTCTCCATTTTTTGATGACTGTCTTCACTGTGTTCCATGGTATATCCAATGCTGTGGAAATTTTTTTGTACCCTTCTCCTGACTGATACCTTTCAACAATGAGATCCCTTTGATGTTTTGTAAGCTGTCTGTGAACCACGGCTTTTGCTGTAGCAGGCAACTGAGTAAATGTCAAGAAATTCCTACTAAGATAGCTGAACTTTATTTGGGGTTAATCAGTCTCTTTAATTAATGGCAGGTGTGTACCCATGAAGTCTAAATGCTGTAATTAAATCAAAAGGTGCTTCAACAAAGCATTAGTTTAAGGGTGTGCACATTTATGCAACCAGCTTATTCTATGTTTTTTTATTTTTTATATTTTTCCCCTAACAGATTTGTTTTTCAATTGAATTGTACAGGTTATAGATCAGAATAAAGGTGGGAAAAGTTTAAAATTATTTATTGTGGTCTCATTTTTTTTATATATCACAAAAAACCTGGCATTTTAACAGGGTTGTGTACACTTTTTATATTCACTGTATATACTACGGCATTATACAGCAAGAGGTTGACAAGGTTAATACATAGCAGTACATACACGGAAACAATTGATAAATTCAAGTAATACACAATAGTATACAAAATGCCAATAACAATAATGGCAATAATAATAATTATCATGACTATAAATATTAGTATTTATTTTTATCAAAAAAGGATTTGCTTCCTACACTTACATGTAACATTTAAGGGACACATCATATACTACTCCCAACCCTATCCTACAGTTTCAGCATCTCTAACTTGATCTCATACATACCTACAGCCTCTCCACTATTGTGATTACTTATTACTACTACAATGACTTTACCTACAGTGGTAGAAGACACCCCACATGAATTTTCAGATATTGGTGCCTGATTGAAAGGAATGTTCACATAGTTAACAAGTCCACTGATCTTCTGGCAATTTCTGCTTCCCAGTAGTAGTCATCTTGGTCCTGCTCCTGAGTAGCACAGCTTGACCAAGGTTGCAACTGCTGCTCCTGAAGCGCTGTTTGACATGCCAGAATCTCTTTAATACAACCCAAAAAATGTATGTTTTTCTCTAAATTTCACCAAAGCAGAAGTTCTTATTTGGCAACCACTGCCAGTGCAGACATTATGGCCTGTTAATACCTCTCAGCAGTAACTTCAGATTCTTCCACATGTCAAGAAAGCTTCCGTCTTCATCTTGATAGTTTCCCTCTGCATTGGGGTACCACCATGACAGGCAATAACCACCATCTGTCTACCATGAGAGGGTGCTGGAAAGTTCTAAGCCTGACCAAGAAGGGAATGATGTGGAACCATGAAACTTACTCAACATATTCACCCCAAAGTTCAACATACTTGGCACATTATGTCTGAAGTTTCTGTAACCCTGCCAAAAAAGCCTGAAGTATGGTCACTGAAATACTACTCCACTGTTGCAATCACCCGAGAATCACTCAAAAACTGACACCGTTCCAAACTCTTTTTTAATGTTTGGAAACAGGAAATAGTCAGATGGAGCAAAATCTGGCGAGTAGGGTAGATGGTCTATGCACTCAAACCCCAGTTTCATCAAAACATCCATCGTGTTTGTGAAGCCTTGTGAACAGGTGCAGTGTCTTGCAAAAAGAGAACTCCTTTCTGCAGCTTCCCTCTCCTTTTTTTCTGTCAATGGCTCCTTTAATCTGCACAGCAAGTTACAGTAGTATTCTGCATTAACTATTTGGCCCATTGGAAGATAGTCATTACACTTTCCTGATCCCAAAACATTGTGATCATGACCTTTCCTGCTGACATTTGGGTCTTGAACTTCTTTGGCCTTGGTGAACCTGAGTGCCACCATTGCATGGACTGTTGTTCTGTCTCAGGATTATAGTGGTGTGACCATGTTTCATCAACAGTAACTTGTCATTTTAAAAAGTTGGCACCAGCTTGACAAAAATGCCACAAAATCAACTTGGAAGTGTCCACTCAATGTCTTTTCACATTGGCATTCAAACATTTGGGCACTTGGCTAACAGCTTCTGCATACCCAGCTGCTCATGGACTATAAACCCAACATATTCCCTGGATATCTGTAGTGTCTCAGCAACTCTTTTAGCCAATATTCACCGATCTGCCAACATCAGGTCATGGACATGGTCAACAATTCCAGGAATTGACACCGTTTGAGGTCTCCCAGACTTTGCTGCATCTTCAGTCTTGAAATCTCCAAGCTGAAAGTTTGCATACTGCTTCTTCACAGTTGAGTAAGAAGGGCACATATCAGTCAATGTTTGCATCATACATTCATGGATTTCCTTTGGAATTTTCTTCTGCAGGAATAGGAACTTCATGACAGCTTGGAGTTCCACACTTGAAAATTCCACATTTTTCATTGATATTGTTCAATCAATGATTTAAAATAATGTCAAAACATAGCATTATGATTCTGTAAACTGGTACTTTACAAGATGAAATAACTCTCTTTCAGCTGCAGAGGCAAAATAATGCTCAGAATTTAGAAAGCTGGTCAGGCTTAGAACTTTTCAGCAACCCCTCGTAATCCTTGGTACCCCTTCAAAAACTGCGGTCTTGAAAAGGTTTCATTTACAGAGTGTCTTCAATCACACTCACAACTCCAAGTGTTCCCTGAAGGATGGAACTGAAATGAACTTGTACAGAAGCCTCTACTACATGCTCCTAAGTCACTATTAATTTGTGTCATCCAGGTCTGCTCAGCCCATATTTTATTTAGGAAATTCAGTGTAACACCAAATAATCCACTCTAGCTCTGCCCGAATGGCCAGAAAAAAGACTTATGTGACATACTTTCTGTAATGCTCTCTAGAGAAGATGCCACTGTAACTAAATCATTACATTGTGGCAATTTCAACTTCCACAGCATGAAGTTGAAGTCCCAAAAAATAAAAATGTGCATTCTTGGTAGCAAAGCCTTAAATGTTTTAAGAAAGGATTTAATAAAAGGGTAAACTGCAATCTGGGATACAAGCTGACAGTGCAGAAACATGAACTTTGGTAAACAAATAAGCATACCTATATTTAAAATGATGATTAAAACAATTTAGGAGCTTTGGCACTGGAGAATTAAGGGATCTAAGCTCTTCAGCGCAAAATACAATTCTTTTTCATTTTTCAAGATTTCCTCCCAGTCAGTGTTTCAGCTTACTTGAGAATCTTTTAACATCTATATGGAAAAAGTCACTCTTGAGAAATTAGATTTATTATCTTCATGCTGAAAGATTCTGACAGTTGTGGATGGGACGAAGCACGCTTTCTTACTGATGAGTTAACAGGGTACTGTGTTGCAACAGCGAAGTCACAAAGTGAGAAAACTGGTTATTTTGGCCAAGCTGTAGTTAAGAGAATTGAATTTGCTTTGTTTTGTTTTGCTTGTTTTGAGAGAACTTTCTGAATCACTGGGATCAGCTGAAATTAATTGCTAAGATGTATATCTCATAGATCCACCTTTTAAGTGTCTTTAATCATACTATTTGTTGAAATATTACAAGGTCAGGCACCATTCATGAGCTAGACATATTTGCCTGCCGATTCTGCTGCCCTGAAAGTGTACTGCTTTCCATACAAGTCTCAATGAACAGTTCAGTTCCAAATTCAAACTGTATCCTCAGAGAATTGAAAGGATTTAGTGTCCCTTGTTTGCTGATAGGTTAAATCACTATTGTGTTGTCTGTTTTAATTTGTTCTGAAATTCTGTCAAGGCTTTGTAGAGTGCTTTCATTTTTTTCAGGTTGATGTGAATTGTCTTTTCTAAATGTGTCTAATGATCCTGCACTGACAGACACCTGAAGTTTGATCCTCAAACATAAATTTGACAACTATATTGCAATCTGCTGAGAAATAGCAGAAAGAGCCAAAGACATCCCTTTGCTAGACTGCCTGGATACTTCCTCCAGAGAAATAAGTGATTTGTTCATAGTTACACAGCAGGCAAATGGAGGTGGAGGGAATCATACCGTAGACTACAGAAATCAACTCATAGCCTTAAACATCTGTATTAAAATACATCTGACCACATTCCTTATTCAGTTTAAAGCACCTATAAGCACCTTAAGAGGGGACATTAATTTACTTTATATATGACTCTAGATAGTTACAGTATTAAAACCAAAGATGACTAAACACATTGTCATACCTGCAATCAGATGCATATACTTGCATTATTATACTGACTAACTGCAATTGATATCACTTCTATGCAAATACTTTTTTTTACTTAGTTAGCTACATGTATATAATTTTTATCTACTTGTAAATGTAACATCACTTTTTATAATGTCTTTTGTTCTCAGCTCTCTTTGTTATTAACTACTGAGTGTAATCAATTTCTGTGTGCTCTATGTGACTTTTTTGTTCCACTGATGTAATATCAAATGTTGATTCTGTATTTTCCTGTATTGTATTGTATTGTATTGAAACTTATCTCCTTGGGTCTCCACTGAAGGTGCACTTCTAGCTCAGTTAGACTAACCCAGTTAACAAATGTCAAATAAATAATAAATAAATAAAAATACTATTATTGAAAATTGGAAAGTATTGATGGGAAATATTGTTAACTATAGTTACTGGAGAAAGTACAGTTGTGTACACTTACCATAAATGTAGATGTTTGAGTGTATTCACTGTTGCAGTCCTGACTTGTGGGATTTCCTGCTGAGAAAGCCCTTGGCTGGCCCGACTAATAGAGAAAACTCTTTCCGCCTCCTAGGCTGGCGGATGCCTTGACTGATATCAGTATGCTAAGTATAAAGGGAGCCAGCCTGCGTCATGGTTTCAGTATTTTCTTGTTCTCTACAAGGAGGAGCCCTAAGCGAACAAGAGGGAACTAAGGAAGAGGACCCTAATAGCAAGGTAGCCAAGGGTGGTGTCCCTTGACTGGATTTGTTGGTTATTAGTAGGCTACCTAGTAGTCTAAGGGGGGGGGTAGAGGGAGGGAAAGAAGACTGCAACAGTGAATACACTCAAACATCTACATTTATGGTAAGTATACACAACTGTACTATATTCTTCATGTTTCACTGTTAAAGTCCTGACTTGCGGGAAGATTCCTAAAGTTTGACTGAGGGATAAAGGAGATTATAGACAGGAGTATATGCCCTGTTAGATGACAATGGCAAATCCTGCTCTAGACTAAAAAAGGGCTGCCAAGTGGTATTGCTTTGTGAAAGTGTGCACTGAAGCTTCCTCATGTGCAGCCTGGCCAGGGGAACCATGAGAATGCATGAGGCCACATATCCCAGTGCTCGGAGAGACTATCTGGCTGAGATGCAATTTCTCTGCTGGACTTCTTGGAAGTAGTTTGTCAGGAGGAAGGAAGGCCTTTTGAAGTGAAGAGTCCAGGGTTGCCCCCCAAAAACTAAACTTTTGGTTGGGACAGTGTTGGATTTCTGAAGATATATTGTGAATCCCGGGGAGGGCAGGGTACCTTGGGTGAATTTCAGGTCCTTGAGGAGTTTTGACAGGTCTGTGGCCTGTATCAAGCCGTCATCCAGGTAAGGGTATTTGGATCCCCTTGTTCCTGCAAAAAGCAACTGCAGGTGCTAGACACTTTGTGAAAACCCTCGGAGTGGTAGATAAGCCAAAGGGCAGTGCTGAAAATTGATACTGACTGGAGCTTACCCTGAAGCGAAAATAGCGTCTGTGAGACTTTTGAACTGGAACGTGCAGAAAGGTATCTTTTAGGTCTAGTGAGACTATGAAGGCCTGAGGGGTTATCATAGGTAATAGCTTCTGAAGAGTCAACACTTTGAACTTTGAGACCAGGAGAAACTAGTTGAGGTTGTACAGGTCCAAGACTGGGTGCCAGTAGCCTTCCTTCCTGGGAACCAAGAATAGTCTGGCATAGAAACCTTTTCCTTTTTGATCTAATGGAGCTAGTTCCACCAGTCCCTGGGAGCACAGGATCTGAATTTGGGCCAAGGCCTCTGACGTCTGATTCTGGAGAATATCTGGGTAGCCCGAGTATTTTAAAGGCTCTTTGAAATTGAGTTTGTAACCATTTGAAATAATGTTTAGAACCCCTTGTCTAAAGTAATATGGATCCAGCTTTGTTTGAAGAGTGAGAGCCTTCTTCCTAGTCTTGGAGTGGGGGTGGATCAGTCATAGTTGCTCTATGGCAGGGGCTTGGGACCATGAACTCTCTTACCTGGGGGCGTCTGAAGTTCATTATCTGCTTCTTTGCAGCTGTTGGTGCACCTAGGGGGTCCTTTCCTGTTGTGGTTTCCTCTGCCTACTGCTAGGTTGGCAGGGAAATGACCAGTGTTTAGTAGGAAAGTTATTACTAAACATAGAAGGCTGAACTTGGAGGAAGTCAGCATAGACTTCGCTTTGTCCTCCATCTTTTTGAGAAGTGCCTCTGCCTAGGGCCAAAGAGGAAGCTTTTGTCCAGGAGGACATCCAAGAGATTTGATTTAACGTGGTCTTGAAAAGATTGTTCCCTAAGCCATGCATGCTTTCTAATAAATGAGCCTGTGGCACCTGCCCTGCAAGTTGCCTCCACGGCAGCTTAATCACAGTGTAATGAGTGCTTAGCAACCTGAGCAGTGAAATAACTGAGTTCTATGAGCTCCTTGGAAAGTTTTTTTATCCTCAAGTGAGGCAACTCTCTGTTTGAGCTGATCCAAAATGGTTTGTTGATACTGGATCAAATAAAATTGGCAGATGAGGGCCCTCATAGTAAGGGTGGCAGATGTACATACATTTTTCCAAACCTATCAAGGGCTCTACTCTCTTCATCTGTGGGCAAAGGGTTCCTGGATGAACTGGCTCTAGCTCCTTTGGATCCCAGTGTGACCACCTCAGGGTCAGCAGCAGGATTTTTAAAAAAGGTATTTGTAGGAGTCCTGTACCCTATAAAACCTGTCTTACAGGGGAATAACACAGGGGCATATAACACTGTTACATACACTGACCTCTACACTGCAGAGGGGCACACATGTGTTGTGCAGATGAAGGCTACATATATATGGACCTTACCACAAAGTTTGTGTGGGGGCCACAACAGCACTGGAATGATGGCAGGAATGGCAGCATGACATACTCACTGGCCACCACATAATAACCCCTGACAGCATGTCATATGGACAAAGCCTGGTATGTCGGTGGTTGACAGAGGCTGGTACACAGGCCCATATGTGAAATGGTGTTGTCATACACTGAGCAAGTGGCTGTTGTTACAGGATAGTCTGCAAATCCCCTTAGATAGGAATATGAAGTCAGAAATACAAATGGATGTAGCCACCTACTGATAGCACTCAACACACACACTGACAGTGATATATCTGACACAAGACCTGTGTGGTGGACAGAAAAACATAGGCCCACAGTTGAGAGCTTTTCAGACAGACTGCAGTCCATGTTAAACTAGTATGTACACAAAAACCCTGCAACACTGGTGCTATACAATGCATATACCAACACTACTCACACCCTGAATGTAGTTCTGGAACCTTATACAAATATGTAGCTGCCCTGAGACTGCAAGTCCTCTTCTGAGAGGTATTGCTACCTGCTGTCTGTAACACTGCTGCCCACACATAGGAAGGATGTCCACCATACAGGAAAGGTAAAGGGACCACGCCCAAATGATGTACGGGTTTATAGTAGTAGGTTGCCATGGCAGTGGTAATTGGAAGTACTACACAACATGCTGCATGCAGGTAGCAAGTGGAGGACACTGATTGGTGCAGAGGCCATCATCTGATCATGTGCTTCACCTACAAAATCCATGCAGAAATCTACTCAAAGCAGCTCAATCTAGTTACTGGACAGAGACCTTATTTGAAACCTTGACGAGTGGATGGGAAACAGAAAGTTTACCCCAGGGATCACTTCAGTGGCTCTGCTGGACAGAGGCACAGGGAAATAATCTAGGGGGAGGCGAAAGTCAACACATTCTGGCTAGGCTTATAAATGCCTTTGGGCAGATAGCCTAGTACCTACTATGAACCTATGGTTTACATGCAGCAGGGGAAAGGGAATCAAGATTCATGGAGGAATCTTGGAAAACATCTTGCACTACCTCTAAAATGGGTGGAATAGCCAGTGGTTTGTGTTCTAGTAGATTCAGGAACTCCCTAACACTCTTCTTGGACTGGGGATAATCCTGTGCCTCCCACTGAAAATGCTAATTCATAGCATGGAGGATCTCTCCAAAGGTAAAATCCTATGGGGGGGCAGAGGGTAGGTTCTCCTCAAAATAAGACTGATCACAGGATGTATAGGAGGGGCCCTCTTCAGACCCAGACTCATCTAGGCCTGAATCTTCCTCTGATTGAAAAGGATTGGGGAAAATATCAGAAGTTGCATCCCTTTTCTTTTTCCCCGGTGGGGCAACCCCTGTGGCCTTTCTTACACTAAAAATAGAAACTAGGTCCTCAGCTAGCCTAATCAAATCTTGTTGGGATCCCTGTAAAAGGGAGCCAGCAGGCCTAAGCGAAGGCCCTGCTAAAGTACCTTTCTTTGGGGTGGCTTTGGCCTTGGGCCTAGGAGCATCCGACGACATGCTGCTTCTCACTCGAGACTGGTGAAAAAGTGCTGGTGGAGGCCAAAGACTTGTTGGAGAATCAATGGTAGAAAAATGCTCCTCAGAAGCCAAGGCCTGCTGAGCGGCCCCGGACCTGACTGACGAGCCATATGCAAGGGCTTGGGTGGAAGTAGATGGGAGCAACGGCATGTCGGACTCCAAATGAGTCTCGCCAGAGACCTGCTTCCCGGTTACAAACACTGAAGGGGGTCTGCGAAAGCGCCTCTCCTTCTTCAACAATCACAAGCCTAGCGGGAGACGCAGACAGCGAATAGTTGTCCGAAGACCTAAGCTTTCGTTTCTTTTCTTTATCTTTCTTTCCCTTAGGTTGTTCAAATTCGGCACAACTGGTGAATGCAATCAGATACAAATGAGAAGATTCTTTTCTAAGAAATCTTGCTAAAACTTCAGCCTTATGCCTAATAGTTCTAGTATTAAAACTAGCTCAAAATGGCAACTACGGACATCATGGTCTGGGCCTGAACAGGTAACAAAAAGAGAGTGGAAGTCTCTATGTGGGATTTACTTACCACAACGGAGACAACTGTTTATTTTATCTGACATGAGTTAAAGGAAAAGAAAGGATTTCCCCAATGGGGTACTTATGTTTCTGACAACGACTTCTCTCTGATGCAGACCAATGTACTTAAACACTGCTTCGGGCTCCAATGGCAAGAAAAGACTGAAATCATGACGCAGGCTGGCTCCCTTTATACCCGAGTGTATTGATGTCGGTCAGGATGTCCGCCAACCTGGGAGGTGGAAATAGTTTTCTCTGGTAGTCAGGTTGGCCAAGGGCTTTCTTAGCAGGAAATCCCACAAGTCAGGACTGCAAAAGTGAAACAGAAAGAACATCAATCTTTGCATATTAGGGCTACAAGTTATACTGAATGAGGTAACAGTTGTTGATTTTCAACTGAATAAGAAAAATAATGGAAAACAGAAATGTCAATGTATCAATGTAGTATACATGATTATACTTTTGAGGCGCCATTCATAGATTTAAGACATTTAGACAGATCATCATCTATGTCCTCACATTATACAAAAAAACCTTTATATGGTTTTCTAACTAATTCTTTATAGAAATTAATGTTTTATGGAATCTATTTCGCTATGCTATGGTCATGTATATGTAACTCACTGTGATATTTAATGTAATCAAAAGCTTGTTAACTTGTATGTATTATGTGGAGCTTACTCAGTGTGATATTTAATGTACCCAAAAGTTTGATAACATGTATGTATTATGTGGAGCTTTTCTCCATGTGCCTCTGCTGAGAAAGGACCTGTGTCCAGTCAGACTTTCCCAGTAATGAAATTTAAAATAAACAAATAAATCCATCCTCAACCCTTTTTCCCATTTTTCACATGGACCGGGGTGTTATTTTCAACAGTGACAATCATCTCGAGCCAAGGTTTACACCTCTGAGTGGCTAACCCTGTCGCGGAAATAAATAAATAAATTCATACATACATACATGTAATTCTAAGGGGAACTTTATGTTGCAACCTGTTCTTATTTGCAATTATTTCTACACTGGTATGACAACTACAAAATTATCTTAACAAAAATGAAGTGCCTAATTATACCATTAAATAAAACTATATAATAATTCTTTTTTTAGACATGCTAGAGACTGTCCAGCATGTTCACAGGTTCATAGTTTCATAGGTGTGTACTAGGCTAATGGCCCTGAGGCCTTTACAAGCTTAGCCCATAGAACTGCCCTGGCATCATGCCGCCCAATGTTAGTTCCCAGTGCCTATATCAAGTAGAGCCACTGAAGTGATCCCCGGGGTGAAGTTTCTATTACCCATCCACTCATCAAGATTTCTCTTGAAGACGGACAGTGAAGTGCGCTGCTTGACATGTATGGGAAGTCTATTCCAGAGCATGGACAGTCTCTGGGTGAGGAACCTGTCCCTCCTGAACACCTGTTCTGTTGATTGTGGTAATGAGGTTGAGGTCTCTGGAGCATGTGGTGCGAAGGGATTGGGATTTCTTTAGATGTAGCATTTCTAACAGAGCTGGGTCAGACATGGCTTTGTAAGTCAGGCAAAGATCGCCTCTAAGTAGGTGACAGGAGACAGATAATAGCTGGAGTCTTTTGAGTCTGTCTGTGTAGGACATGTGTTTAATGCCTAGGATCCTCTTCGTGAGGTACTTCTGTGGCCTCTCCAGCTGTTGCAGGTGTCTAGTGAGGGGGTCTATATCAGAACATCGAAGTTTTAAAACTTTGAATGTTCTAATATTGACCCGTTTTGAGCGAACGCTAAAAATAGCGAAGCTGCAGAACACCGAATTATTTCCTAGGGAAAGAATTCGGTTGGCCAGTTCTGTGGCTTTGCTATTTTCAGCTCTGTGGTGGAAATTTACGGGTCGGGTTCAGGTAAGTGTGTGATTGTGTCATCGTTAGGATTAGGGTGCGGGTTAGGTGAGTTAGGGTTTGGGTGCGGGTTAGGTGAATTAGGGTTAGGAGCGGGTTAAGTGAGCTAGGGTTAGGGCGCGGGTTAGGTGAGTGTGCGATTGTGACGGACCTTATGGTTAGGGTTTGGGTTAAGGTAAGTGGATAGATAGTAATGTATGTACGGTTTAGTGTAGGGTTAGTTGTAGGATTATAAGTGTATGTGTGTGATTTGATGTTTTTAGGTGTGCTTGTGTTGTGTGTATGTGTTTCGGAATTACAAATTTTTTCCCAATGAAAAAATTTGCTGTTCTGAATGTTCGATATTATGCGGTTTAGATATTTTAGGTTTGATGAAATAGCGTTCGCTATTTTCAGCTTTCAACAGCGTGATATAAACGCTAGTGACGTACATGCCAAATGGGGCATTATACTCAATGATTGGTCTAATGAGGGAAGAGTAGAGAGAGAGAGACGATGACCTCTTTCTTCCTGGATGCAAAACCTCTGGTAATGAGATGTGCCATATAGAAGGACTTTCTGACCACAGTGGCAATGTGATGGTCAAAGGAGATGATGCTGTTAACCTGTGTCCCCAGATCTCTTATAATGCCTTCAGTGTTCAGTGGGCTTCCATTTATGTGGTAATTAGTGGGAACTGAGTTTTTACCAATGGGGATGACAACTCATTTTTTGACATTAAGCTTAAGGCCATGGTTTTGACACCAGTCATTGGTCTCAGTGAGGCCTTTCTGTAGGATGTCTGCATCACTTGGGGAGTTAATAATGGCTCCCAGCTTGCAGTTGTCTGTGAACTTGGTCAGCCAGAGTCCCTTTGTGTTGGCCTGGACTTCTGAGAAGTAGATGCCAAACAGGAGAGGACCCAGGACCGATCCCTTTGGGACTCCACTCATGACTGGTCGGCAGTCTGACTTGGAGTCTACTACTTTCACATGGTGTGTTCTATCTGTGAGCCAATTTGCAACCCACCTAGTGATACAGGGGCCTAGTTTGATGAGTTTATCAATAATTCCCGAGTGAGGAATAGTATCAAAGGCCTTGGCCAGATGGGTCTATATCACCATATTGAATGGTGATAATGTCGAATGTCGAAAACATTGAAAGTTCACAAGAACGAACTTGCTATTGTGGGGGGCTGTGCCCCCCCACCCCCGCTAAATATATATTCCAACTCCGAGGTCGCACTACAGTGAGGAAAGGGCAAATATCCCAATCCTTACTGTACCGCGACCCCAAAAACACAAGTTCGTTCTCGTGAACTTTCAATATTTTAGGCATTCAGCATTATCACCATTGAATATGGTGATACAGACCCGGCCAGATCGAGGTAGGCAGTATGCACTGCCTTACCTTCATCCACAGCCTTGGTGACTGACTCAAAGATGTCAAACAGGTTGAGCAGGCATGATCTCCCTTTCACAAAGCCAAACTGCATGGGCTCTAGAGTTTGGAGATTCCGTATATCTTTGTTAATTAGGTCCATGATGATGCGCTCCATAGCTTTACATATCAGACTCGTCAGGCTAATGGGGTGATAATTACCAGGGTCTGTAGTTGCTCCCCCTTTATGGAGAGGGATGACTGTAGCAGTGCACCATTAGGTAGGGACAAAGCCTAAGGTGAGGCTGTGACTGAACCGGGCACACAGATGTGGTGCCAGTTCACTTTGTAGTTCATGTAGAACACAGCCAGAGATATTACTGGGTCCCACAGAAGCTGTATTCTTGGCCTTGGACAATTTAGCTTTTACCTGTGCTGCAGTAATGCTGGGTGCCTGGCATTCTTCCGGTATTGTGATTGGTCCTTTGGGGGGGAGGGGTAAAGTTGGCACTGAATCTGTCTGCCAGTATGTTGGCAATATCTGTTGGCTCAGTATAGGAGGTACCATTGTGCAGTAACTTAGAGCAAATCTCGGTATTGCCATGGAGGTTCTTGATATAACTACAGTAGGTTTTGTGATTGTTTTTAGTGTCTGCCACAATTCTGCCTTCATAGCTGGCTTTAGAGGATTTGATTAGGGATCTCAACTTTTTGTTGAGGCTAACAAGGGAGTTTTTCCAGTCTTGGGACTTCACCTTTTTCTGCAACAGTTTCTTCCTTCTGTTGTAGAGTTTATTAATGGCACTGGACCACCAGATTGGCTTCCTCTTTTCGAGGAGAGTGTCTTGGTTCTGTTGGGTATGGCTAGTTCCATGCATGTTTGTACAGTGCACTGGTGTACAATTCAGCAGTCATGCAGCTATTTTCTGTTGGCATGGGTGCCGTGAAGTTAGCCACCTGTTTTAAGGAGCCCAAAGTCAGCTTTGGAGAAGTTTTTCAAGGTGGTTACCTTTGTGGGGGTGTGTGGGTGAGATGTGGATTTCCATGGTGATTAGTTTATGGTCAGATCTGACCAGGGAGGGATTGACTACTGGTGTAGAGTAACGGTCGCCCATGTTAGTAATAACCAGGTCAAGGATGTTGCTTCCTCTAGTGGGGGTCAGAATGAACTGGTCCAGGGCATTGGAAATGATGAATTCCAGGAAGTGTTGGGACACTGCATTGGTGCTTGAGTAGTTTTCTCAGTTGATGGAGGGGTAGTTGAAGTCTACTTGTATGAGAGTGTTGGGTTGGACCTTAATAGATTCCAGGGTGCTCAGGAACTTGGAGTGAGAGTCTAGGAACATGGTTAGGGACCTATAGCAGGCTATGACCTAGATCGTCATCTTACCCAATGTTAGTTGTACCTGAAGTATCTCAGATGCGTTATGCTGGGCTACTAGTCTGAAGGTGTGCATATCCTTTATGAATATGGAGACACTACTGCCTTTGGAGCTACTGTCCATGTTTCAGGGCCAAAAGGTGTGGAATGAGTTATTGCCTGGTAGTGCAGGGGTGTTTTCTGCTGCTTTAAACCAGGTCTCCGTTATGGCACAAATGTCGATGTTCTCCATTTTGAGGAATGCTTTGAGCGAGTGCATCTTGAGATTTAGACTTCTAGCATTGAGCAACATGACCCTCAGATTGCATTTATTTATAACTGTTATAGTGGTAATTTGGTCTTTGGAACACTGCCTAAAAAGGCACTACAGGAGTGGCAAGAGCCTTAGCCAGTACCCGGAAGTCCAAGGGTGACAGATACAGGAAATCTCTGGCAAAGCATCAAAGTCTGTCAATCATGTCATCCCAAGCAGACAGATACTGAATCCACTTAGAATGATATCAGAAACTTAGCCAATTGCTGAAGTCAATCATTTTTTGTTTGTACTGCAGTACCATTCTGGGTGATGGTAGGATACTGCTCGGGGCTAGGGTCATACCTGCCTGGGCCACATAACCGAGAGCTCCACCATGTCTATTTTCATGTAGTCCAGGGAGGTTCGTCTCAGATCATTCACATCCACATGGACAATGACAGAGTCATACTTGTACTTGTTGTGGAGTGACCTGAGTGCATGTGTTATGTGTCAGATTCTGGCACCTGATAAACAGCTGACTGTTACCTTGTCCTTATTCAACCTAGTAAGTGGGACATCTGTGTGCCTCACTATTGAGTCACCTATGATTAGTGTATTGGGCAAGGTGTTTAGCCTTAGGGAATTAGGTTGAGGGGCACACTGTGGAGGTGAGCTATGTGTCCTGTGGTTTGTGCTGTGTTGTGGTGGTTGAAAGCATTTCTGTCTTGGAGGTCTCTGCTGTTTGGGTAAATTTCTATTGAGAGCCTCCACGAAGATGGGTGTGTGCTTTGTGTTTTTATGTGAGAGATGTGATGGTGGGTGTTCTGCAGGGCTATGTGTTTCATGTGGTGTGGTGCAGGTATTGACCTTCTCCTCTTGACCAGCTAGTCCAGTCTTGGCTGGAGAGTGAGTAGCTTCCAATTTGGTAATATAAATGCATCTCTCACAAGTCTGAGTGTTGGGAGGTAAGAGGAGAGGGTTGTCTGTGTACATGAGACGGTTGTTACACTGCCTCAGAATGCCCAAGTGCACCAGGTTAATAAGAGAAAGCACAGAGAACTGACTTCAATCATGCCAGGAGGGGTGGTCATAACTACTAAGTATTGGAGCTATTTCCTTGAAGAAGAACTAGTGCTGATGGCACTTAGGTGTGCTATAATAATTGCTACAGAAATCTGTTGAAGTGCAAAACGATTAAGCTATCTGAAGTGCAAGAGAGAAAGAACTAGCAAGATTCATGGGAAAAACTGAAGAGCAGACTTTCTGGCACCAGTAAGTTTACCTCAGCTCGGCGCCGCTAGGCGAAGCTTAAACAAGCATAAGCCCACACAAATGTGGGCTTTTAAACCAGAAAGTTGAAAGGTATGGAAAAACTGCCCAAACAGCCAATAAACTACAATTTCTGGACCAGAAACCACTCCTCCTGTGGTAGATAGGCTACCTAGTGCTTACCACTCCCACTGATAAGCTAGAAGGCTTCCCTCCAACACAGGCTTGGGGGGGGGGGGCTCAGAAACTTACAAACAGTCCAGGATACAGCAAATCTGTATCTGGACTAGACTAGTTACAGGAAAGGTGGGAAACAAGCGCAAACGTGGGCTTTTAAACCAGAAAATTGAAAGGGATGGAAAAACTGCCCAAACGGCCAATAAACTACAATTTCTGGGGCAGAAACCACTCCTCCTGTGGTAGGAAAGGTGGGAAACAAGCTTAGAACTTTTTTTTGTGTTAAGTAACTTTATTTTGCTGTGCTGGAACACAAGCCTTTAGATTCTAGTACAGACAATTTTAAGAACAGGCTTAAGGTCAGGGATACTAATTGTCAGCTACCATTAGAAACCAGTATGTTTACTGGATTAAATTAAAATATCAATATTAAACGTTTTTGGTGGGAAGGAGACTGGCTAGGAAATGATTTACTGTATATATTTTTTTCAATAACAATTTTCAAGTAATATGTTTATAGCTGTGTCTTACATGTGTTTTAAAATTATATATTTTATATGTTTTTTAAGGGTCCCAGTTTAAATAACAAGATAAGGAATCAAAAATGAAAGGTATTTTAAGAAGATAAATGCATAGTATTAAAAGAAAACACAAACTCAGGTTGGAAAGCTATACAATAAAAAATAAAAAGGCGCTGTATAAACATTCGAGAAAGAATAAAGATGGTAATAATTCTAATATAATACTGCATTTAATGAGGCTTTAATTTCTTATCTAAAACTACTATCAAATATGTTTGTTGAAAGGTTTACAGAGGTTTTAAGACAATACCAGAAAGATGAGAGGAATTGAGGAAGGAAAGTTTTAAGTAATTGTCCAGTAATAGATGCATTAAATACTATCGGGCCTCGTGGTGCAGTTGCGCCATATGGTTTAAATGGTTATTCCCTTGGCAAAATAAAAGATGGAATAATTACTCTTCTTAAATATTTATTTCAGAGATCGTTATGTACAAGTTTGTTCCATCAATATGGAAAGAAGTGATTATTATACCTATACCATAAGGACATAATTTAATATTACTGAATAATTACCAGCCTATTAGTCTTATGCACATGTTCTGAAAGGGTACTGTGTGATAAAATTACTGACAGGATGGGACATTATCTTGATGAGTATGAACATGGCTTTAATGTAAAATGCTCTTACCTATCAATCAACCAGTTTGTGAAGCAATAGTACAGCATGTGTCAGATGATGTGGTGTACCTAGATTTGGCAAGAGCATTTAATTCAGTCCCACCAGGAGAATTATGACAGTAATGTCAAAACTAAGTGTTAATGGCTTTATAATTAAATGGACAGAAAGCTGGATGGAAAGACGAAGCTGCAGTCCCTCTCCAATAAGGAAGCTGTTAATGTTCTGCTCCCCTAATGGTCAGTGCTTGTGCCAAAGTTTTTCCAATATTTATGTCAGACTTTCCAAAACAGAAATGAGTATGGGTCAGTAAGTCTGCAGAGGATACTAAGCTAAGGGCTGTTGTTACAAATATGAATGATCAGGCAATACTACAGGGGTACCTGGATAAAACTGAGGTATAGTCTAGAAAATATAACATGGATTTCAATGTTAAGAATTCTAAAATTCTTCACTTTGGTATTAATAATCACACATACATGATATGTGGAACTATGATTCCCACTGATGTTAAAGTTACAGGACCTTGGACTTACTATTGATAGGTACATGAATTTTGAGGGTAATCTATTGATGGTTGTAATGAAAAATTATACAACTAATAAAAACATTTTTCTTTGTACCTTAAGCAGGGAAGCAGCTTTTATACTGCCATTCACTTAACATTACAATATAAACACAAGTCACTGAAAGTCTGTTAATTGTAAAGAAAAAAAATGACTATTCATACCACATTTTGCAAATTTGAGGCATTCTTCTTTTGTCATCCCTGGTTTAAAGGTAGAATCAGCAAAGCCATAAATATAACTGCTTCCTGAGCCACCTATAGCAAACTGCTGTCTGATCATCATACCTCCAAGGGTGCCGTAAACCTGTGAGAAAGGAGAAAGGAATAAGGAGAAATGCACAGATCATTCACTACTGATAAATCAATTCATTATAGATGGCCAACTTGGTTATATAAATGCTTGCATAAGTTTATTTTTAGTATTTTTTAAGTGGATACATGAACACTGAATTCCACCTTTAATATAAAGTCAAATAGACAATCAAGTACTATACAATACTGTAGCATCTATTAAATGAAGATATGAAGTGACTGAGTGCGGAGAATTTGAAAAGTAAATTCTACAGAAATGTAAGTATTTATACACAGTAATGAATAAAAGAGATGTTTTTTTTATTCTGAATTAAAGTAATCCACTAGCCAATGTAGAAAACCTTGTCGAGGAAACCATGCCATCAACTTGAGGCCAGCAATCTCTGGATGAATCATCCCTGATAGGTATGACAGGAGGTCTACACTGGGATCCAGTGTCCAAGGAGGACATACTAGTTGACACCATAGGAAGGGAAACCACACCTGCCAAAGCCAGAAGGAGGCAATGCGAATTACTTTGTTCCTCAACTGAAGCACTTTCTGAAGAAACTTGGGGACTACATGTAGGGCAGGGTAAGCATAAAGGAGACCACTGGGCCAAACGTGGACTACAGTATCTTTCTGTGAATGTTCCTGAGGGGAATTAGGGCAAAAAACCTTCTGCATTTGCTGTTGAGGGGAGGGTGAATAGATTGCGGCACAACTGACCCCATTTGTTGAAGATCATATTTGCCACTGATTGACTGAGAGAGACAACTTATGTGACATCAGTATGGTCCTGCTGAGTTTGTCTGCTAATATGTTGGACTTCCCCGGTATGTGCATCATTATAAGAAAGTGGTTGGAGGAGAGCGCCTACTGCCATACTCTCATTGTTTCTTGGCAAAGGAGGTAAGATCTTGTTCCCTCCCATTTTTTTGATGTACCAGACTACTGACACATTGTTTGTTTGAACAGCAATAATTCCTAGCAGAAGACAGCTCTGAAGGGCCTGTAATGCTAGAAGCACCGCTCTCATCTCCAGGGCATTTATATGCAAAATGGTCTCTTCTGGGGGCCATGTGCCTTGAATGGTCCATCCCAAGTAATGCCCCCATCCCAACTGGGAGGCATATGTGATCAATGTAGTGCTCGGGGAAGGAAGAATAAATGGATTCCCTCAACATATTTCTTCACAGTGTATCCACCACAGCAGGGATTTTCTGCAAACTTGAGATACTTTTATCTGATGTTGTAAGGGATGTCGATGAAAAGACCATTGCATGCTAGAGTCCACTCAAGAATTCTCATATGAAGATAAGCAGTGGGTATTAAAATTATTGTAGCAGCTTTGAGTACCATTTTTGCTGCGGGAGAAGGATGAAAAAGAGCCTGTCTAACATGCAATTTGAAAGTAAGAACTCTGTGCTGAGGCAGAAGAGCTAGATGATTGACTGTATCTAGACGAGCCCCTATAAACCCCAAGACTTGAACTGGTTGAAGTTGTGACTTGTCCAAAATGATCGTAATTCCCAGAGAATGAGATAATTGGAGTAAATAATCCCTAGCTCTTTCCAAAAGATGCCTGGTCAGTGTAGTAAGCAGCCAGTCATCTAAGTAAGGAAACAGTCTGAATCCCAGCAGTCTTAGGTGAGCTGTTACCACTGCCGTGCATTTGGTGAACACCCTGGGGGCTGTGGTGAGACAGAAGGGCAAGGTTCTGAACTGCTAATGACTGGCTCCCAGCTGGAAGTGGGTATCTTCAAGAGCACCTGTTCATATTGATGTGATAGTACTCATCTTGATGATTGACAGAACACATCCAGTCATCCTTCTGCAGGAGAGGCAGAATGGACTGAGCCATGACCATGTGGAATTTGGAATTCTCTACAAACAGGTTCATATCTGAGATCCAAAATGGGTCTCAGGTCCCCTGTTTTCTTTGGCACTAAAAAGATCCTTGAGTAAATTATAGATCCTCTTTGGTCAGGGAGGACGTCTTGGATGACTCTTTTGTCCAGCAGCTTTTGAACCTCCAGAGTTGCAACTTTCACTAATTGGGTGGAACACTGAGGAGACATTTTCTTTTCCTTTGGGAAACTTGTAAAAAGGGAATGAAATATCCTCTGGATATGATTCTTTTCACCCATGAATCTTTTGTGATAGCTATGCAGGCTTATTGCAAGGACAAGTGCCCCCCAACTGCCTCCAGAGAAGGACAGATGGGCGACCTTTCAGGAGCACTGAAAGGATCTGTCCAAAAAGAAATCTCAAGTCCCTTGATTCTGCATACCCCCTCTGTTGCGTGGGTGGTATCTTCCACTGTAGCTATATCCCCCTTGGCATCTGGGGGAAAAGTCTCTCTGTGACTCTTGGAAAGGGAGATTTCCAGAACCACATCTTTTTACCACCCGGTTGATTGCTACAAAAAGGTCTCTGTGAGGTAGAAAAGTTGATTCCCACAGCAGACGAAGTCTTTCCATCTTGCTCACTGTGGGAATGTGTCTCTTTAATGGTTGTCCCAAACAAACAAGATCCATTAAAATAAACACTGACGAATGAAGCCTTGAAGAGCTCCAGAAAATCGCACAACCACATCCAGGCAAGTCTCCTAATGGCTATGCCTGAACCAGAACCTTCGGCTGCATGTGAGATTAGCCTTATGGATGCATGTGTAATAGAATACAGGGTGGCCAATTGTGGGAAAAAAGACTTTTGTTTCTCTGCGGACATGGACCCAGGGGTAGAGTTAGAGAGTTCCTTAACTAAGACCCTCTGTAACCTAGTGAAATGTGCCAGGTAATTCACTGACCATAAGGCAAAGGGCACTGAAGCATACACCCACTTCCCAAACCTGTCCAACTTCCTGGACTCTCTAGTAGGTGGATGGACAGTGGAACTCTGCTCAGCCAGCTCCTTTTTAGTGGCTGCAGCAACAACCATGGCATCTATAGGAATTTCCTTGGTCCAGTTTTGTCTGTCAGAGAGGGCAATCAAAAATTTTGTCTGGGTGTCCTGGGGTTTAGTTCCAAACTGTCTAGTTCCTTCCATGCCCTGCGAGAGACAAGGTCTATAAGCTCATCCACATGGGGGTAACTTAAGATGTAGATGGTCCAGACCTGATGGCTTCCAAGAACATTGATTCCTCTTGGGGAGGACTTTGGGAAGACCAACTACCTTTGCGGAAAAGGATCTCTAAGATGTCTCTAAATGATACATCCTAAGGTGGAGATCTAAGGGACCCTTCCCCTTCATTAAAACTGGTGTCTTCTGAGAGGGATTCCTGCAGGGAATCCAAGTGCCTCCTCTTATGAGACCTCTTACAAGGAACCTCTTCAGTGGGGTGTTCTGGACAGGAGTTGGAAGAAGGGAAGCTGCCTGGAAGCTCATATGAACTGGCTGTCCCTGACATGAAAAATGAGCAGACTCAGACACAGGATCCAAAGAGGGAACAGGGATTGGATCCAAAGGCATAAGAGTCAAAACTGTGTTTCGGTGAGAGAAAACCCTCTCCACCACCTCAAAGGTGAAAGGGTCAGGAGAAGACAAGGAAAATCCGACCACAACTGAGACTCTTGATATAGACAATCCAAGGCTCTCCCTGACTCTCCGCTCTGAGTGAGGAGTAGGAGTTGTGCTGTCCAATGCCAAAGCCTCGAGGAGAAGCAAAGCCTCCAAAAACTTCAGAGCTGAGGTAAACCCATCAGATCAGACACCAGTGTTTTGGCTCCAAGAACAATCATGCTCTGGGTGGGGGGTAGGAGCCAATCGGATCAGGGAAATCACAGGAATGCAAGATAGGAACATCTTCAAATCTGACAGTTCAGAAATCTCAGATCCAAGGGCTCCAAAACAGCAGGTCAAATCAGAGAAAGAGTGATAACACAATGGAATGGTTTAAGGCTCACAGATCTGATGGGAGACAGCAAGGGCAAACCCCCCATCTGGATCTGTGTTCTGAGGAATTTTCTCATCATCCTATCCACCTTTGCCTCAGAAAGACTTTTGGAGGACCTAATGGAGGAAGAAGTAGAAGGTGGCCTGGAAGACTTTTTAGAGATCTCCTGAAGGAAAGCAGACCTCAACCTAAGAGATACCTGCTTTGGGAAAAACCTTGGACTACAGAGCTGAAGGGACTTAGCAATGGTAGACATCGGATCCAAAGACTTTGGATCCAAATTCTTGGAAATCTTCTCAGGTGGTTCAGAAGGAAACACTGACTTTGGAAAATGCAGGGGAGTGTTTTCGGTGCTTCCTGGAGTCCTTTGACTTATGAGAGGGGGTTTGATCCCCTGATGTGGAAGTACCAGATGAAGGAGCAGAAGGTGGAAGGAGTCCTTTTAGTACTAGGTTATTCCTCCTATCACACATGGCTATGGTATTAAAACCAGCACTGATGGAGCAGGAGATGTTCAAGTGAGCCGGGCCTAGACAATGGATGCACACACTGTGCACATCAGAGTTGGGGATCTTATGCCCATAGGAAATGTACTTCTTGAAACCAGTCAGCTTTTCAGCCATACTGTAAGAAAGACTGCAAACAAGCAACAAACTACAATAAAGTTTTTTTTTTTTAAAACAGGACAAGGCTTAACTCTAATAATAATAATAATAATAATAATAATAATAATAATAATAATAATAATAATAATACCAACAATGGTAGTAAAAAAAATACCCTAGCTTATGGTACAGAAAGATTATACCAGCAATGGTATAAGACTACTGAAAGATTAACGTTAGAGAAAAGTAAACAAAAAGTAGTGGTAGAAGAGATATATATGGCAAATAGAAATGAAGGTAAGAAATCACTGAAGACGATTTAACTACAAAGAATTTCTAACTGTGCACTCACAAATCAACCCACTAGAGCTCAACAAAATGCAATCCCAAGTGAATTGTTGACTGGCAAACAAGATCTGAGGTAACACAGTGGTCAGGGGCATTATGGGTAAGAAAGGAACGTGAGGGTCGGATCCCAGAATCTTGAGAAAGTATCCGAATTGGATCCGAGGATCAGATCAAAACCCATCCGTTGAGGAATGAATGAAAATGACAATATCAGATCAATAAATTACAGAATAGTAGTTGCATAGACTAGCCAAAACTGCAAAATGAATTTACTGAATCTTGATATTATTCAAATATTAATAGTAAACATGCTTGTACCTGTCCACCGTATTTGTGGTCCCACCCTGCTATAAGTAGGTGGGCTGACAGTTCTTCCTTGTATTTGTAGCAGAGATCTTTAACACAGGTTACAGCAGCTCGAACAAGAGGTGGCTGTCCCATGTGAACACTAGTGGGGGGGAACAGAACACATTATAAAGCCACTGCATAAAGTGTACTGCAAAGCCTTTCAGAATGTTAAACAATAAATACAATGACACAAAACAATGGAAGAGCTCATATAACAAACTGCTGCATTAAAATAAAAAAATAGAGCAAAGAAGAAATGCATTCCCTGGGATTCAATAAACTCCATGCAATAATAGTGCTATTCCTGCATGGAGTGGTTCATGTCCATTTAGCCTTAGCTTTAACAGCAGCGTGCCTTGCATATTCATGAAGGTGCATTGCTGTTAAGGCTAAATGGACATGAACAGTGAACGAGTGAAGGGGGTGTGTTTAAGTACTGCATGGACATCAAACACGCCCCTTGCACTCAGAAAGTGCTGTACGGCACATTGAAAACAAGTACAGTGTCCGTGGAGACTGAAAAATAAAAATACACAAGCGGGCACATTCCTGAACTGTACAGACTATCACAGAATGTCCAGACAGGTATGGTAGTGCACAAGCTGGCATACCACAAGTTCTATGTATGTAACAGCAATATTTAAAAAGTGTCCCTAGAAGTGGCCAGACTCCCCCCAAGTATGATGCAGGTATTCTGCCCTAAGAAGCCTAGAGGTATGTCCATACCCCTAAATCAAAATTAAAAATAAGATGTATTTTATTTTTTTTTCCTTTCCAAATAAAGTGCAAGCGTAGCTGAGCAGGTTTGCGCATCATGCAGCTCTGCTCAGCATAGCTGAAACATCTCTAAACATACAGCTAAAATCCTGACCGTGAGATAGAGCAGTAGTTAGAGTTCCTGCTTTGCATGCAGCCATTCACAGTTTGAGCCCCAATACAGTCTCTTTACTTTTACATGGGAAAGCAGTATTAATATCATTTTTTTTATTAAATGAGGTAGTAAATAATATCTGTCAACCAGGGGAGTGTACCAGGTCCAAAAGTGAAGTGTGAGTGTATCAGAAATGTGAAACCCCCATATAAACACAAGTGTCCCATACATTATAGTCAGACACGAATGTAATGTAATGAAAGCACATGGGGGGTGTCATGGAAAGTAAACATATACAACAAGTAATATGTCAGTAATGATGACTTAATCCACAATCCCGATTGCTAAAATGTACCTGCTAAGCACTAGTTAGCTTAGCTAAGCAGATTTGCATACTGTTAAGCAGTGCTTAACAAGTTCCCTTTAAGCATTGCTAAAATCGGCTTACCGTGTTTGTGCACCACTAAGTTGTGCTCAACATTTTCAAAATCAACTAATGACAGCAAAAAGTGGGAATATGGCCTTATTTAAATTGCACAGGTGAGAACACAACCAGTACCTGTTATAGTTCAACCTGTGCAGAAACCATGGCTGGCGTAGGTGAGGGTTCGCACTTTAGGGCGCAGCGTTGGGACATCCTGGAGTCCAGGGTCATGGCTGGACTCCTTGTAAGTAACCATGATGATAAACTGCTGCAGGGCCAGCACCAGGGCTCACTATATAAAGTAGAGGCCTGGGACCGTCTTGCCCATGATCTCACCAGTGCTACTGGCATCCCCCAAACTGGTGAGCAGGTCCGGCACCACTATGCCAACCTAAAGCGGACAAGGGGGTGCTCTTGGACCAGTGGATCAAAGATGCTAATGACAATAGTGCTCCAGCAATTAGTAAGTATCACAAATATAGATGTACCAAATTCTAGCCTGAGATGTGATAGGTATGCATAATGTTCATTTTTCTCCCCCACAGCTGCAGCAGAGATGGCTAGTAACATCGAAGCCCATGCCGACTGACAGCTGAGGCTGCGCTGACAGGCTGGTGAGTAGAAATCTGTTTTGCAGTATATTGTGCAAATAATTAAGGAGTACAATGTTTACTGTTAGTAGGTATACTGTTACTGTGTCAACTCAATAAATAAAGTTTGTCCTACTAATATTGATCTGTAGTAAACATCTATAACACAGACTGTTCTGTTTACTCTGATATGTTGTTGCAGCCTTAGAATGGAGCTGTAAAACAAGATTTAAATGAAATGTGAAATATATATTGCACTAAGCTCTGAACCCTGAATAGTAATGTGTACTGTATCAAAGTGTGTTCCATGAAGCATTGCCTTGGGTTAGCCTTTGCTTTCCAGATTGTAGTAATCCAAAGGATTAATGCACAGTACACTATCTGTCATGCATGCATCACAGGATGACAAGTTCAGACTGTCTAACCAAGAGACTATTAAGCAGAAACCAGTGAAGCACGAAACAGCAGTTTCCCAGCAGCGCAGTGTGATGAGAAATAGCTTAGATGTTAATTTTGCACACCCAGACACGGTTCGAATCCAGGGAGTGGTACTAACATGTGTGCATATCTACACACAAGGAATCAGGAATAAATGTAAAAACAGTCAGGTAGTATTAACAGATATTTTCTCCACAGGTTTTACAGGTAAGGAAATGTTGGTAGTAGCTGTATGAAGGGTATACACTAATAAACTGTGTACAACTGTTCAACTGTCCCACGATATGCCTGCAAATGAAAGCAGGATAGGTACATACAACATGCACTCTTCTCAATACATGTCTCTCAAGTGTCATGTTGTCACGGCTAGTGGTTACTGTTGCCAATAACCCTGGACACAGATAGGAAACCAGTTGAAGTATGGCAGTAGCACACTCACATAACAGCAGTTCAGGGTACCCCTTCTGTGCCAGATATGTAACCCTGACATGTCCAAATCCTTTCTAATCATTTACCCAGAGTTGTGATAGTTTTCCCCATACCATTCCAGGCTGACAGTTTAATAGGTATGTTAGTGCTACAGAAGCTATGGACCATAGGTAGATGTAAAGTGACGGCAGACCCATAGAGTATTTAGCAGTACTGTAGTGGAAAACAAAAGCATAAACAGTTGTTAATAGAATTTTTGTCTCTCACCCCACCCCTTATCTAGATCAATACTATAATTCATACACTACGGGTATGTTGTTCTCCAAACCTAATGGTGAGACTTGTGTTCCATTATCATTCATATATTTGATTGGTTCCATGTTAACACACCTTGTTAAAATACTACTGTTGGTGGCCTGTTGCCGTCAATGTTACTGGCATGCAGTTACGATGCAAAGTGCCGTTACATTTATGTATGTGCTGTTTGCTATGCAGTTGTTTCAAATCTGTTTTATGGGGTTAATTGGAACACCCACGCATGCTGTTATAACTAATCTGGAAATGTGCTGTTCATGACAAACCAACATATTTTGTAAAATCTCAACACCATAGCATGTTTTGGAAGGCAGATCTCAGCAGATCCACCTATCCTGCTTCATCTGGCTGTGGCACCAAGCCCCAGCATGTCTGGGACCCAACCCAGGACTTCCTCGTCCATTGGTCCTGCCCCACCTTCGGTTGGAACCGCCTCATAGGACGAGGCCTGTCCCACCCTGGAAGCGGACATAGACAGGAGCCTGTTACCCGTATGCAGTTCCGGGATATGGTGCACAGTGTCATCTGAACAGAGCTGGATGACCATCTGTGCCAGATGGAGGGCCACCTGGCGCACCTTGAGGGGCAGGCAACTCCTCCTGTCCAGCCCCCAACACAGCCACCTTCAGGGCCGTGAAGGTGCAGTGGTGACTAACCATGGGTGGGGACTTCAGTCCCACTGTATCCATCTGGGGGCTCAGGGCATTGGATTCCTAACCACCCTCCCCATCAAAGGTGTTTACCCCCCTCATGTGTCATATACTGCCCCTGTCTGCTGTTTTGCCTGTCTGCAAATGCAACCTATACTACCCAACCTACCTCCCCAAACATACCTACTGCCCTTCCAAAACATCCCACTCTTACCTTAAAAAAAGAAAAAGGGCAAGTGTCCTGCAAAGAAAACATTGCCCTATACATAACTCTACATTTCACCCACATGTACAGTGAATCTAATCAATCTACCCACAGATTATTCTGCAAATGTCTATTGCCAACACCCCTCCCTATGGGGTGTGAGGCTGCAAATTCCAAATTCTACACATTATTTACAGCTGCTGCTGCAGAAGAAATGTAGAGCTTTGGTCCTTTCCTATACCCATCCTGCACATCCCTAGCTAGTTTTCCTAATGTTTTACCCCTTGTTTTCCCCATTACACCACTTTTCTATCACTCTTTTTTCTTTTCTGTAATTAAAATTAGTGTGGGTGTAAACAGGAGTAAGAAGTGCTAAGTGAAGCTAAGAGGACTTAACCATGTTAGCAATGGTTAGCTCTGCGCAAAACTACGCAAACCTACTTACAACTACTTAAAAACAGCTTAATCACTCTGTCTCCATCAGCCCTTGTTCTGTCCAGCAACAAAATAAGTCTCAAACCCGGAATGCTGTGCACTATAATCACAGTAATGTACCAGTACACCATCTGGGCTGTGGGAATTTGTAATGCTTTTGCAAACATGTCATGCATTCTGGTCATTTAACAGTAGAGAAAAAAGTCAGCATTTCCAAGTCTGGAAGCCAGGACCCTGTGCACTACAATCAAAGCAACATACCTCTACACCATCTCAGCGGGTGCGGTGGTGTAGCAGTTAGCGTTGCCGCCTCACAGGAAGAGGTTCTCCGGTCTGATCTTCAGCTGGGGTGCCTTCTATATGGAGTCTGCATGTCCTCCCTGTGGTCGCATGGGTTTCCTCTGGGAGCTCCGGTTTCATCCCACATCCTAAAGACATGCTGTAGGTGGACTGGGCACTCTAAATTGGCCCTAGGCATGAGTGAGTGCGTGTGTGTGCCTTCTGTGGAAGTTTGGGTGCTGGGATGGCAACTCAACACCGTATAACTCCACTGCCAATCATGAGCAGACAGGTGACCCGCTGCGGCGAGCCCTAACCAGGAAAAGCCAAAAGAAGAAGATTGCAATATACATATATATGTACATACCACTATATCTATATATCTACATCTATCTATAAATATATATATATATATATATATATATATATATATATATTTATTTATTTATATTTTCACTTTATAATCTCGAAATGCTGAAATCTCGAATTTCTGCATTTCGAGACTATAAAGCCAAATTTAAAAATCTGGAAAGTGTATAATTGAGAATTTGAATATTTCAGATTTACGGCTATGGCTTTACGTTACGTGACATGCGATGTTTACGTTGGATGCAGTTTGATGTGGTGTATGGATTTGCGTGGAGTGTAAGGTAAGTGACTGTTTTTTTGGGTAGGAGTTTGTGTGTGTGTTAGATTGTTTTTAAGTTGCATGTGTGGGTTAGGGTAGGTAGGTTAATGTGTTGGTGTTTTTGTATGTGTGATGTGTGTGTGTGTATGCGCGTGCGTGCGAGGGACTGTGGAATGTCTGGGTTTGAGTGTTCTGTCTGTTACTGTTTGTGCAATCTCAGAGTTAGTATATAAATGTAGGGGGTGTGGGGGGTGCAGGGGGGCTTGCCTCCCTGCTTTTGTGTAGTGTAGGTATTTGCATCATAAACTAAGAACCAGTAAATTGAATAATAGTGCTACTCCAGTCCAGTGTTCCAAATGAAACCACCAAAGATGTAACAATAAAAACAGTTTTATTATTCCACAGGAATGAGCACTTTTGTCTGTCTATATCCAAAGATGTTTGGTGTTTTGTTTTTTTATGTGTATTTGTTTTGTGGTATGGGTGTTGTGGTTTGTGTGTGGAGTGGTGTATGCTGTGTGTTCAGGTTTATGGTTTCAGTTTTATGAAGTTTCGGTTTTGTACGGTTTTGGCTTTATGGTCTCGAAATGCTGAAATTCGAGATTTCAGAATTTCGAGATTATGACGTGAAACCATATATATATATATATATATATATATATATATATATATATACATACATATTTTCAAATCTAGGTGCTTAGGATTTCCCTCTCTCTTCTCCCCTTGGCTGACCTGGTGTGACTTAGTTTGAACTCTACAGTTCCTTACAAAACGGTGTCTACAGGCCTGCAATCAGTTTCTCTCAACATTTAAACAGATTGAACTCTACAGTTCCCTACAAAACGGTATCGACAGGACTGCAATCAAGTTTCTCTCCACATTTAAACAGATTGAACTCTACAGTTCCCTACAAAACGGTGTCTACAGGACTGCAATCAGTTTCTCTCAACATTTAAACAGATTGAACTCTACAGTTCCCTACAAAACGGTGTCTACAGGACTGCGATCAGTTTCTCTCAACAATTAAACAGATTGAACTCTACAGTTCCCTACAAAACGGTGTCTACAGGACTGCAATCAGTTTCTCTCAACATTTAAACAGAGTAGGTTACACACACAAAAGCATTTGTTAAGCTTTCACTTACAGTGCTTTGTAATTAAGCAGGTCACTATATTGGTCAGCCATAGGGCTCTTTGTTTCTACTTGAGTGGTTGCCTCCATCCCCTGTAACTGAAGTAAATTGACTCTGACATTAAGAGCTGCAATACTTACCTTATAGTTTTAGGACACCTTAGGAAACCTTGTAAACTGCAATAGCACCAAACTGCTATATATAAGTGAAATTACAGTGCTGAGTGCAAGTAACATTAAAATTAAAGTACTGAGTGCAAATAACACAGTGCTGCGTGCAGATTTTAGGCTCTTACATTCAACTTATCTCTGGTGTGGTGTCTTGAGTCAATCAGGGCATTCCTGTAACCACTCCCACTGCCTTCTCTTTCCCCCCACCCCCTTCTTTCCTCAAACAGGTTAAACTGCTACAATTCAGTACAGGCATCATTTTCAAATCTAGGTGCTTAGGACTTCCCTCTCTCTTCCCCCCTTGGCTGACCTGGTGTGACTTAGTGTAACTTTCTTCATTGTATGGATCTTTTACTGTTTTTTGTGTAACTGAATGACCTGCTGCTAAATTCTGGTTCTGCACAGACTGCTCTATTTTTTTCAGAGGCTATATAAGTAGCTAGTGACTTTACTGAATTTATGTGGTAATATTTGTGTTTAAACTGAACCTGTACCTAGAGAAAGTGTATAATCAGAACTCCTCCTTGCTGCATGTGTTTTTTAATGTTTAAATTGCACACACACATTGAAGAAGTGCTTTTATGACTTGAATAACTTGGGCTAGCTATACCTGAAGTGATTTTACTGGCAATTTTCCAGTTGTACAATTGTGAATAATTGATTTAGTTTTTCTGGTATATCTTTAAAATCTGGCAAGTGTTTATTAACTGCATTGCTCTCTTGCTTAGGTTTCTTAGCTATAAATCTTAGTTCATTCTGAAGTATGCTACTTTACCCCCCACCAGACCTTTCTGAATGCTTTATTATATAATAACTGCCTGTTGTTGCCTTCATGCTTACCCTAGAATCTCTGCTTTTCTCTTTTCCTATTTGAACTCTACAGTTCCCTACAAAACGATGTCTACAGGACTGCAATCAGTTTCTCTCAACATTTAAACAGAGTAGGTTACACACACAAAAGCATTTGTTAAGCTTTCACTTACAGTGCTTTGTAATTAAGCAGGTCACCATATTGGTCAGCCATAGTGCTCTTTGTTTCTACTTGAGTGGTTGCCTCCTTCCCCTGTAACTGAAGTAAATTGACTCTTACATTAAGAGCTGCAATACTTACCTTATAGCTTTAGGACACCTTAGGAAACCTTGTAAACTGCAATAGCCCCGCTATGTTAAGCCACACCTTTCGGGCTCTCTTCGCTCCCCTCCCTGCCCCCAATTCCCTCCCGCCCCCAGTACCCCTAAATTTATAGTACTATAGCCACTACCCCACTTTCTAGATCCTATCTCCTTTCATCTGGGATAATTCCACCCACCCCCATTCTACTACCTACATTTTAATAGCACCTATTAGCTTTCATCTGGCATTCTCCCATCTCCCTTCCAGTACCTTTACCTCACCACTCTATCTTCTGGTGTTGCATCACCAGGTAAAACAGTTCCTTAACTCACTAGCTGAATCACAGATAATGATATACTCCTCTTTACTACCCTTCTTGTTCACACCATACCTCCTTACCTTTTATGAAAACCAGTTTCTCACAGGATTTCAGGTCCCAAAAGGCCATACTATCACCCCAGCTGTAAATCCTTCCACCTTCAACCATACTTACAGTACCAGATCCTATCCAACATTTTGTTCAGTCTATCAACATCTCAACCCCAGGCACATTAGCTCTAGATCCAAACACTACCACAAACTAATAAACAAATTTCTGAAGTTCATCACCAAGTATAGACTCAACCTAATACTTGGTGGTGGCATTCACCCCAACCCTGGCCCACTCACTTCAGATACACATACCGCCTCTACTTGTAATCTAAGCTACAAACCTACAATTAATAGGCCAACTAACTCTCTCCTAGTCTGTCTTCTCAATATTAGAAGCATTAATAACAAGGTACATGAATTGCATGCACTTCTGGATGTCCACTCCCCTGAGATTCTCTGTTTATCTGAAACCTGGTTAAAACCTAACACTAAAGACAATGAAGTGTTACCACCTGGGTACAACATACACAGGCTAGATCATGCTTCGAGGAAGGGGGGGTGGGGTAGCTGTACTCTATAAATCTGAGTTGAATGTCACCATAGATGTAATACAACCTCCTCAGATTAATAATTCAGAGATTCTTGCCACCAAATTGCAACTTAGTAAAAATAAATGCATTAATATCATCTGTATGTACATTCCCCCAGGTAACAATATATCTACATTTGAAGATATCCTGCACTGGCTATCATGTCACTACCCCCAAGAAACCCTACTACTTGGAGACTTTAACATAGACTGGGGCACCTGTTCCTCAGAATCCCCAACCACCCATATTAACCTGCATGCATTTACACAAATCATATCCGCCCCTACCAGGATAGGTAAATCTAACCAAAAAGAAAGTATACTTGACTGGGTACTCATAAACAGTAACCTCCAACTGTACACCTCTGGTACCCTCCTTATGGCCTAAGCGATCACCTTCTCACATATGTAATTAAGCACAAAACCATTAATTCCCAACAACCCTTACTCAGAAAGGTTAGAAACAATAAAAACTTTGACCCTGCTAAATTCCAACAAGAACTAAACTCATGTAATTGGTCTATTCTAAAACACCTACCCTTAGAGGAAGCAGTAGCATACTTTAACAACAAATTCCTTGAGATCCTTGATTTGCATGTACCTGTTCGTTCAAAGAGAACCAAGGCAAAAACTGCACTATGGCTTTCTACAGAGTCTAAACTCAAAATTACAAAACAAAGCATGGGCTTTATGGCGTTCTTCTAAAGACCCTCAAGATCACATTAAATACAGGCAATCCAGGAACGAAACCAAAAAATCAATTTTACAAGACAAAAAACAATACTACTGTAATTTACAGACAGTAAATCAAAATAACCCTCAGAAGATTTGGGCAGGTTTAAATAATCTACTACATCCTGGACAAACTTCAACCCCAATCCCTGCTACTACTATTGATAAAACCCCTGAAGATGTTTCAGATAGTTTTAACCAATTCTTTACTGAGACAATTCAAGCCCTAGCTAGCCAACTACCTCCTAGCTCCCCTGGTCCTGAAAGTAGCACCCCTAGAAACCTACTTGCATTCAGCTTCCAACCAGTCACCACTTCACTTATCCGTACCTTGATCAAAAAATTAAAACCCACTACACTTTCTGCTGATCAACTCCCTGCCGAGTACCTACAAAAATCAGCTGATGCTATTGCTTACCCCGTCTCGATACTAATCAATCGAACCATAGTAGAAGCTAAAATTCCCACCATCTGAAAAATATCCTATGTGATCCCACTTCACAGAGGAGGCAGCTCCACTGAATTCTCCAATTATAGGCCAATAGCTATACTCTGAAGAATTATTAAACTGATGTTTGTAAGCCCAGGAAGTTCAAGCACACGGCAGTCGGTTGTACCACAGCAAATTCACATAAATCCACGCTGTAAAGGATGAATTAACCAATCCTCAGCTATAATGGACCGTTTATTGAAGTAACATCACGAACAGCAGTACACTTTAAAAACCAACAGCAGAAACATTTACATCCACGAAAACAGTCACTAAACCAGACAGCATGTACGAATTTACCCGGGTTTCGTCCAATATGACGAACTTCTTCAGAATGCAATTCACAAGTGTTACCTTAATTTAAATACACAGGTTACACCCCAATTATGGATTAATTAATTAATCAAATTAAATTCAATCAATTCAGTGGTTTTAATACACCCTTTATGGCAAACCACCACCTCTTGATCATACTAACATTACTTAAAAAACTATAATCATATACTAATATATTGTTTATGTTTATATATATATACACATTTATATATGGGCATTCCCATATTATTACATCCTAGATGTTCTTGTATGTGCACAATATATATAATACTGATATAATACTGATATGATAGCTAATTTGATATTCTATTTTTTGTGTAAAACCACATTCATTACTACCTTGCATGAATATTATTTATATAAATACACATGACACAACATTTATATCATTAAATAATTGATGAAAATAAAAATGAAAAATAATAATACAAATAAAAATAAATATAAAATTGAAACAAGTAAAATTAGTAATTAAATAAAAATATATTGTAACCACATTAGGGCCACCACATTTTAAATAAAATGTAACAATATTAATAAATCAATTATTGATTGTCAATAATTTTGTAATTAATTTTGGGCTAGTGTATTCTACCCTTGATGTAATTGTTGTTCAATATGGGTTTAATACTACAATATTCGTTTAAACCTGGCCAATTATAGGCATTTAGTAGTATTTGCCACTTTAATTCACTAACGTCTAGATCATATTTGGTATGTTTTCCACATACATCATGTTCAATATGCTGAATAACACAAAATTTAAATGTATGATTTTTATTTTGTTGAATATGTCTGGCCAAGGCATTCGTTGTTCTCATGTGTTGAATATCTAGCAGATGTTCTTTAATTCTGTTCCTAAAATGTCTGCTAGTTTTACCAATGTAGAATGCCTTGCAATCCTGACATAATGCAATATAAATGACGTTAGAAGTAAAACAATTAAAATGTTCATTTATACTAATGTTATGATAGTTAACTATAAGTCTACTGCCTGTACATTTAATATGTTTACAAACAGAACACCTCCCACATTTAAAATTACCAACTGTCCTATTTGTTTTAGGCTTAGTTAAGTATATATTGTTTTCAAAAAATTCCTTAAAGGATGTGTCCTTTTTATATACAAATTTAAGTTGTCCTTGAAATATATGCGCCACACTATTATCATCTGTTAAGATCCCCCAATTTCTCCTAATAATATTCCTGATAATCTCATAAGTATCATCGAATACAGAAATATATAATGGCAATTGATGGTTATCGACTTTATTATTGTTTGTATTAATACTAATGTACCCGTGACTCAGTATAGCCTCATAGGTTCCCATAAGTCTTTTATTTTTAACTTCTTCAAGTATTTTCTCACAAAAAACCTCTGGATATCCCCTGTTAATAAACATAGTTGCCATAAATTTTAATTCTTTAATAAATTCATCCTCATCACTGACCATTCTGGCCGCCCTGACCATCTGGCCTTTAACCACGGCCTTCTTCTGATGGTCAGGGTGCCAACTGTCATAGTGGAGGTAGGAATTTGAAAATGTTGATTTTCTGAATATATTATATTATGACTACATATATTAGATTATACTACATCCTGGACAAACTTCAACCCCAATCCCTGCTACTACTATTGATAAAACCCCTGAAGATGTTTCAGATAGTTTTAACCAATTCTTTACTGAGACAATTCAAGCCCTAGCTAGCCAACTACCTCCTAGCTCCCCTGGTCCTGAAAGTAGCACCCCTAGAAACCTACTTGCATTCAGCTTCCAACCAGTCGCCACTTCACTTATCCGTACCTTGATCAAAAAATTAAAACCCACTACACTTTCTGCTGATCAACTCCTGCAGTACCTACAAAAATCAGCTGATGCTATTGCTTACCCCGTCTCGATACTAATCAATCGAACCATAGTAGAAGCTAAAATTCCCACCATCTGAAAAATATCCTATGTGATCCCACTTCACAGAGGAGGCAGCTCCACTGAATTCTCCAATTATAGGCCAATAGCTATACTCTCTCCACTTGCAAAGATTATGGAAAAATGTATTCATAGACAACTCATGCACCACCTAATCCAAAATCGCCTTATGGCAGACACTCAGCATGGTTTCTGTCCTCATCACAGCACTACTTCAGCCCTCCTAGCCTTTACTAACACCATAAACCATAATTGCAACAATAACTGCATATCCTCAGTCCTCTTTTTGGATCTTTCTAAGGCATTCGATATGGTTGATCACCAACTTTTAATCCACACCATGCAAACATTCTGTCTAGATACTGGAGCCCTCCAATGGTTTCAATCCTACCTGAATGGTAGACAGCATGCTGTCCTCTGGCAGAACAAGCTCTCTAACCTTCTACCTAACACCCTTGGAGTACCACAAGGCTCGATACTAGGGCCCTTGCTGTTCTTCATCTTCATTAACGACCTTTATACTGTCATCCCAAAAGTCAGCTGTATCCAATATGCTGATGACTCTACTCTGATTTGCTCAGCCACATCTCCAGTAGAGTTATGGTCAGCTACCCAGACCACTTTTAATACAATAGAAAACTGGCTTTCTGAACATCGTCTGATCCTAAATCCCAAAAAAACTAAAATGCTGTTATTTTCACCAACACGTAGGTCTACCACTTTCACCTTTACCATAAAATCAAATGATGGCACAATAATCTCCCCTGACCCATCTACAAAACTATTAGGTGTCATCATAGACAATACTCTAACATTTGACCTACATGTTAACCAAACTATCAAAACCATCAATAAAAAACTAGGGTCACTTTACAGAATAAAAGCCTTCCTAACCCTTCCAGCTAAAATTGCATTAGGTCGCTCTCACCTTCTTTCAACCCTTCTGTATGCATCCCCTTTACTCTTGAATTTAAACAAGACTGTCCTTAACAAACTCTCAATTTGCTACAACCACATTGCCAGGTTTGCCACTGGGCTGCCTTTTAGGACACATCATTGCATCAATCTAAATCAGCTTGGGTGGCTTGAAATACCCAGCCTAATCCAGTATAACCAGCTGATTATGGCCTATAAAATCCTCTATAATCCAGACAATACTCCTGCACTTAAAAATATTATCACCCCCTATAACAATCCTAGACCACTTCGATCCTCTAACAAACTACTAATTCAGACTAGCAAAATTAATAACAAAGCCGGTGATTCTCTTTGCAAACTCTGTAAGTAGATCCTGGTACTCTCTTCCAGCTGATATTACCTTACTTTCCACCTTAGGTCAATTTAAAACTAGACTCAAACAACATTTGTCACTTAACTGGCTATGTCTATTTATCAAGCCTGGCTAACTCTCTCTAGAATGTGTAAATATCTGTTAACCAGTTTACTGTGTAATTTAATTTAATCCTGACTTGTGCTCAGGATTAACTGCAACCTGTGGAACTTGTTTAACTTGCTTACTTATGTAATCTCTGTAAATAGTCTGTAATATATAATGCTGGTATTATGTAATGCTGTATCTGCTTATCCTTGGAGCTTTTCTCCCCAAGCCTCTGCTGAAAATGGACATGCATCCAGTCGGACTATCCCGGTCAACAAATGTAAAATAAATAAAAATAAATAAATATATGTATATACATGGGTCCACTTTTAATGTCAAAAGACCAAAATCATGAGTTTTCAAATACCAAATTCAAAACATCGAGATTTTGGAATCTTGAAAGTAAAAAGTGCAACCAAAAAAAAAAAAACCCAACTAAAACAATCTTTTTGCACCCCCCCCCCCCCACACTGCCTGCAACTTAAATATGACATCTCCGAGATTGTGCTAAAGTGAAGAGAATGGTAAGCAGAACAGGAGCATTACTGTTCTCTTCACTGTAGGGCAATCTTGGAGTTGGTATATTTAAGTAGGGAGTGTGGGAGGGGTGCAGCCCCCCACGTGGGGTCGCAGGGGGACTTGCCCCCCTGGAAAAACATTATTTCAGTTGTTTTATTTATTTCTTTTCTTTTTTTTTTTAAATAGAGATTCCAAAATCTTAAGAGCACACAGAGATCACAGTCAGTCCGGGGATGGTCGCTCCATTGCTCTCCAGGTCCCCAATAAGACTCTCTACTGGCACAGCTATAGGGTCCAGATCTCAACCAGCTGGGCAAGCTAAAATCTCCAGCACCCTCTCTGTCCAACCAGTGCTTCATGTCCCTGCCCAAGTAGCTGACACACACACACACACTCTGAGATAAGAGTTTATACAACTACACAGACACTTCTTGGGAAGGCTGGCACAGGTTCTCCAGCTGTGCCCCTTTTACCCAGACTATACAGTAGTACCACTGGCCACCACCCAGCTAATATTTATCAGCTGGTCAAAGGCCCTTAAAAATGTGTCCAATTATTACTGTGCAATATTATTATCCAATCGGTAGTATAACTAAACAGTCAAGGCTTATTAGAGTGACTTGGTACAGGATCATTATATACATGCAATGTACTCTTAGAGCTTAACTTATCTCTACACAATACAGCCATAGTTAAAAGGTTTTAAAATATTTAATAATAAATAATAAAAACACAAGATAATACGTCTCACTACACAGTGCTAGTCAAAGTTTCAGAGATCACAGAGAAATACTTAAAATAATTCAGTAGTACAGTTCTGACATCAAGAAAAAACACTTAGTCTAATCTTTCCAGTTCCTAACTATTTCTAAAATAAAACACAAGTCTAAGATAACTTACATATGAGCAAGACAGTGCTGTGAGTTGGATGGTCAAGACAAAAATGCTTAATGCCTTCTGATTCTCTCTGTTTAAATTGCTATTGCAGTCCTTGTTCCCATTACATCATTTCACACTTTCCTGGTGTTGCCAGGTTAACACATACTACATTAATTGTTATCTTGCACCTGTAGGAAACTACAGCCATAAAAGACATTCCACATGTAAACTCTAGTAATTATTCCTTAAGTTAAAACAATAGGCAGGATGCTTCACTCCAGACTCATCTACTACAAATTCTAACTTCAAAGGGACAGACAAGAAATGTTTGACTTCGCTTTCTTTACAGCAAAGGGCAATGTTGCTACATTGTTTTAAGTTCAACATTTCCAGCATATTCTTTCATTTAAGAAAACAAGCTTGTAGTTCAACATTCATATGTACTAATGATAGAATTATGTATAAAATCCTATCTGGCTAGGCTGGCAGCCTTCACATCCCCCCCAGGAGAACTGAAGCTAGTTTTTCAAATTACCCTTGAGAAAAGCTGCTTGAGAGGGTTAGGTCTATCTGAGTGTACCTTACCCCATTCTCTGTCTTGAGAGCCCATCTGCATTAGCATTGCTACTCCCACTGCGGTGCTGCACTGACATATCATATGCTTGCAACCCCAGGCTCCATGTTAGCAAACTGGCAATTTGCTGGCTGGCTCTGTGTAACCATGTTAGGGGGCTGTGATCTGTCATAACAGTGAATTTCCTTCCATACAGATAAGGCTGAAGTTTCTGCAATGCCCACACTATGGCTAGACATTCCTTTTCTACAGCTACATAGCATTCCTCCCTGGGTTGGAGCCTATGACTGAGATAAACCACTGGGTGCTCTTCTCCCTCTGAAGAAATATGGCTAAGTACAGCCCACACCCCATGGTCTGAAGCATCCACCTGCACAGCAAATTATTTCCTGTAATATGGACTGGCTAATAGAGGGGGGTCCTCCCAAAGCTTCTTTAAGCTTCTGGAATGCCTGCTTACATGCTGGTGTCCACACTACCTTATCTGGCTTGTTCTTCCTTGACAGGTCTGTGAGGGGAGCAGCTATGGTACTATAACTGGGGACAAACTTTCTGTAGTACCCTGCTGTCCCTAAAAATGCCCTCACCTGATTTTTAGTAACAGGTGCAGGCCATATCTGAATGGCTTACACTTTGGCAGGTTCTGGCCTTATCTTACCACTCCCCTCTATATGTCCTAGGTAGGTGACCTCCGCCATACCCACCTGACATTTGCTTGGCTTAATGGTCAACCCTGCCCTTTGTAATCTGCCCAGCACCTCCCTGACATGCTGAAGGTGCTCTGGCCAGGAATGGCTGTAGATGGCAATATCATCTAGGTAAGCAAGGGCAAACCCTCCTCCTGCTAGGATATGATCTACCAGCCTCTAGAAAGTCCTAAGGGTATTCTTCATCCCAAAGGGCATCTTTGTGAACTCATACAAGCCAAAAGGAGTCACGAAGGCTGACTTCTCTCTAGCAATGGGAGTCAAGGGCACCTGCCAGTAACCTTTGGTAAGATCAATGGTTGTAAGATACTTAGCCCCACCCCAGCTGCTCTAGGGCCTCATCTGTCCTAGTCATGGGGCAAGCATCCAACTCTGTGTGACTATTTAATTTCCTGTAGTCCACACAGAACTTGGTGCTGCCATCCTTCTTTTGCACCAGCACCACTGGGGAGGCGGGGAGGCCCAGGGACTGTTGGACTCTTGAATAACCCCTAGTTCCAAAATCTCCTGTACCTCCTCCCTCAGAGTCTGCTTGACTCTCTCAGGCACTCTATAAGGGGCCTGCCTAATAGGCCTTTGGGGTCCTGTATCCACCTGGTGCTGCACCAGGTGGGTGCACCCTGGTTTCCCAGTGAACATGACCCCAGATTTCTGCAACACTGCTTGGAATTCTTGAACCTGGGTAGGAGATAGCTGCTGGGACATTGCTACCTCTCCCACTGAGGTGTCAGCCCAAGCCTCTCTGAGGAGATCAGTCCCCAGATCTCGCTTAGACTCCTCCTGCAATCCACTGCAAATGCTCAACACAAGGGCTTCCCTAGCATGGGAAGGTTTCATAATGTTAACATTGTACAATTTGTGCCCCTGCCATCTGCCTAACAGTTCCACCATGTAGTTAAAATCACTTACCCTTCTTACCCACTTGTAGGGACTCTCCCAAGCTGCTTGCAGCTTGTTGTGTCTGACAGGAATGAGAACCATTACCTGCTGCCCCACAGCATACTCTCTAGCTTGAGTATTCCTGTCATACCACACCTTTTTCTGTTGCTGGGCTTCTGCCAGGTTCTCCTGGGCCAAGGCCATGAGTTCCCTGAGCCTTGTCCTGCGGTTTAGGATGTATGCCACAACAGACTCCTTGTGAGACTCGCACTCACCTTCCCACTCATCTCAAATTAAAACTAGAGGTCCCCTCACCCTATGGCCATACAGCAACACAAAGGGTGAAAAACCTTTGGATTCCTGGGGTACTTCTCTGTAAGCAAACAAAAGATGGGGCAAATATTTGTCCCACTCCCTCTTAAACTGATCTGCAAATGCCTGTAGCATGGACTTGATTGTAGAGTTTAACCTCTCAACAAGACCATTAGTCTGGGGATGGTAGGGGGTGGTCTTCATGTGCTTCACCCCACAGGACTTCCACAGACAAGCCAGCAGGTCTGACATGAAATTGGCATCTCTGTCAGTCAGTATTTCCTTTGGGAAACCTGCCCTGCTGAAAATATCTAACAGAGCATTTGCCACCTTCTCTGCCTCAATGGAGGACAAAGCCACGACCTCTGGGTATCATGTAGCATAATCCACTACCACTAGTATGTACTTTTTCCCTGTGGAACTTGGGGTACTCAGAGGATCCACAATATCCATAGCTACCCTCTGAAATGGCTGCTCAATCACAGGTAAAGGCAACAAAGAGCTCTCACATTGTTGCCTGCCTTGCCTATTTTTTGGCACTGCTCACAGGTTCTGCAGTACCCTGTTACATCTCTGGAAATTCCAGGCCAATAGAAGCTCTGCATAATATGCCTCTTTGTACGTTTTATGCCCATATGACCTGGAAAGGGAATATCATGGGCTATGGCTAGAAGTGCCAGACGGTAAGCTCTAGGCACTATGCTGTACTCTCTCACCTTCCAGCCCTCCCTCAGAGGTCCACTCTCTGTATAGTAACCCTTTGTCCCAGTATACAGATTCTCCCTTTCCTTGAGACTCAGGTGCCTCCCTAGCTCCCTGCCTCAGGCCTTGCAATGTAGCGTCTGAGAGTTGAGCCTGTCTCACCTCTCTCCTTATAACCCTTCCCAGCTCCCCTTCCGCAGGAAGTCTGGCATCCTCTGACAGTAGTGCCTCACTGTCGGCCAGGGTACTAGTACTCACCTCTACCTTTGCAGTCACTCTGTCCAAGGGACCATCAGCACCCACAAGCAGCTGTGGCTCACATTCCGTCTCACTGCTACAGAGTAGCTCCCTCCCTGAAGTAACCACCTAACTAGTCCTGGCTGCAAGTATGCAGTCTGTCTGAGTCTCCACCAGGCTACCAGAAGGACATGCTTGTCTCCTAGCCTGACTGCGTGTAACTGCATAAGCACATGGTACTGCTTCATCCAAATCCTTTCCTATCAGGACATCTGCAGGATGGAAGTTCGGTACCCTTGTTGTCTCAAGACAACCTAATATTGGCATTTTGTCTTTCCCACTTACTGGCTCCCTCACCTTTTGTTCCCCACCTTGCCTCTGTGGACATCTGTATGCCACATGGCCCCACTGGTTGCAATCAAAATATTTAACTGTAGCTCCTGGACGTGTATCTGAACTAGTTGCTTCCCCTGCTACTGGCAGATTCTGTTAGGGCAGTCTGTGCTGCCCACCATGGGTTCCTTTAGACCCATGAGCAGTACTGGGGGCCCCCTTCCTGTGCAGGGTTGCCCTACTTGCCAGGTATAGGTCTCCCTTCTTCCCAAACTCATCTGAAGTAGCACATTGTCTATCAGCTAAAAAGATCCTCATGTCCTCAGGCAAAGTGCTAAGGGCTTATTCCTTCACCAAAAGCTCTGCCAGCCCTTCAAAAGTGGTGCACTGACATCCACTCACCCACCTATGGAAATAAGTGCTCAGTTCAGCAACATATTCACACACACTTTCATCTGCCTTGCGTCTATGCTCATGAAACCTTGTCCTATACATTTCAAGTGTTAGCTTAAACAATTCTAACAAATGCTATTTAACAGCAGTATAATCAAAACATGCAACGTCAGACATTTTTGATAAAACAGTTACAGCTTTACCATGGAGTAAGGGGGTCAGGAACCGTACCCAGAGCCCTTGGTTAACTTCATACTGTTTACATACCCTCTCAAACATATGAATGAAACTATCAAAATTGTCCTGCTCTTTAAACTGCGGAAAAATTTACTGATCTTTTGTGCTTCTGGGGTTCAGTTACTCCCTTCCCCATTACCTCCATGACTCTGGCAAAGAGTCAGCATCGCCTTCTCATGCAGCCTCTGCCTCTCTTTTTTCCTCAGCTTCTAGGCGTAGCAGTTTCTCATTCTCCTCACTCTCTAGACTCCTCAGTCTCTCAGATGCTTATAATTCCACAAGCCTGGCCTCCAACGCAAATCTCTTTAGCTCCACCTGGATTTTTAAGTCCACTGCAGAAAGGCTGAGCTGTCCATTCTCCGAGGGTATTATATCTCCACTGCCAGTCTGATTGTCCTCCTGGTTACTGTTTTCTGATGCAGCTGTAACCAAGGCTGCAATTAGGTCTGCCTTAGTCAGGTTTCCATGCACCAGTCCCCTACCCTGACACATCTCCCCCAGCTGGCTCCTTGTCAGCTTTCCATACTCCTCTGCTGACATGCTGCCTGCTCACCCCGACTAACTAAGCTAACAAAAGAAATAAAACAATTGTGATCTGAATCCTGAGTATTCACTGCGTGGCTGATTTAGAGTACAAAACACCTTCAAAGCTCACTGTACAAAAGCTACAGGAATTCACTCTACCCACACCACTACAAGCCAATTAGTATTTGCCAACTAATTAATATGTAGATATCCCACCACTGCCAAACCACAAATGTGACGCCCATGCCCTGGCCCAGCAATCAAGGTGCATCAATCCTCACCACTAACACCAGAGATGGCTTCTCATATATGAGGAAAGGCTAGCAAATACACAAAGTAAAGTGCAATTCCCCTTAAGGGCACAAAGAGATCACATTCAGTCCGGGGCTGGTCGCTCCCTTGCTCCTCAGGTCCCCAATAAGACTCCCCACTGGTACAGATATAGGGTACAGATCTCATCCAGCTGGGCAAGCTAAAATCTCCAGCACCCTCTCTGTCCAACCAATTCTTCGTGTCTTTGCCCACATACATGATACACACACACACACACACACACACACACACACACACACACACACACACACACTTTGAGATAAGAGTTTATACAACCACACAGACACTTCTGGGGAAGGCTGGCACAGGTTCTCCAGCTGTGCCCCTTTTACCCAGACTATACGGTAGTACCACTGGCCACCACCAGCTAATATTTATCAGCTACTCAAAGGCTCTTAAAAGGGTGCCCAGTTATTACTGTGCAATATTATTATCCAATTGGTACTATAACTAAACAGTCAAGGCTTATTAGAGTGACTTGGTACAGGATCCTTATATACATGCAATGCACTCTTACAGCTTAACTTATCTCTACAAAAAACAGCCACAGTTAAAAGGTTGTAAAATATTTAATAATAAATAAAAACAAAAGATAATACTTCTTACTACACAGTGCTAGTCAAGAGTTCAGAGATCACAGAGAAATATTTAAAGTAATTCAGTAGTACAGTTTTGATATCACAGAAAACAACACTTAGTCTAATCTTTCTAGTTCCCAACTATTTCTAAAATAAAACACAAGTCTAAGATAACTTACATAGGAGCAAAACAGTGCTGTGATTATGATGGTAAAGACAAAAATGCTTAATGCCTTCTGATTCTCTCTGTTTAAATTGCTATTGCAGTCCTTGTTCCCATTACATAATTTCACACTTTTCTGGTGTTGCCAGGCTAGCAGATACTACATAATTGTTATCTTGCACCTGCGGGAAACTATAGCCATAAAAGACATTCCACACGTAAACTCTAGTAATTATTCCTTAAGTTAAAACAATAGGCAGGATGCTTCACTCCAGACTCATCAACTCCAAATTCTAACTTCAAAGGGACAGGCAAGAAATGCTTGACTTAGCTTTCTTTAGAGCAGAGGGCAATGTTGCTGCATTGTTTTAAGTTCAACATTTCACAGCATAATTTTTCAATTAAGAAAACAAGCTTGTAGTTCAACATTCATATTTACAAATTATAGAATTATGTATAAAATCCTATCTGGCTAGGCTGGCAGCTTTCACATTATATATATATATATATATATATATATATATATATATATATATATATATATTCATACATAGCTATATATAAAGATGATCAACCTCTGCAAAAAGCCCAACAAAGTGGGGGTTAAAGGGTAAACAATAGTGACATCTTTGAAATATGGCTGTTATATACGTAAAAGTCTGCTAGAGTGGCATGGTTTGCTTTAACATATAATTCCAGATAGATTCCAGGTCTGACACAAATGAATCTCATTATTTACTGATGTCAATGCTCACATCATACCAGTGGTTTGTCAGAAACCCACAACTGTTATGGGCAACAGACCAAACATATGAGACATGCGTCTGGACAGTGTCTAGACATCTGGACAGTGGAGAGGTATGACCACAGTCATGTAACAGAATAGAAAAACGTGTGACAGCAGCCAACCATGTTACCCAACACCTTCTGAACCACAGAAAGACCAACACAACACTACCCCAAATCAGCTCTGGGGAATTACCCATGTATATCCAAATATACCATGCACTACAGGGATGGAACTGTAGGGAATAACAGATATTGGTGCAAAAATGTTCACCCAAAACCATGTGCACCACAGTCACAGCAACATACTGGTACCCCAAATGAACCCTAGCGTAGAACGACTGTTTGAACAAACATATCCTGATTGCCAGTCACACACTACACCGACATATACTGGCCCAACTTACAGTCTACTGGGAATCATGAGGTGTTACCCATTTCCCAGTCTGCCCCTACAAACATGTACACCTGACAGACCACCAGCAACCATAGCAGCATGCACAGGCAGATAGAAAAAGGATCTATGACGCTCACATCTGCTACTCTCCCTTTCAGCCCTGAAAATATTTACACACAACACTGCTACACATTCTTGGCAGTCTGTTAACAATGGCCAGACATACATAACGCTCAACTATACAGATTTCCATAGAATGTATCGGGTGTGGGACCATATTCATGGCCACTGCTGCATACCAATTCCAGGAGTCTGCTAAGTCACTGGGATGATACCTGGACTGCAGGCACTAAATAATGATATATCATACCTCTGAATCTCTTACTGCATGACATCTTGGCAAAGTATGACATACTTGGGGGGACAGGAGGACGGAAAGAGGGACATATCTCACATAATGGCGTTACAAACTGAAACAACTGCTGGTGTTACACGCTTTGTTGTAATATAACATCCCTGAAGGATATGATGTCTGAAACAGCAATGGATGTCAACATTTACTGACTACAATCCTCACATTAGCCTACTGATTTCGCAAAAACACACATTGTCTGAGGAATAGAACAAACATAACAGGCAAAGCTCTGGGCAGTCTGTGGATATCAGGACAGTCGAGAGGTATGTCAGAGACATATCACTGTCAGACATCAGGTGACACAGAAAATGCATGTCTAGACAAGCCCTGTTACTCTAGCAAGCCTCTATGTCTATAACAGCACTACTTACTTACAATCTGTACCCAGTTCTGAAGCTTTGTCCCTCATGTTGTTGTGCTGTCTCCACATGTCCTGTCCTGAGCGGTATTCCCGTCTACTGCCTGTGAAGCTGTAGCCTCCACACCTCCATAATTTCCTCCACACAGGCAAGGAAAAGGGGCAAGGCCCACATGAAGGATGTAATTATAGCACTATGTTGCTATGGCATTGGCTAATAGAAAGACAACACAGCTGGTCTGGATGCAAGTATGTGAGACACTGATTGGTGCACAGGCCATCACCTGCTCATGAGCAGTACCTACAAAAGGCAAGCGGCTGCCTATGCAACACAGGTCTCAACCCATCCACACAAAGACAGATTGTGACTACACAAACCTAACCATTTGCAATGTTGTGAGGAAACACTTCAGCACTATAACAGGTATGTCAATCATGTAAGCTTGTAATAGAATGCAGAAGGGGGGGGTGCAATAATGTTAAATGGGACATTAAACACTAGGCCACAACAAGACCTGTTGGACTCACATGCTGCTGTGTGGCACCTATGGCCATTACCACTTGCCCTGTCTGCAGTGACATGGGGCACATCTCTGATCCCTCAGTCACCCCAGCAAAGGCCAGCTCATGTATAACTATCATTGGAGTGTCTGTTGTCCAGTACTGAGTGTGGCACTGCTAGGCCAGCTACCTGGGATGTTGTAATTATTCATGTGTCATCTGTGAATGCTACTCTGATACATATGCTTGCCTTACAAGTGTAAGAGACTTGTATAGGGTATGTGCATAGTACACAACAGGTGCAGATGTATGTGTTGAACTGTATGTTATATACTTGAGACCATGCCTGACAACTGTCCACAGTTTTGCAGACTGACCACATGTTTGCCTCATATTTGTCGTCAATGCCTCATACAGTTGTGTATTGTCTGGCACATTACTGGCAACCCATTAAACACTGAAGTCATAACATACTGGCATACATTTGATTGTCAGAGGTCATATCCTGCAGAGTAGACCTGTGAATGCAAAACTGTCTTTGCTGGCAACTAAGTGTGTTTCAGCTAGATTCATAAAATGATGCTATGAACTGGCCTTTGCCCACCACTGCTGTGTGCCTTTGTGCAGATGTCATGCTCTAACAGGAGCTAGGTGTCTTACTATGAAACCCATGTAAATGCAAACGTACCTTGTCCTGTACGATGCCAACATTTGTGTAGTCACTGAGCCCTCTCAACTCAGGACTGGCAAGACCAGACAGGAGGAGAAGGCAACTACACACACCACAAAACCAGTCTCACATAAAGCTATCACAACAATGAATCAAACACATAAACTCACAAAGACATACTCGGAGGCTCTGATCAAAAATTTACCTAAACAGCAGAGGCCTCCAAAGCAGACACCCAAGCAACTGCCACCTCATGACACACCACAGGCAACACATAAACCACAAAATCACCTGCTTTGTAGCTGTGGCGAGCACACCAACCTTGCCGGGTTACTCATCCCATCATACATTTAGACCCCAAATGGAGGCCTGCAAAGCCACAGGAGGTGGAGTGTTGCACATTAGCATACACAAACACACCTCTAGGCTGGCCAAACAGTATGATGCATGGGAGACATCCCGAGTGCAGTTAGCTGACAAAACACCTACTCAAATCATAGCTAGCTACAGGCCTCCCACCATGACTATGGACACCCACCAAACCTACTGGGACCTGCTAGAATCTGTCAGGATTCAATCATCTACCCTGCTCCTGGGTGACTTCAAATACCTAACCATAGTATGCATGACCTATGCCACCTAAACATGTACGTGCATAGATTCCTTGGCTTTGTCAATGGCAATGCAGTGGATCAGCCAGTCAACACTCCTACAACAGGTGGAAAAATCCTGGTCCTAACCAACATGTGTAGCCACTGTAGCACTCCTACACTGCCATCCTCCTTGGTAATATCTGACCACATTGCCATCACTGTGCAGGTCACCATCTCCCCTGTCTCCCCTTTACAGTGTCAAACAGAATTAACTGTACACAAATGACTATAACTCCCCTCAGAGCAGGTAGAATTAGGTGTACAGCCAATGTCCCATGTGTTGGAACCAGCAGCAGTGTCCAGGCCCACACCATAATACTATGTGGGCACCTACATAACTGTATGGACTCAGCAATTCCTGACAGGACAACATCATCCCCCTCAAGGTAGGTTAAACACCCGTGGTGGATGGCAGCAATATACAAATACCATTATAGCTGGAAATAATTGCTGTATGGGCCAAGCAGGAACAGATGCCTCATTGGAAGCAATATCACTTTGATCTGCACAAGCAAATAAGGTTCATAGGTTTATACTAGGCTATCTGCCCTAAGGCATTTATAAGCCTAGCCCAAAGTTTTGTGGCTTACGCCACCCCTTATGTTAAAAAATACTGTGCCCATTAGTTTGTTGTGCCTCTGTCCAGCAGTGACACAGAGATGATTCCCAGGGTAAACCTACGATTGCCTATCCACCGGTCAAGATTTCTCTTGAACAGAGCCAGCGAGGTGCTCTGCCTCACATGGACCGGGATTTTATTCCACAGCATAGGGAGTCTCTGGGTGACAAATATATCCCTCCAGCATGTCCTATTTATATCTGTGCTAAGGTTTAAGTCACTTGCTCTAGTGGATCTGGTAGATTTGGATTTTTTGGGGTGGAGCATGTCCATTAATTCCGGGTTGGACATGGCCTTGTATGTCAGGCACAGGTCACCTCTGACCTATGCGACTGAATAGAGCTGGAGTTTCTTCAGTCTGGCAGCATATGACAGATTTTGGAGTCCCTTTATCCTTTTGGTGAGGAACTTTTGGGGTCTTTCCAATTGCTGCAGGTGTCGGGTGAGATACATCCCGAATGGGGCATTGTACTCGATCATTGGTCTGATAAGTGAAGAATACAGGGGAACAATGACCTCACTTGATCTGGATGTGAATCCCTTCATGATCAGGTGGGCAATGTAGAAGGTCTTTCTAACCACTTTAGCAATGTGAGTGTCAAAAGAAAGGCCAATGTCAACCTGGGTCCCCAGGTCTCTGATAACCTCTTCTGTGCTTAGTGGATTGCTACCTATATGGTAAGCTTGGGGTTACCTTGTTTTTCCCGAAGGGTATCACTATACATTTTTTGGCATTTAACTTCAGGCCATGGCTCTGGCACCAGCTATCAGTTTCCGTGAGACCCCTCTGAAGGATATCTGTGTCCGATGTACTTTCCACTATGGCGCCCAGTTTGCAGTCATCTGCAAACTTTGTCAGCCATAGTCCTCCTATGTTTGCCTGTACTTCTGAGAAGTAGATGCCGAACAACAGGGGGCCAAGGACTGAGCCCTGTGGGACACCACTTGTGACCGGCTTGGAGTCTGACATGGCGCCAGCAACTCTAACCCTGTGGGTTCTGTCCTTTAGCCAGTTTGCAACCCATCTTGTGACATATGGGTTTACATTTAAGCTGGTAAGTTTCTATAATACCCAAGTGGGGTATTGTGTCAAAGCTTTGCAAGGTCAAGGTAGGCTGTATGGACTGCCTTTCCTCATCAATGACCTTGGTGACTGTTTCAAGAAGTCGACCAAGTTCAAAAGGCATGATCTGCCCTTGACAAAGCCAAACTGGGTCGGGTCCAATGTCTGCAAGTCCCCTATGTCTTTGTTTATGAGTTCCATTATGATCTTGTCCATAGCTTTGCAGACCAGGCTTGTTAAGCTTATGGGGGTAATTACCAGGGTCCGTAGAGGCACCGCCTTTGTGGAGTGGGACCACAGTTGACGCCACTCCTTGGGCACGATCCTGTGGTAAGGCTAAGATTAAACAGCTGCCTTATGCGGATTTAGTTCCTCATTGAGTTTGTGTAGCACACAGCCGGGACACCATCCGGTCCCATTGATGCTGTGTTTTTAGCTTTAGAGAGCAGCTTTCACCTGCACATTTGAGATGTCTGGGAGGCTACACTCCGCTGGGATAGTTATCTCCTTTTGGGGGTGAAGTTTGCACTGAACCTGTCTGCCAGTATGTTGGCAATGTCTGTGGGTTCAGTGATTTTGTATCATTTTGGACTAATTCTGAGCATATCTGGGAGTTTCCACCCAGGTTTCTAACATAGCTGAAGAAGGCCTTATGATTGTCTTTTGAATCTATGGCAATTTTTCTCTCAAAGTTGGCCTTGGATGATTTTATGAGTGCTCGTATTTTTTACTAATAATGATCAAGGGTGTCTTCTCTTTTATGGATTTTGCTCTATCATGTAACAGCTTTCTCCTCTTATTGTAACGTTTGTTTATGGCTGGGGACCACCAGACTGGACGTTTGCCCTTGGTGGAAAGAGTCTTGGTTTTATTAGGGATTGCCTGATCCATGCAGTCCTGGAGGTGTTCGTAGAAGGCATTTGTAAGGGCTTCCGCAGCTTGGGTTGTGGTTTCCACTGGGGGCCTTGAAGGATACCACACCAGTCTTGAGTAGTGTGAAGTTTGCTTTAGAGAAGTTCTTCACTGTGGTCTTTTTTGTTTGGGGTGGGGGCGGGATGTGGATTTCCAGTGAGATTAGTTTGTGATCTGATCTCACCAATGAGGGATATACTTTCAGTGTGGAGCATTTTGTCCCCATGTTTGTGATGATGAGATCTAGTATATTTTCTACTCTTGTGGGAACGGTGACTAGTTGTTCCATGGCATTTGAATTTATGAACTCCAGGAACCTTTGGGCTAGAAAGTTGGGGCTTGAGTAATGTTCCCAGTCTATATTCGGGTAGTTGAAGTCACCCAATATAATGGTGTTTGGAGATACATTTATACCCTCCAGTGTCTTCAGGAAGGCTGTGTGGGGTTCCTGAGTTTGAGAGGGTGGCCTGTAGCATGCTACAAATTGTAGAGCAGTTTTGCCTATGGTTAATTGCACCTGGATGGTTTCTGATGCTTCATGTTGCCACCAACCTGGAGGTGTGGGTATCCTTGATGAATATGGATACACCCCTCCTTTTGTGGTGTGGTCCGGGTTTTGGGGCGAACGCATGATATGAGGTAAAACCTGATAGTGCCGGGTGCTCTCAGGAGCCTTGAACCAGGTTTCAGTCACAGCACAGACATCGATGTTCTCCATACTGAGAAGGGCCTCGAAAAGCGTGCATTTTGAGATTTAGACTTCTGGCATTGAGCAGCATTACCCTTAGTTTCTTCCCATTTTTGTTTTCTAGGGTGGTAGGTTTAGAATTTGAGCCTTGCCTAAAAAAAGCACTATGGGGGTGGCAAGAGCCTTAGCCAATATCCGGAATCACAGGGGTGACAGGTGCAAGCCGTCCTCATGCTTAGCGTGGCTTGTCAAGCATGTCATCCCAGGCAGACAGACACTGGATCCCCTTTGAATGACACCAGAAATTAATCCAATTGTTAAAGCTGATCATCCTGTCTCTATGTTGTGGCATCATTCTTGGTGAAGGAAGGATACTGCTCAGGGTCAGGGTCATACCTGCCTGGGCTACATAATCAGAGAGCTCCTTTATGTCTTTTTTCATGTACTCCAGGGAGGTACATCTCAGGTCATTCACACCAGCATGGACAATGACTGTGTCATATTTGTACTTGCTGTGGAGTGACCCGAGTGCTTGTGTTATGTGGCGGATTCTAGCGCCCGATAGGCAGCTTACTGTGACCCTCTCCTTGTTCAGTCTGGTGAGTGGGATGTCAGTGTGTCTGACTATGGAGTCACCTATGACAAGTATGTTTGGTGTTGTATTTGGCCTTAAGGGCTGTGACTACTTTGCACACTGATTTTGTGGTTTATGTGTTGCCTGTGGTGTGTCATGAGGTGGCAGTTGCTTGGGTGTCTGCTTTGGAGGCCTCTACTGTTTAGGTAAATTTTTGATCAGAGCCTCCGAGTATGTCTTTGTGAGTTTATGTGTTTGATTCATTGTTGTGATAGCTTTATGTGAGATTGGTTTTGTGGTGTGTGTAGTTGCCTTCTCCTCCTGTCTGGTCTTGCCAGTCCTGAGTTGAGAGGGCTCAGCCTCCAGTTTGGCTAAATAGCTGCATCTCTCGCAAGTATTTGTGTTATGTGGGAGGAGGAGAGGGTTGTCTGTGTACATGAGGCAATTGTAACATTGCCTCAATATTCCTAAATTCACCAACTGGACAGGAGAGGACGCCAGCATCTGGCCCTTCGACATGCTAGAGAAATTAAAAAGTTAGGGGTGTAACTGAATAAGAAAGGACTTAGTAAGGAAGTGGGTACTCCTGGGGGGGTGGGGGTTGATAGTGAGGGACTTTGTATAATACTGAAGTGCTAAACCTGAAAAGAAGAAGCTTTTAAGACAAGTGCTGAGCTTTTTTTTTTTTGGAGAAAAAAAAAAAAAAAGCTTTTAGGAACAAGTGCTGCACTTTTTAGTTAAGGGATATACTGTTTAGATTACTAGTAGAGCAGTTCTAAGGGAAAAAAATGAAGAACAGACTTTATGGAGACAGAAAAAGTTTAACCTTGTTAAACCAGCGCTGCCCGATGCTGCTCTAGTGGCAACTCAGCGCTAAATCACGCTAAAGCGTGCTTGATAGCAGGGGCTGGAAAGAGCCAGGAATTGACACAAAACGGCCAATAAAACTACAGTTTCAAGTCAGTAACCACTCCCATGGGGGCAGGGAAGCAGCTCAATGTTTTTCACTGCCACTGATCAACAGAGAGACTTTCCTTTAGCCCAAGCAAAAATGGCCTCACAGAAACTTACAAAACAGTTCAACAACAGCAAGCCTGTAAATGAACTTTTTTAAATCTCAGAAACGTGGGAAAAAAGCAAGATTTTTTTTTTTGTTTTTGTTTTTTCAGAGATAGCAGAGGTTCACAAGTAATATCAAGTTATAACAGTGCAGTAAATGACCCCACACAAGAGTGCTAGGCCAAAGACAGAAAATATGCAAGTTTTGAGAAAAAACAATTTTAAAATTAAGTGCAAACAGGAAATTCAGTAAACAGCTTTTGGTTGTGCTCTAAATACAGCTACTAATGCAGAAATCAAGTTTAACAAGCCAGAAAATGCTCAAACTAGGCAACTATGCAGAAAAACTTATCAAATAAACAGAGGAAAAATACTTAAAATCTCAAAAGTGGCTCCTTTCTTCTCTCAGCGTTTTCTCCTCTTGGCGGGTGCTTCACCAACAGCCAACATGCCTGAAAAGATGCCAAAACCACGAGGCAACTAGGTTTTAAGAGAGGAAGATGAAGGAGTTTTGGAAATGACCCCTGTTGGCCAATAAAACTACAGTTTCAAGTCAGTAACCACTCCCATGGGGGGCAGGGAAGCAGCTCAATGTTTTTCATTGCCACTGATCAACAAAGAGACTTTCCTTTAGCCCAAGCAAAAATGGCCTCACAGAAACTTACAAAACAGTTCAAGAACAGCAAGCCTGTAACTGAACTTTTTTAAATCTCAGAAAAGTGGGAAAAAAGCAAGATTTGTTTTTTGATTTAGTTTTTTCAGAGATAGCAGGGGTTCACAAGTAACATCAAGTTATAACAGTGCAGTAAATGACCCCACACAAGAGTGCTAGGCCAAAGACAGAAAATATGCAAGTTTTGAGAAAAAAACGATTTTAAAATTAAGTGCAAACAGGAAATTCAGTAAACAGCTTTTGGTTGTGCTCTAAATACAGCTACTAATGCAGAAATCAAGTTTAACAAGCCAGAAAATGCTCAAACTAGGCAACTATTCAGAAAAACCTATCAAATAAACAGAGGAAAAATACTTAAAATCTCAAAAGTGGCTCCTTTCTTCTCTCAGGGTTTTCTCCTCTTGGTGGGTGCTTCACCAACAGCCAACAAGCCTGAAAAGACGCCAAAACCACGAGGCAACTAGGTTTTAAGAGAGGAAGATGAAGGATGATGAAGGTCACGGGTGATTTACCCTAAGGCTGTCTTTGAGTAAAAATTGGACACATCCACAAAGGCCAATCAACAGACCTTCCCCACATGTGTCTACAATTCCAAAGACAACACACAAATCTGTTCTGTAGTGGTGGTCAATAACACAACATTACCATATATCATAGATATAGGTAACCAGCCGCAGACAGGTGAAGTGTAAACATCACCTCCCTGGCCTCCCATTGGTACACATGTGCATGCACAGCACCTGGCCCCTCCCCATATGATCAAAAATCAGGTCCGTAATGCCCTCTCAAAGGCAATGTACAGTGATCTCCATAGGTCTGATACCATCCCTGGCTGCATCCTACATGAACACAGGCATTGGCTCTCAGATACATTCTGCACTGTAATCAAACACAGCCTGAGCACCAGTGTCATCCCATCTCCACAGAGGACAGTCACTATCATCCCTATACAAAAAGGTGGAGCAATCCACCAACCCAGGCAATCATATGCACATCACACTAACTAGCTTGCTCTGCAAGGGCATGGAAAGCAATATCAAGGACATTATGTACAGGGACATTGGCAACATTGAAATGCCTGAGCCCACACAGCATGGTATTGTCAAAGGGAGATCAGGCCTGTTAAACCTGGTCAACCTCTCTGAAGTGGTCAATACACACAAGGATGAGGGGCAAATGGTGAACTATGCCTACCTTCACCTAGCCCAATTCTCTCACAATAATACCCAGGCGGCCAAGGTACATATGCCTACACAGCTAGGCACCAACCTGTATGTTACACGATGGGTAGTTAACTGGCCCAATGATAGTTACCACTCAGTTAAAGTACTGGAACCCACCTCTAGTAGTAGAGTCTTCCAAAGTGGTGTACTCCAAAGATCGGTCTGGGTGCCTCTACTGTTTGAGATATACATATCTGAGGTACAGGACAAATGCAGTGGTCTGTAGCTGACCAGGTGTACAGATGCTTGCAAGCTGGCCACTGTCTTACATTCTGCTACTAATGTGAGCATCCCCAAAGAGGCACTCACCCAATGAATGACTGGTGCAAGAAGCATTACCACAGAATGAATGCCAGGAGAGGCATCATTCTCCCTGCTGTGGCAGATGTCATCCACACTAAGTATGACAGTAATAATGTACTGATCATGCAATCAGGTGTGAGGTGACTTGTGCACCAAGGCTGGTAGCAACCTGACAGTTTCCCACTGTGTGGGCACCATTGTACTTCTGTCTACATGGCCCATCTCACAAATATGGGTATGTCATACAGGAACGGGGGACCACAACATCCCTGTACTCCACTCTTATCAGCCACATTACCAAGTACAATGGTTCCTTTGGAATGTACCTTGCCAAGCAAATGCAGCAGTTGCAGACACCACAGAAGTTCATGAGCAGGCAATTCCAGGGTCTACAACTCCTATCCTATACAGGTAGGCTGAAAGCCCTGTCCCTATACTCAGTCTCATACAGACTGATCATAGGTGACCTGTGTCTGGCATACAAGGCCATGTGCAAACCAGCCTTGATGGCATTTCTGCATATCTGTAAGACGAATTGCACTCACGCATAATGCACGCAAGGCCGTCACCTGGTCTGTGACATGTATAGTACTTGGTGGGATAGTGTGGTGTCCCACACAATACATTGCCTGTAAAATACACTCCCTCCCCATGTCTAGCAGTATACATGTACAGCCCTCTGGAAGAGGAAGCTGGATGACTGCATAGGAAAAGGATGAGACACCCCTGGGATCCTGCATGTGTCCCAGATGGATAGGGGAAACAGGTGCTGGCTTGGAAGGGGCATGGGTGAATGTCTGGGCCAGGCTTATGAGGGAATCAGGGCCAATACACTGGTATCACCTTATGAGACTAGGCACCTAGTACTTTACATGTGTCCTGTATGTATTGCAGACTGTCTTGCAATGTTGTCTGAAATTAATCCCTGTGAGTCTGAACTGTGTATGTACTAAAGTGATAGTGTATAGTCCTGCCCTCATCAGGTATCATCACATATTGTTACACCTTGTCAGTGTGTATGGTCTGTATAGCAGGAAGTCAGCCCTTACAGTACGTTCATATGCACTTGGTGACACTGTATAGCTCACTCCAACAGCCTTGGTCTTGGCCACAATTACCATTCTACTACTAGGCCCATCACACAGTGGAATTTGTCACCCTTTGTTGTGGGCCGGACAGTAGCAGTGACAGAGATGGACTGTGGCAGGCAGAACTGCAAAAAGAATGTTTGGCAATGATATCACAGGAATGTTCATTGTTAGGGGACACAGACAACATATAGGTTGCAAACATGTAAATATCCAATGCACAACTGTACAGATGACTGGTAAGGGCTGTATAGTGTTACATGGTGCATGTTAGGCAGATGCCATTAACAGGGTCTTTAAATTAATCTAATGGGTAGGGGGTCAACAGGCCTTAAAATGGTATAACCCCCCCCCCACACACACACACACACACACACACAAAACAGCCACAGGGGATAAGCGTCACACAACACTACAGTTGTTAGTATTAAGATTAGAACCCCTAACTATTTCCACTATAGTATTACACAGTTATTGCACACGCCACAGAGCTTGGAGGGCTGACAAGTGTATACAAGTACATCTAGGATGAATGACATCAACAGGCCTTGTAAAGTAGGCCAATGGGAAGTGTACTGGGTGGTACATGCCTCAAAATGGTATAACCCACACTCTCAGAGGATATGATTCTCACCCAACTACACACTGATATGAGTCTCTCACACACACACAGTTTCACAGTTGCCAGTATTGAGATGAGAACCTCTACCTATCTAGTTATATATACTATAGTGTTACACAGTTATCACACATGCCACTGAGCTTATATGATTTAACAGTGTCTCAAGGTATGCCTAAGGTGATTACATCAAGAGCACTTGTAAAGTATGACAATGGGAAATGTACTGGGAGGGAAGGGCAACAAAATACATTACACTACAAACATACACATTTACAGACACCTTCACATACACACACACACACACACACACACACACACACTCACGCACACACACGCACACACACACACTTACTTGCTGCAACTGAGTGTAGAACCCTTGCCTAATTAGTTATCTCTATTATACTGTTACAAAGTCATTACATGCGCCATGGAGCTTATATGGCGTTGTGTTGTCCAAAGGTACTTCGAAGAGCAATGACATCAGCATGACTGCTAAAATAGAGCACTGGGAAGTGTTGTGGGTGGGAAAGGCCTCAAAATACCTCATCCTACAAACATACACTTACACACACACACACACACACACACACACACACACACACACACACACACACACACACACACACACAAATTTGCTGTACCTGAGAGTAGACCCTCTGCCTATCTAGTTATTTGTACTACAGTGTTATGCAGTTATCACACACACTACAGAGCTTACTGGGCTGACAACTGCCCAAAGTTGCTTCTAAGGGGAATGACATCAGCAGGACTGCTAAAGTAGGGCATTGGGTGGGGGAGTCCTATAAACATACACACTTACACACCCACACACACACACACACACGCAAACACACACACACACACACACACACACACACACACACACACACACACTTGCTGGACCTGAAAGTAGAACCCCTGCCTATTTAGTTATTTGTACTACAGTGTTATGCAGTTATCGCATGTGTTACAGAGCTTACTGGGCTGGCAACTGCCCAAAGGTGCTAAAAGGGGAATGACATCAGCAGGACTGCTAAAGTGGGGCACTGGGAAGTGTGGGTGTAAATGGCCTAAAATTGTTTCACCTACAACAAACACACACTCCCTCACTCTGACACACACAGTCTCATTTGCTAAGACTGAGATTAGAACTCCTACCTATCTAGTTATTTGTACTATAGTGTTATGCAGTTCTCACATGCGCTACAGAGCTTATAGGGCTGAAAGGTGTCCAATGATACTTCTAAGGTGACTGACAGCGGCAGATCTTCTGAAGTAGGGCAATAGGAAGTGTACTGAGTAGGAACAGTTTTCTAATACTTAGACCTATGGACACACACACGCACGCACACACACACACGCACGCACGCACGCACACACACACACACACACACACACACACAGGCAGGTGATGTAATATTATAACCCCCACCTCAGTACAATTACACAATGGGGTTCACTTTTTATGCTGGCACGTGCGACTGGGTACAACCAGTATGCCACTGTCCAGAGCAGGACATCACTCTATGCCATTCAGGGTATCCGTGTGTGTGACTCACTCTGTGTGTGTCCTCCTGTGCCTCTCTCTCTATCACTGTCTGTCTCTCACTTCCCACATCTATTTGTGTGTATGCTTGACATATCTGTTGCCCATATATACATCTGTGTATAACATGCAACAGATGCAAAAATATCACATGTGGGCCACCTACAGCTAGCTGAGGGTAATCCTGTCTGATGAGTGTGTGTAGGGACAGTTAAGGTGTACATAGCTGTTTGTATGCACAGACATATATACACAATACAGTCATATAGTCTGATGTGGTTTCCAACATGGCCTGTGATTCTCTAAAAGTGTAGGAGCATGCTCAGTGTGACCTTCTCTAGTGAGAGTGGGACTCCATTCCATAGATAGGTGCACTCCAGTCTGGGGTTTTGTGTGCTATAGCCATGCCTCTCATGAGTAAACAGGTCTTTCCTAGGGGTACTGGGTTTGTTTAGCAGACATTTCCGGACATATCTGTAGTCTAACATTGCAATGTATTGTGTCATTACCTAGTGAAAGACATCCTCAGATCATCACAGCTTTACCAATGAAATACAAGATGTATATGCACAGACCAATATTATGAGCCCAGCTATGTACATTCTTGAACAAAAAGGCCTGTTGGGAGGTGTGGCTATGGCCAGCTGACTGATGACACTGTGTAAACAGTCTAGCAACCTGGTAATATAATGGCTGGGGATCTAATGCTTGTGTGGTATCTTTCTTACCTGAAATGTCATATCCTCATACCTCTCAACGGTACATTTTTTGGCAGATTGTCCAGGTGTTTGCCTAGAGGTTTCATCTAGTCTACACAAACTTGTGTTTTTATGGCAAGTTAGTTGCATATAATTAAAGACTGATGTTACAAAATAATGACAAACATTACTGTTTCAGACTACATAACCTTCAGACAATTCCCGCTAAGGCAAAACCCTCATCCTACTAACTTTCTCAGTATGTAAGGGCAATATTTATGGCACATGCCTATCATTGTACCTTTGTCCTACTTTTATTTCTGACCTTCTCCAAATGTCTTGCTGTCAGAGGGTGAGATGTATGAGTGTGGGTACAAAGTGCATTCTACTGTGCAGATATGTCCATTATATGTGTAGTATATTCCACACAGCACTGTGACTTCCAGGTATGTCAGTGGCAGAGCAATAGGTGTAGCTGACATGCATAATAGGTGGCACTGCAGTTATCTGCACATGGCCCTGTCAAAGACAGCACTGTACCTAGGCCACTACAACACGACAGCCGGGAGTAAGTGCTGGCCAGATCCTGACAGTACTAACCACACATACACAAAGCTCATTGACCCTTGCATACTGTGGACATGCATCATGTTTTCATGTGTATTGGGACAGCCCTGGCAATCTGTGCTCTGCTGCTATTTCCCTGCAAACATACATGTTACTGCATTTCTGTGGGAATATTGGGGGGGGGGCACAACTGTCAACTGTACACATATGCACAGACTGTGCTGATATTTGCTTTACATTTTGGTTCCATTTAGCATACTATTGTGCCCTGTCTTGGGAATTAGAGGCATATCACTACAGACCACAGGTCAGATTGTAATGGCATACATTTGAGTTTCAGACTTCTTACCCTTCAGAGCCTTACTACAACTGCAAGACCTGCTGTGCTATCACTGTGGAAGTCTGTAGGGGGTAATTCAACATTGTTGACATTTGTGGGCCTCTGCCAGACATTCCTTTATGGTTTTCTACAGCTGACTTGCTGAGTGAGGCTGAGGGGTGAGTATGGGACCCCCACACTGACATCCATGCCTGTGACCTATGACCCTCCAGTTAGTTGCCCCCCCCCCCCATATATACTGCAGTGAGATTTGCCACCTTGGGTACTACTGAATAGTGTGGGGAGGGCAGTACTGTGCAGACATTTCCTGGTGTCCCACATAGGTGTCAGTTGTCTGCTGCTATCCCAGTAGGCCACCCAATTCCCTTGCATGCATGCAGCAATACCACAGATATGCTACCAGAACATACAGATGCATTCATTTATTGTTAAGACTGACTTACCTTGTGCTTGCGGCAGTTGTGTGGATGGTACTTGAGGGCTGCCTATGTCAGATGCATGCAGTACACTGCCTATACATGGTGGGTTACAGGTAGTGTGATGTGTGTGTCATCCATTTTTATTGTGTGTGCGGGTCAGAGAGAGGTGTCAGTCCCTGGGTGCCTACAGTGTCAGTGTGTGTGCTATGCATTCCCTCTTTTCCAAGGCCAGGCCATACTTGGGCACACCTCCATCTGCCTGCAAGGGCGGGCTCAGACGGGGTTCCTCCTCCGAGTCCTTCTGTGCCTGTGGGGATCTTGGCAATGGTGGGGGGCTGTGTGGCTCTTCCCCGTGCTGTTCCTGCTGCAGCTGTTTCCACAGGATCATACTGTGTAGCATGGCACATACTACAAACATGTGTGCACATGTGACTGGAGAGTACTGCAAGGCTCCACCAGATATGTCAAGGCAGTGGAACTGTGACTTGAACATCCCGGACACATGCTCTATAATGATTCTGGTTTGTGTGTGTGCCTCATTATGGCATTATTGAGTGGGTGTGTGTGCATTTCTGATGGGTGGCATCATCCACAGCTCCAGTGCATAATCAGCATCCCTCACCAGATGGACATACGGGATGTCCCCCCTGGCAAATCCCTGATACAGCTGTGAGGAATGCCAGACATGAGAGTTGTGATAACTTCCAGGGCTGCCAGTACACACATTCATGATAATGCCCTGGGCATTGCACATGACCTGGCAGTTGATGGAGGGGAAGCCCTAGCAGTTTATGTAGACCCTACCCTGCTAACTGGGTGGTCCTTTGATGTGGTTGTGCCTGCAGTCTATGGCACTCAGTACCTCCGGGTATTTTGCTACACTATGGAAGAGGCACATATTGCTGGTCATTTCCTCCTGGGTGCTGGGGAAGTAAATGTGTTCACCGGCATGTGGTAGCATGGCATGCAGGAACTGATGGAGTACCCTGGATGCAGATGCCTGTGAGACCCCCATGATGTCCCCAATAGGTCTTTGGAAAGTACCTGTGGCTAGTATTCTTAACGCTACACATACCTTGGTATCCACTAGGATGGGTTTCCCTCTGTTGGCTCTGGGACTGAACTGAGGCCAGCACAGCTCGATGATTTCCTGAAGTATGTCTCTGTCCACCCTGTAGCGCTCTACTATCTCCAGATCATGTACCCCTGGTAGGTTACCCTGGGTATGAACACTCTTCTCCTCCTCCTCAGTCTGAGGCAGATATCAGCATTGTCCTCCTCACCCCCGTCAGCCTCTAGCACATACTGATGTATCAAAGCAATAGCAGTCCCTAACATTTTGTTGTTTAAAATTCCCCTGAGTGTGTACACCAATGGTGCAGAGTTTGTGGGAAAAAAACAGACTGAACAGTGTTTGCTCAGTTTATACTGTTGTGCTGCAGAAGCTGCCTGCATGATTGGTTGGCTATGATACATTCCACTTGCCTATTTTATTTGTACTTGATTGCTTTTATTCTGCTCTTTCCCTTTTTTTTTCTTTTCCCTCCCATTTCCGCCCCTTTTAAGCCCTGCTGCAAAAACCTGCTCCCCAAATGTAAACAGTTCTGTTATTTCCAGTTTTTTTTTGTTTGTTTTAGACCTGGTGCATGCCACGTAAACCCATTTAGCTAAGGTAAACAATGAGAAATGGCCCTCCCCTGGACACGAACATGTTCTTCATTTCATGGAATAAGTCAATACAGCCTCAGACACACCCCATTGCTTAGCTGTGATTAGCTAAGCTCAAATGGGAGCCATTGAGCTCCAATGTGCTTGCACCAAGCATGACACACCCCCTTTTCATGCCAGCTGCTTCTCCTGCTTACACCACTGCCTTATAGCTCCTACACAGTTAGGTCCAGCCAAAGAGTGGTCTTCCATTTAGTGATTCAGTAAAATTTGCTCATTTGCATACCCCACTGCCACAGTCCTGGTTATACCACTACAGTCTTCCTCCTTAGCAACCAGTGCTACCTGTTATTGTTCTGATTCTGCATGCCATAGACTATAATGGCAAATTGCAGATTTCAGTTAAAATTGCCTTTTCACATTTTTTTTATTTTCAGCACGATCCCATTTGCACGCCGCTGCCCTTTGCTTAAATGGCTGAAATCGGCCAAAAAAAAAACCTTTGATTTTTATGATTTTGCAACACTTTTCCATACCAATGGACATATATCTGTCCATTGAGATGCCTAAGGATTATAATACATGCTTTACTTTGAGCTGTCATGCCTCCGTTTTAATTTTTGCAGAAACGTATTTGGCTAGTAGTCAAATACATTTCTGCACCTCACACTATTCTTGCATGGATGCCTAACTGCTTACTGAATTGCTATTTCACCTCATTTGCATGGTATTCACCAGCAAATGAGGTAATTAGCATTATTCAGTGGTGTCCATGCAAGAATAGTGCTGGCAGGCTCATGCATGCTCCCAGCCTTGTTTATTAGATCGCTTGGCAGCCATATTCCGTGCAGGAGCTCCTACACTATTCCTACACAGAGAACACTGGTTACTGAATCCCAGGGACTATCTTTTTCGCAACCCACATAAGTTTTCCAGTACAGCCTACTCAACTTTTCAGGCTATAGAAACTTTTCATCAGCATCCAAACAATAAAATAAGTAAATGATTCATTTTTATCTTATATGCATCTCTACTGCTGAGTTATTACACACTGCCACATTTTTTATAACTTTCTTATTATTTATTTATTTGATTTTTTTTAATTTGGTAAATCCCTTCAGTAACAAATATCTTTTTTCCAAGTGACTAAAGATCAAAAAAGTGAACTGCAGATGTTCAAGCGAGCAAATGTTTTGGAAATCAAGCCCAGGAATATTCTATGCTCCTTCACAGATTAATAAGCGCCATGCTGAAAGCATTACTACAATGAGTGATGAATATGCCATGTACACAAGCATAACACATTTGTATTTCTAATTATGGTATATACCGTTACAGAACGTGAGTAAATAATGTTACTCAAAGTGGGAAGTACTGTTTGGTTCTGAGGCTACAGCATGAGCGACCAGATTAGAACCACGTCTCACCCATAGGTACTGATACAAATTACCCAATATCATGCTGTGGTGTGTTGATATTATACAATTGCATTATTTTAAACAGAAATGTGATCCATCTGTCTGTTAATGTAAATCAACAGGAGCAGTTTATAATGCACTGTAAACATGCATGCCAATAAACGTGGCACAATGCAATACACTGATATACTGCAGTACCTACCACTTCAAGTATGGCAGCAAAGTGCAAGGAAACATCATGGTTTTAATACGCTGAATGAACATTTGTTTCTCATTTTACATTTACAAGAAGTGAAACATTTTTTATTATTTATAATTAAGTGAAGTTGAAAGAGAAATTTAAAATAAAAAGTTCTGAATATATTTTGCTGCTTAGAGGTGGGAAAAGGGTGTCTGTAAATCTGAAAGTGTTTGGCATTTGTGCTGACGCTGTTTCAATGCTACTACTGAGCTAATTGGTGGGAAGTAGATTTGACCATTCAAATGGAGTGTGGCACACTTCAATAGGAGGCAAAACCTGCCATTTTTTATATAATGGGATTTGTAACCTTTCTGTTGTTCTACTAGTATAGAAAGCCATTTGAAAAAGAGTCAGTTGATTAATGAGATTACCCTGTTTACAAAAAAGATGCCCATAGGGAAATAGGTGCACCAACAACTAAAACATCATTTTGTAGTTTATGTACCAATTAAAAACTTTCTTCTGTTAGTATAACTTCTTCCTTACCATCACCTTACCATCTCGGTGAGCTCTTTTTGTCATCTGAATACCAATAACATTGTTCTGATACAGATGGATTTCTCAGAGTTCAATAAAACTATCAATATGTATGATGAGACACACATTCACTTAATTATGTAACTAGAATATTATTATTTATTTTAATTGTGTGTGTGTGTATGCATATGTTTGTGTTGCAGCATAGTGCTCCAGACTACTTTTATTATTAGACAGATACTTATTACTGTGGCAGTTTCATCAAGTCCACCTGAAAGGTAACCACAATGCCATCCTTTCATCTCTAGGTTGCAAAACTGTTTTCCTTATATATAAGGAAAATATAAGGAACCATTACATATATATATATATATATATATATATGTATATATAAATATAAACATATATATATATATATATATATATATATATATATATATATATATATACACACACATACATATATTTCCTTATTATGAAAATGACCCACCCCTCACAGTAACTGACAGCACATTTTAAAAAATCTAGAACATAATACTGAGAATTAACACTTATTAGGCATTCAATGCCCTGAACAACAGGGTATTAATTGCACCTAGCAACAATATGGTTAGAGGTGAGCAGACAGGTTATGACTATCATATTTTTTAAAATCACACTTTTTAAAAAAACATCTTTAAACAAGATTTTAAATTGTTTAGATTAATCGTTTACTGATTAATAATAGGTATATGGATTAGTAGACATATGAATATGGATATGAACATTTGAGTTTAATTTTAATTATTTTAAACATATGGAAATAGTGTGGGAAGAAATAGCCAGGGAATTGTTATGGCTAGGCTTGTATAGGCCCTAGGGCTGATAGCCTAGTACCAACCTATGAACCTATGAAATATTTTAATATTTATGTCCAACAAGATAGTTTACAGTAATTTTCTAATAATATTTTATTTTGTTCATATTCCAATTTATTCTATCATTATAATTTAATGCATGGTTAATATATTTTCCTTATAAGTGTACATTCATGGAGGGCTTACTAAATTTGTGTGTATGTACCTTTAAAATCTAATTTACAGCAGTGACATTTCATACTGCATGGTTTAAAACCACTAGGGTTTACTTACTTGAATATTTCTGAAGAAGTCCAGAAATTTTTAATGGATGAAAGTGCTTAACTTATTGTGGTTCGTTTCATTAAATTTATTTTACTAGATATCCTGTGTTTCATTTAGGCAGAATAGTATTGTGTTTCCGTGTTGGTGCATTCTTTCTATGTATAGCAGTTGGTAATGACCATCTTGACTTTGGCTAGTCATGACCAACAGAAACAAACAGAAAGACTTGAAGCATAGGTTCATAGGTTCATAGGTTAGTACTAGGCTATCAGCCCTAGGGCCTATACAAGCCTAGCCATAACAATTCCCTGAATATTTCTTCCCACATTATTTACTTTCCTAGACCCCTGTCTAGCAGGGCGACTGACGTGATCCCTGGGGTGAATTTCCTTTCTCCCATCCAATCGTCAAGGTTCCTCTTGAAGAGGTCCAAAGAGGCACTCTGCTTGACATGTATGGGCAATCTATTCCAGAGTCTGGGGAGTCTCTAGGTCAGGAACCTATCCCTCCAACATGTTTTGTTTATTGTGATGACAAGGTTTAGATCCCTGGAGCGTGTAGCTCTGAGGGATTGGGATTTCTTTAAGTGTAGCATGTCCAACAGCTCTGGGTTTGACATGGCCTTGTATGTTAAGCAGAGATCGCCTCTGAGTAGACGATATGCAACAGAGTATAGCTGGAGTTTTTTAAGGCGGTCAGCATAGGGCATCTGCTTTAGGCCTGTGATTCTTTTAGTGAGGTATTTCTGAGGCCTTTCCAGTTGTTGCAGATGTCTTGAGAGGTACATACCAAATCGGGCATTGTATTCTATAATGGGTCTAATGAGGGATGAGTACAGTGGGACAATGACCTCCTTTTTTCTAGATGAAAAGCCCTTCGTGATTAGGTGTGCCACATAGAAGGATTTCCTGACTGTTGTGGCGATGTGGTTATCGAAGGTGAGACCACTGTCCACCTGTGTCACTAAGTCTCTTATCACACTTTCTGTGTTTAGTGTACTGCCACCTATATGGTAATTCACGGATACATGTTTTTTCCCAAAGGGGATAACAATACATTTCTTGGCATTGAGCTTGAGCCCATGGCTCTGGCACCAAGCATCTGTTTCTGTAAGGCCCTTTTGTAGAGTATCCACATCATTTGGGGATTCAATAATGGCTCCGAGTTTGCAGTCATCTGCAAACTTTGTTAGCCAGAGTCCATTAGTGTTGACCTGTACTTCAGAGAAGTAGATGCCAAACAAGAGCGGCCCCAGGACTGAACCCTGAGGTACTCCACTTGTCACTTGTCTGGAGCTGGATTTGGAGTCGGCTACTTTTACAGTGTGGGTTCTATCAGTAAGCCATTTAGCAACCCATTGGGTGACATAGGGATTAATGCCCAACTTAGTAAGTTTATCTATGATTTCAGAGTGGGGGATGGTGTCAAAGGCCTTGGCAAGGTCTAGATAGGCTGTGTGGACCACCTTACCCTTGTCCATGGCTCTGGAGACTGATTCAAAGAAGTCAATCAGGTTCAGGAGACAAGATCGCCCTTCACAAACCCAAACTGGGTGGGGTCCAGTGTTTGAAGGTTGCCAATGTCTTTGTTTATAAGTTCCATGATAATACGCTCCATGGCCTTGCAGATAAGGCTTGTCAGACTGATGGGACGGTAGTTTCCGGGATCCAAGGTGGATCCCCCCTTGTGGATTGGGATAACTATAGCTCTGCACCACTCAGTGGGCACGAAACCTGATGTGAGGCTATGATTAAACATGACACTTAGGTGAGGTGCCAGTTCATATTGTAGTTCATGTAGTACACAGCCCGGGATGTCATCTGGTCCCATGGATGCTGTATTCTTGGCTTTAGAGAGTGCGTTTTGTACCTGTGTGGCCGTTATTACTGGAATTTGGCAATCTTCTGGTATTGAGATAGGCCATTTAGGGGGTGAGAGTGGGGTGAAGTTGGCACTGAATCGATCTGCCAGGATATTGGCAATATCCTTCGGATCAGTATATTTAATGCCATTCTGTTTTAGCTCAGAGCAGATCTGAGCATTGCCATTTAGATTCTTGACATAATTATACAATGCTTTGTGGTTGTCTTTGGAATCTTTGGCAATTTTATTTTCGTAACTAGCTTTGGAGGATTTTATGAGGCATCTCAGTTTCTTACTGAGGCTAGTAAGGAGTTTTTGCATCCTGGGATTTTCCTCTTTTCTGCAAAAGTTTCTTCCTTTTGTTGTAAAGTTTGTTTATGGCAGGGGACCACCAGATTGGCTTCCTTTTTTTGGATGAGAGCATTTTGGTTCTATTTGGGATGGCACGATTCATGCATGAGTGGATGTGCTCGTACAGTGCCGTAGTGTAGGATTCAGCAGTTGAACTTTCAGTTCCCGTCTGCATGGGTGTCATGAAGTTTGCCACTTCTGACTTGAGTAGCATGAAGTTGGATTTTTTTTGGGGTGTTTTCTTTACGGGGGGGGGGGGGGGGATGTGGATGTTAAGGGTGATTAGCTTATGGTCAGACCTGACTAACGAGGGGGTGACCATAGGTATGGAGCATTGATTTCCCATGTTGGTAATGACCAGGTCTAGGATATTGGAGCCCCTGGTGGGACTATGGATTAGTTGATCCAGGGCGTTGGAATTTGTGAATTCCAAGAACCGCTAAAGGTGTTGGGACATGAGTAGTTTTCCCAGTTAATGGCAGGGTAGTTAAAATCATCCAGTATTAGGGTATTTGGTTGTATCTTAATATTTTCCAGTATGTTTAGAAAGGTGTGGTGAGAATCTTGGGGCACGGTGGGCGTCTGTAGCAAGCTGCAATATGGCTTGCAGTCTTACCTAGTGTTAGTTGCACTTGGAGAATTTCAGACACATTGTGTTGGCCAACTAGCCTGGTGGTGTGAATATCCTTGGTGAATATTGACACTCCTCCACCTTTAGTGTTTCAGTCCTGGTTTGGTGGCCGAAAAGTGTGGTAAGAGTTGTAGCCTGGTATTGCAGGGGTGCTCTCTGGAGCCTTGAACCAGGTCTCAGTTACTGCACAGATATCGATGTTCTCCATTTTTAGGAGTGCCTCAAGAGAGTGCATTTTGAGGTTTAGACTTCTAGCATTGAGTAGCATTACCTTCAGATTTTGCATGCTTGTACCTGTTATGGTGGTGGTTTTGTCCTTTGAAGTTTGCCTAAAAGGCACTATAGGGGTGGCAAGAACCTTAGCCAGTAACCTGAATCCCAGGGCGACAGGTGCAGACCATCTCTAGCAAAGCATCGTGGTCTGTCAATCATGTCATCCCAGGCAGACAGATACTGGATCCCCTTTGAATGACACCATAAGCTTAGCCAATTGTTGAAGTCAATCATTTTATCCTTATATTGTGGTATCATTCTGGGCGAAGGCAGGATGCTACTCAGGGCTAGGGTCATACCTGCCTGGGCCACATGATCTGAGAGCTCTTCCATGTCTCTTTTCATGTAGTCCAGGGAGGTACGTCTCAAGTCATTCACTCCAACATGGACAATGACAGTCATATTTGTACTTGTTGTGGAGTGACTTGAGTGCATGCGTTATGTGGCGGATCCTGGCACCCGACAGGCAGCTGACTGTAACTTTCTCCTTATTCAACCTGGTGAGAGGGACATCAGTGTGCCGGACTATAGAGTCACCTATGACTAAAGTGTTAGGTACATTGTCTTGCCTTAGGGGCTGTTGCTGGGTGGCACACTGGTGTTGTGAATTATGTGACACATTCGTTGTGATTGGTGTTTGTTTGCGTTTCAGCTTCAGAGGTCTTTGTTGCTTGGGCAGGTTACAGTTAAGGGCCTCTGCATATGTGGATTTAGTGTTGCTATATGTGGGTGTTGGTGGTGCTGGTTTAGAAGGGCTATGCGTTGCTTGAGGTGTAGTGTGGGTGTTAACCTTCTCCTCTTGACTGTTTAGCACAATCTTGGGTGGAGAGAGCTTTGCTTCCATTTTGGCTATATAAGTGCATCTCTCACAGGTTGTAGTGTTGGGTGGTAGGAGGAGAGGGTTGTCTGTGTACATGAGGCAATTGCTGCATTGCCCCAGTATGCCCAGATTCACCAGGTGGACAGGAGAAATCACTGGAAGCTGACCCTTGGACATGCCTGGTTTGGGGCATTTTTTTTTGTAAAGTATAGGAGCTGTTTCCTTAGCAAGGTACTTTGCAATTATAGGCTGTTTAGTGCCTACTATTAATTTCTCCTTGTTAACAAGGAGAGTGCAGTGTTTGTATGAGTTTAAGGCTTCCCAGTGCTTTCCAGCAGGTATTAGAGAAAGTGCTAGTCACAGGGATGCTTAAAGGTAAGATTGAAAAGAATGCACTCTGCAGTGTGCACTAGAGAAGTTAGATGTGAAAGTAGGTAACTTGAGTTTTACCTGTTTAAAAAGTTAAGGTTTAGTGGAGAGTTACTATTTTTAAAACAGCAAGATGGACTGAAAGGGGTGGTCACTTTTGTATTTTGGTACTATGAAATACTGTAGGATGGCCAATAAATTTAAATAATTGAAGGGGTGGGATTTCAAAAGTGATGGTTTTGTGATTACTCACATAAGCCAGTTATCTAAAAAAAACATCAGAAATTAGGCCTACTTAAGAAAGCCAGGCCATATTCTCACTGACTGCAGCAGGGAAGTATCTGTAAATTCTATATTACTTCCAAGCCTGCTTTATGCATTTACAATTTTCACTAATCTTCAAACTATATTAGTGAACAAGCGTGAACAATGTTATAATAAAATAAGGAAAGTTGTATCCAGTCTCCCAAAATGGACCCATAACTGCATTCCTCTGCAGAACCCACATTGGAACTACCATATCGCATATCATATACAGTTCATAATGGTACATAAAATAACATACCATTCCTCAAACTCCCCATTCATTAGTAATACAATAAAATGGTACAAACCCAAAAGGAACCTTTGATCAGAGGATCAACACTTAGTCCAATCCCAAAAATTCAGTAACTCATGTGAGGACTCTATGCTCAGTAAGCAAAGCTAAACTATGGAATAGCATTCTTTTTACCATCAGACAAACTACTCATGTTGAGAAGCAATACAAAAGAAAAATGTGAGTGTTTATGCACAAGTAAATATACTAGATATGCAAAGTTCAACTGAGATATCAAGGAAAAGTGTTGTTAGTATATTACTTTGAATTTCTCAGGAGACTGCAACCAATGTAATTTTTTGTGGGATACAACAATACACTGACAAGCAGAAGTAACAGGTAAGAACAGAGGCAAGAAAACATTGGTGGAAGTCCACTATAGTGGTCAAAGACTTCTGCTGTACCTCTTGAGACATGAGTACGAATCCTATCACCCCTAACCTGCATACTGCATGACTTTAAAAAGTTGTATGAATTCATTCTGTTTCAACAGCATCATAAAAATGGACTTCTGGTTTAACATATCTCATTCAGTTGCGAAAGCAGAATTATTTCTCTCAAGCTAGGCATGTCAACAAACACAATTAAATATTCGGAGGCTATCATCTGGATTCTTTACTCAGTTGTGAAGTTCATACATAAAGTAATATAAAGACAAATTATAGAAAACGAAGCAATGAGTCAATAATAAAATCCTTTTAAATACAGAAAGTCAAAGTTATTTGCAAAAATGTTTCAAACAGGTCCAACATTTTATCATTTATATGCAACACTGTAACTTTAAAACACAGTACAAACTGCTTACGTTTAGTGAAAGTGAATTCTGCTCTTCATACATCACATCAGTGTTATCTTGTAGCTTACAGTTCACTTGCTGATGAGTAAACTCCAAGTGCTACCACTGTACATCAAAAATTATTTGCTCTGCCCAGTAGTGCAGCTCCAGCAATCTGTGAGAGGGATGATTATTATTATTATTATTAAGAGAATGTCCTGTTCTTTTAACTACGTAAATGTCCACTTAGGAGTACTAGTGACAAAACCAATGTATTACTGCAGTGGCTAGAACTGCTGTCTCAAAGTTCTTGGTCCTCCAGTGTGCTTCTTAACTGAACTGCCTTCTGTGTGAAGTCTGCACTTTCTCCCTGTGTCTGTCTCAGTTTCCAGGGGGTGATCTAGTTTTCTCACACATCTTAAATATGTGCTGCAGCTGAACTGGTGAGAATCTAAATTGCCCCCAGGTGTCGCATGTGTATGTGTATGTGTGTGCATGTGCGTGTTTGTGTGCATGTGCGTGTGTGTGTGTGTGTGTGTGTGTGTGTGTGTGTGTGTGTGTGTGTGTGTGTGTGTGTGTGTGTGTGTGTGTGTGTGTGTGTGTGTGTGTGTGTGTGTGTATACCCTGCAAAGGGCTGGCACTGTTTCAGAATGAGTTTCAATACCTTGCTCCCACAGTCTCACTGGATTTCGTCTTTTGCTTCCGCAGGCCTGCATTGGATTACATGATTAATCACAGAATGATGACCAATTTAATGATTTCTGCTTCTGTGACAAAGTGTATAAGGACAAAGACAAGGCTTCACTGAACTGAGTTAGATGTTAGGTTAATTTAATGATAATAATTGTGCATACGTCAATGGAAACAGTTCATGTGCTGTAGGCTTCAGAAACATATTCCACAAGAATATATTTGATGTACTGACAGGAATACACTAGACAATCTCGACGTACTGAAATGTCGAATTTCAGTACGTCAAGACTGAATAGTGGAAAGTGCAGTTACCTGGAACTGCACTATGTCGAATCCGCTGCTACCATGGTGTCGCGTTCGTGATATGTGGTGCGGTTTGTGGATTTATCCGAGGTTTCAGGTAAGTGTTGTGTGTTTGAGTATACCTGGTAGGGATTTTAGTGTGTGTGAGGTAATATTTTTTGTGTGTTTGTGTGTTTAGTGCAACCTCGGAGTTAGAATATATAAGTGGGGGGGCACAGCACCCCACATGGGGGGGTGCAGGGGGGCTTGCCCCCCTGCTTATAGGTAGGTTAGGTGGGTTTGTGTGTGTGTTGTTATGTTTGTTTAGTTAGGTAGGTGTATGTGTGTGTGATTATGTGCTGGTTTGTGTGTGTGTGTGAATGGTCGCGGTTGTGGTATTCGTGATTATGGGTTTTCGTGTATGTGGGTTTTCCACTATTCAGTCTCGAAATACTGAAATTCGACATTTCAGTATTTCAATATTGTATAGTAAATCCACTGTCAAACAGGATTCTCAAAAGCTGCCATTTCAAAGATTTATGTTCATGCACATTAATTTTCATTTTTCCAGAAAAATACTTACTCTCCACTGTCCAAGCTCTGAAATATCACGAGTTTTACAATGGAATGCAAAAATATTAGTATAAACCAACAAAGAAATGAAACTTTAAACAGCAGCAACATTCAAAATGTTTAGTGTAACAACCACATTTTCAGTCTGAAAAAGCATTTCCTTTGTAGATGTAGTTATGAATGCTACAGCCAGAAATACAAATGGCTCATGGGAAGAAGAAGAAACAGTTGACAGTGTGGGGACCATAGTTTGCAATTTTTACACTTGCCTTTTGATATGGCTGCATACCTTTCAGGTGATTTATTTAGGCTGCAAATAATTTGTTTCAATAACTTCTTTTTTGAACATTCATGTATGTTAAAGTCCAGTTTTGTACAACTTATAATATCAGTACAAAGACAGTGGAGGCACGTTTTTTCAAGGCATACACCTAGACTTTCACTGGTTAGTTGTTCTTATCTGAGTTAAAATGACTATAAATAATACTAGCAATAAGAAAGGTTGCTTACTAAAACACAGAAGGAACCAGCAATAATAAGGATCACATACTGGAATGTGTGTAATTTTCACTTAAAAATTACTTATAGACAGTTGATGTAACTGTTTCACCTTCTGTATATGGTTGAGAAAATGCCCTCCAGCACTTCAGCACTTAAAGGGGTAAATATTTTAGCATAGAATATATCATTGTCTAGTGCTTGAACCAAATTCTTTATTTCCATGTATTATACAACCCATAATCAATACCTTAACCAGAAGCCAATATTATTAGTTTCTTCTTTTATTTGCCCATCCAATTGTCCTTATTGCTAGGCTAGACTAGAATATAGACTGCATATAATTAACTTAGTGCTCAAATCTTATCAATCTATATTTACTATTTTTCTTGAACTATCTTAATCCAGGAACCAAACACTATATATTATTTTTCCCCTGACACACTTCACACCCTTGGTCACAATAGATGATCTCCATCTAGTATACCCTCTGTTCTAGCCTTACTGCACTCTGTATACTCAGGCAATGTAGGAATTCCCTGATGTTCACAGATAATATTTTACTTAAGCTGTTATTGTCTTTGTGAGAGATGCAAGTACTTAGCTAAATTTAAGGCCACACTCTGACAAACAAATCCATCCTGTGACCATCGTTCACACACACCACACTCCACACATACACACACTAAATTATCATACACTGAGACACTAAAAAGATCCCTTGCCCAAACCACAATGGGCTAGCAGATGCAAGGCCCAGCATAAACTAAACAGTACAACACTAATTACATGTAACACAACTGAGAGTAAACACTAAATAGTACAACCTAGGCCAGTTACATCAAAGCAATACTTAAAAACACAAACAGAAATGTACTAGTGATTGGTGACTCCATAATTAGGGACACATATTCCACATTCACAAGGCTGGACAAAGGCAGGGTGACAGTGAGCTGCCTTTCAGAAGCTGAGATTGCTGACACTACCAGGGCCCTTAGGACTCTTCAACCAGCCAAATATAAGTATGGCATGGTGGAGGCCCAGATGTGGAAAATAATCTGGTGCACAGAGCCCTGATGGATATGGACAGAGAGACATAACACTGCTCTCCATGCATATCACAAGTGCAGGAAAGACAGACGTATTGAGTGGAAGCTTTCCATCACCAAAAATGATGCCAAGGTACAAAGAAAAGATGACTGGCTTTAACAATTTGCTAAACATCCAATGTCATTCTAGGTGGATCCAGTGGGTGTCAGTGTGGGATGAAATGCTTGACAACCATTCTTGCTTCACTAGGGACAGTTTGCACTTTTCATTCCAAAGCTTCCACAAAATGGTGAAAGCTTTTGCAATCCTCAATGTGCCATTTTTAGGCAAAGTCCAGTTTATAAACTTCCCAACCTAACTTCTAAAACAACTCAACCATCAGACCATATTAAGGTGGCTTTACTTAATGCAAGAAGTCGAAACAACAGCATGCCACACCTTGAGGCCCTCTTGCATTTGGAGCACATTCTTGTATGTGCTTTTATAGAAACTTGGTTTAAATTCCCCAAGAGCCCTCCCTCGATACATGTGTTTTGTAGTAATCACTCATTTAGACCTGAGCTTAACTGTGGGGATGTACCTGCATTTGTTAGACACCACATTATCTCAAGACAGATACAAAGAGACCCTCAAGCTGAGCTTATTGAAATTCAAATCATGCTAAACAAGAGCAGCTATCAATTCACAGCATATGACAAAGCCTTCTCCATGTTTCCAGATCGTACCCAATTCGGCTTCATCAAGGGCAGATCCTCCCTGTTAGAGCTGGTGGACTTCTTTAAAAATGTGACCATGGCCACTGATGAGGGCAAATCTGTGCATACAGCATACCTCAATTTGCCAAAGGCTTTCAACACAATCCCGCATTCAGGTATTACAGATAAACTTAGCAAACTGAATATAAACCCCTTCATTGTAAGATGGGTTGCCAACTGGGTCTCAGACTGGACACACACTATCAAAATGGGTGACTCCACATCAACTAGCAAACCTATTACCAGTGGGGTGCCACAGGGGTGAGTGGTGGGCCCTCTACTGTTTGGTATACACTTCTCAGAAGTTCAGGTCAAAATTAAGGGTTTGTGGCTAACCAAGTTTACAGATGACTGCAAACTAAGTGCAATCATTAAATCCCCAAATGATGTCAGTATACTCAAGGATGGTCACACAAAGACCAACGACTGGTGTATTACTCACAGTCTCAAAATGAATGCAAAGAAATGTATCATCATTCCCTTTGGCACAATGTCCTCTCACACTGTCAAATCAACAACAATACCCTAAGTACCCACAAAGTGGTAGGGGACCTGGGATCACAGGTTGACTACAACGTTAATTTTGACCACCATGTGTCTACTGTAGTAAGGAAGGCTTTCTACTTAGCACACTTGATTAGTAAAGGCATCGCCTCAAGAGCAAAAGAGGTTAAAACCCTGCTATACTTTGCACTAATCCAGCCCATAATTGAGTATAATGTCCCATTTGGCATGGACTGTACAAAGTACCTGCAGCAACTGAAGAGACCTCAGGGGTTTCTAACAACGAATATCAAGGGGTTCCAGTATGTGCCTTACACAAACCAACTAAAGTCACTGTCACCAGGGCTGGATTAATGCCGAGTATAGCAGGGCTATAACCTCTTTTGCTCTCGAGGCGATGCCTTTACTATAGACTTCTTGGGAGACTTATGCCCAGCCTACAGAGCAATCCAAGACCCAAACCTAATGAACTTGCTACATATCAGTAAATCAAACGGGACTAGGGCTATCCATTCCAGGGACCTAAATATGGCCTGTAACTTAAATAGGACATGCTAGAGGGACAGATTTATATCCCAGCAACTGGCACTTCTTTGGAACAGGCTACTAATTCATGTGAAACAGAGCACCTCTATGGCGCTGTTCAAGAGGAACCTGGACAAATAGATGTGGCACCATAAATTCTTACCAGGGATAGTGTCAACAACCCTCCTGGACATGGGCAGTCATCACTAAATGCAATCCTGGGTATTGACTAGCATTTCTGTGGTATTACATTGGGATGAAACGGCTAGGCTTAAAATGACCTTCAGGTCAATAGCCTAGTAATCTCCTATGAAACTACGAACATCATGCACAACATTCCTAAATATGGAAAGCTTCCACTGGAATGATGAACTCTTCATAGGTAGGCATGATGTTATCCTAGGTGATTTTTAACTACCATTTAATTAACTATGAAACATATATCACCATCGTAGGACATGCACAAAGCTTCTTACATTTTGTAAACAAAAACTCCCTGGACCAAATTATTAAATAACTTACTAGAGAATGGAATATGCTTGAACTGGTCTTAACAAACTTAGAACCTGTATGTACCACTCTTCAAAAGTACCCCCCCCCCCCCCCCACTGGTCAAGTAAGTCCAGAAACTAGTAAATTTATCAGAATTTCCAAACACTGTAAAGCTGACTGGTCACACACATTTTATGACTGTTAATCTTTAAAAATTTACTGGAAAGAAACTGAACATTTTTTCAAGCATTATGGATTAACAATTTTTCTTTAGATAAGAAATGAATACTATTCAACATCCTGATGATTCTCAAATGACCAGAGAAAATTGTTATACATTATGGACTATTGTTACTGTGGTGAGTAAATATATAAGAAGATGGAAAAAAAGACACTTCACCCCTATTCAAAGAATACTTATCATCACTTCAAGACCTCGTGCAAAGGGAGACCATCATAAAGAAAAACAGAATATTTCCAAAACCCTTTATAAAGAATCCATGCAGTAAAATATCTTCTCGTATTAATATCTATCTACAAAATTATATAGCTTTTAATTAAAAAAGATTTAAAAACATTATCTAAGCAAGATTACATACTTTAAATAAAATACATATTTAATTTTGATTGTCATAAATGTGTACTTATATTTTTTTCTTTTCTTTCAGGCATACAGTATAAATACTGTACATGGTTATATCTTGTTTTTCTTTTTTTGAAAACGTTTTTTATATTGATGTAGAGATTACTTAAAGAAAATGTTTATTACTAAATAAAATATATTAATATGTTTATTGTAAAAAAGTTAATATAAACTTGGAAAAAATCCAAATCATTAGAATCAAATATCACAGAATTCAAGGGGTTCCAACATACAAACCTCTTACAATTCTAAGAAGTCTCTAAATTTGAATGCAATTGTATTAACTATGATGTTGCTCCTTAAAGAGTTACACAGAAAATTTCACCTTGCACTGGTACAAATGTATTAAACTGACAGTCCCAACAAGATCCATGCAAATGGAGGAGGTCTAAAAACAAACAAGCATGGTGGTCCTCAAGCATTAATGAACTATGTAATAAAAGACAGAAATAAACTTCTAAGCCTGTGTAGCAAAACAAATGACCCCAAATTAAGCAGAACATCAAACAACTAGATAATAAACTAAAAATGGACATAAGAAAAACAAAACCATCCCATGAACTCAGACTAGAAAAAGAAGCTAAATGCAGTTACAAATCATTCATTAGTTATGATAGAAAAATAAGTAATAATATCCAACATTGTTCTGAACTTATTCATAATTGTACAATTTACTCTGTTCAGTAGATACTTCCAACATACTGGCAAACAAATTTAGCACCAACTTCACCCAAGAGACATTTATTCCAAGCTTCATTATCCTTGATGGAATCAAGCCACTAACCATAATGACAGAGCATGTACTAAAGGTTCTCTTAAAAATATACCTCATCCATTGGGCCTGGTAACTACCTAGTCACCTAATTAATAGCACTAACCAAGCACTGGCACATCCACACCTCAACCTCTTCAACAAGATTTTAGCAACTGACTTTGTTTCATAGGGGTGGTGCATGGCTTTTGTGATGCCACTCTATAACGGTGACCCCACCACAGACCCCAGGAATTTCATACCTGTCAGCCTACCAATTCTTATATGCAAGGCCATGGAATGCATCAAAACTGACCCAATTGACTATTACATCAAAAATCTTATCAGACTCCATCCCTTCCAATTTGCCTTTGTTAAAGATCCTGTCAAATGAATCTTGTGAACTTCTTTGAGAGAGCTACGTAGGCTACAGACAAGCTGTCCACATAGTGTACCTTGACCTTGCCAAGACATTTGATACTGTACCACATACAAATGCAACAGACAAGTCGAAAGAGCTCTAAACTTAATCAATGTGGTTAGGTGGATAGCCAACTGGCTTAGAGATATGACTCATGCAGTAACAGTTGGGGCTTAGTTCTCTGACAGCATGAAGGAAACCAGTAGAGTTCTGTGAGGATCTATGCTGGGACCTTTAATGTTTGGTATATACTTCTCAAACCTCTACTTTTCAAGTAAGGATCTTTGGTTAACAAAGTCTGTGGATGATTGCAAGCTGGGAGCTGTCATCTAGTACCACTTTGACATACAGACACTCACGTACCATTGTTAACAGCTGGTATACTAAAAATGGGCTCAAGCTCAGCTCAAAAAGTGTAGCATTGTTGCATTTGGTAAACATCCCTTAGGTATAGCTTACAGCATAGATAACACACCCCATCTAAATGAAAAGGTTATAAGAAAACTAGGTACTTGGGTGGACAGCTCCCTTAGGTTTGACTATCATGTTGCAATTGTGGTTAGCAAGTCCTTTTACCCTCCACACATCATGGAAAAAAGGTATTTCTTCTAGATCAAAAGAAGTCCTCACCTCCTTGTAAATTGCACTGATATACACCCATCTTTGGGTACAGTGCCTCCTTTGGCATGTACCTCACCAAACATATCAAGCAATTGGAAAGACCCCAGAGATTTGTAAATAAAAAGGTCAGGGGCCTGAAAGAAACAGTGGAGGCTTTAATCCTATACTTAGTTTCAAACATCTTCATTACTGGCAACCTGTGTCTTGTTGAGAGGGCCCTAAGGGATCCAGTAGTCCCAAGAACTCTCATACATCATTAGGTCAAACAGTCCAGCTTACACTATGGACAGAGATCTAAATCTACTCCAAGTAAATAAGACCAAGTGAAGGGATGAATTTGTCACTTAATGCCTATTCCTTCTATTCCTTCTCTGGAACAAACTCCCTCTCCAAGATAATCAGTCTGACACACTGTATGCTTTTAAAAAGGGAGCTGGACAACTGAATAGCTGTTCATAAATTCAGCCCTGATATGACTGGCTGGTTCTCCTTGAGAAGAGAGGCAAGGTTAGAATGGCCTCAAGGCTCAGTTGCCTTGTATCCTGTGATCCTGTTGATGCATATTATTCAGTCTGGACAGAAACTTGTAACTTAATTTTGTAGTAGAGGTGATTAATTTTGTAGTCCACTGTGTTCAATAATCTTGAGAAGAAAACTTTGGTTTGTTAACCTTAAATTATATACACGAGTGCTTAATTCTGGTGACACTATTTTGGTCGACAAAACATATGGTTGACAAGGGGTACGAGATCACACAATCCCAGGGTTGAGGAATAAGCCCTGTTCCCCAGAATTGTCCAATCCTGGGTATGTACATATTTATTGTTGCATGCTCCAAGGTTATTTCTCCGAGAATATTATGTGTCAAAGTTTTCTTTAGTTAGTTAGTTAGTTATTGTATTGATATTACTGATGACATTTAGGTGTTTAGATTATTTAAAGAACACTCATTTATATATGTGGGTGTGTGTGTGTGTGTGTGCCAACTGTGAGATTACATAAACCCAGAGAGGAGGTAAAAAGTAAAACATATGCAAAATGTACCATCTCACCTTTCACTGTGGGCCTGATTCCAAAAGCTCTCAGTGTTAAGTGACCACTTACACTGAGAGCAGGTTTTTTGGAATCTGGCCCCTGGTGTAAACTTTTTTTATAGATAGGCCTTATACTGAAGTAAGTCACTTACACTGAAGGGAAGTCTTTAGGAATCTGGCCCTATGTCTAACCACCTTAAACAAATGCCAACAAGTATATTACATTCTAAGTATCAGTCAACTAGCCTCCAACAAACAGTAGGACTTCACTGCTTTTTCAAGATCATTTTCACTCTAAGACTGGAGAAAAAAGAAGGAAGAATGTTTCTTTTGTGCAGCACAGCTATCTCAAGATTAATTATCTAATACGGAGAGGTTGTCGATACAGAGTTCATAGGGAAGAACTTAAATATCCACTTTGAAAAAGCAGATTCTGCTGTCACCACCTCAGATACATTCTATCAGAGGAGAAAATATGGGGGAATAGTTCAATGAAGCAGATTTCTGTGAAAATTGTCTCAATTAACTATTCTGTGTGTGTGTTTGTAATATACATACATACATACATATATATATATATATATAGGTCCACTTTCTAATCTTGAAATACTGACATCCCGAATTTCAGTACTTTGAGACCAGAATGTCGAAAGTGCAGTTATTCAAAACTGAACTTTGTCAAATCTCAGTTTCCCAACTTCATGTTAGGTTTGCTGTGGTGTGTAATATAGTATGTTCTGTCTCTTTAAGGGTATGTGGTTTGATGGCTGATGTTCGTTTCTGTACGGAGATACAGGTAAGTGTGTAATTTTTAAGGGTTTTGGTAGACATCTTTTAATATGTAATTTTTATGGGAAGTTGTAGGAGTAGGTTGGGGTAGGTAGGTGAGACTGTATGTGTGAGTGTTGAATGTGGTGATTTTTGCACGTGTACAGTGTGTATGTGTTATTAATGAGCATAAATATGACTGTCTGCAAAGGGAGTGGAGGGCAAGTAAGGGAAGGTGTGTGTTTTTTTATTTTTTCGAGTTAGTGCGACCTTGGAATTGGTATATATAATCAGAGGGGGTGCATGGGGGCTTGTCCCCCTACAGAAACGTATAGTCATGGTGTTGTTTTGAGTTATTTAGTGTTTATGTACTGTTTTGGGGGGAAGGTTGTAATTTTGTGTTGTGTTAGTTTCGCTATTTTTAATGTTCGTGATTTCGTACTTTCGTGTTTGTGAGGTTTCAAGTTTCTAGTCTCGAAATACTGAAATTCGAGATTAGAAAGTGGACCCATATATATATATATATATATATATATATATATATATATATATATATATATATATCTACGGGTTCCATACACTAGATCGAATTTTCACTAATTCGAAATAGTGCATGGAATGCTCACTGCAGCGAAAGTGCACTTAATCAAAAGTGCACTTATGCAAAGTTCAGTACAACGAACGGGTGTTGTACTGAACTTCCGTGCAGTACTCACGGACCTTAGGGTTAGGGCACAGGTCCTAACCCTAAGGTCTGTGACAACTGCAGCGCAGTGAAGGACATAGCTTTACTAACTATCCCCTTACCCTAACCCGTGCCCTAACCCTAAGGTCCGTGACTATCGCACCACAGTGGTGGACATAGCTTGTTTTTTATGTCCTCCACTGTGCTGCTGTGTTTTTGGTGAAGTGAACTTATGCAAAAGTTCACTTTCGTTAAAGTGAACTTTCGCAGAAGTGAGGCTTCCTATTACAAGTTCAAAGTAGTGAACTTTCATTCTTGTAATAGGAATCCATATATATAGATATAGATATAGCTAACACAGGAAAGCTACAAGAAAAAGTGCCCCTTAGATCAGTTTTTATTGTAGTTCTTTATGATTCAGTAAAAATAATCTGTTACGTGTTTCTCTCCTCAGAACTGTAATGAGTACAAAGTATAACAAATACATCATTAATTAACAAGGGAGGGGCAGAAATGCATGACATGGAAGGTTACAGGCACTTTGGATGTAGGAAAACAAAGCAGCAGTATCTTGACCTTTTTTCATATGACAGTTTTTCTACATTGATCTTCCTTGCACATAAATGGGATTTTCTGGTACCAGCAACATTCTAATTTTAGTCATTACACAATCCTTTCTCTACATGTGGTGAACTACTATAATGTATAACCCATCATTTGCTTCTGTACTCTTGCTCTCTGTGAGACTTCATTAACTAACGGAACATACCCGTGCAGCTCCATTTGGTAGCTTATAATATCTACGATAGCCTGTGCATCTGCAGCTGAGCCTGAGAGAGAACAGTAGATTTTGTCATGGAGTCGGCACACTTTGTCCATCACACGATTCACAATAGCTTCCCTTCACAGAGAGACAGAGAGAGAAAGACACAGAGAGAAAAACAACATGTATTAAGTCAGAGTAGAACTGAAACAAAGTAACAGACAACATAAATTATGAAAAGTCTAATGGAACAAAATTAAAATTAAATAATCTTCTATAACCTTTAAAGAAATAATAATAAAGCATACTGTTATCTATGTAGTATACTTAGCTAATAGCGTCATTACTGACTAATGATTTCCACCAAATGAGCAATAACACTCACAGAGTGGTCAAAAGGCAACTAAAGAACTTTATGAAATTGTATTTTGCATGTAATGGTATTTAACTCTTAATTAAAAAGACTTCAATAAACCCTACATGACTCGCTAATACCCATGTAAGAGTCTTGGCACAATGGGCACACAAAAGCGAGTCAATTTGCACTCAGTAAGTGTCTCTACATGATGTGTAGAGCTGCGTAAGCACGGTAAACACCGATGCATGCTAATTACTGCATAAGCAGCTGAATTGTATGTTAATCAACCAATCCAAGATGATGGAACTATTCAACAAGCTATAGAGCAATTGTGTACACTTAGTGAAGCCTTTTGCCTTGTACTCCAAAACCTACTGGAATACAGCCACAGAAACCACACTGAAGGAAAACAATGCTAGGGGCTTCTGCTGCTTTTCTTTGTGTGTATATGCAATAGGTTCAAGCAATTCTGCTGCTGATGATGATAGACCTTGGGCAAGGAAGAGAAGGGTATTTAGACCCAGTTAAACTTTTCATGGTCTGCATGAGGTGGAAATGGTACAGCACTACTGCGTGTATTCAGACACACTCCAGGAACTCTGCAACCTCTGTCATTCTCACATGAGAACAAGAGCAAACTGAGAGGAACTAATACCTGTGGAAACCAAAGTATGTGTAGCACTTAGAATATTAGCTACAGGAACCTTTGAAAGACCTACTGGGAACATTCTGGTGGTATCACAGGCATCAGCATCCAGGATCCTACATCAGTTCCTGAATGCTATGCTACAGCATGCCAGTGACTACATATATTTCCCATGTACCCCCCCCCCCCCCGAGGACACAACTAGAACTATGCAGGATTTCTACCCTGTAGCACACTCCCCTGAAGTTGCGGGTGCCACGGACTGCACACGCATTTGAGATCAAAGCACCACCCAGGGGACACAGAAGAGTTTACATCAACAGTAAGGGCTTCCACTCCATTGTAATGCTAGGGGAATCTTCCTGAATGTGTGCGCTGGCAACCCTAGCAGTTACCATGACTCCCATATCTGGCACACCTCACACCTATACCACAAGTTTTCCAGAGGTGATGCTCTACAAGACCATTTACTGAGGGATAAAGGGTATGCACTTGAACCATGGCTTATGATGCCCATCAGAAATGCAGACCCACCCAAGGAAGAATGCTATAATCAGGTACACGCTCAAACAAGAAATATCACAGAGCATGTGTTTGGACTGTTGAAGTCATGTTTTCAGTGCCTAGATACATCGGGGGGGGGGGGGGTGGCTCTGTAATATGATGTCATTATGTCTGTTGAAATTATCACAGTCTGCACTATCCTATGTAATATTATCCAGTGAAAACAGCTGCAGCAGAAACATCAGTGGCTAGGGGCAAACATTCCACCACCTCTGGCACATTCACCACACCCCCACGCAGATGAGGAGTCAGAGGGGAACCCTCAGCTGCTGTGGGTATAGGTAGACATTCGTTTGCACAATATGCCCTCACCCCAGCCAAGAAGCAATGGATAGTAGACATGTTCATGACCTAAGGGGTACACCTTTCAAATTATGCACATACATACAGTAAAACTGATGCCAGGCAACACTCACAACCTTTACGTCATGACAGAGTCAGCCCTGAATGACAACAGTTTTAAACTACAGGACTATCAAGGTAAGTGTTGAACCTGTAATAGTAAAACAATGTGTAAGAACAGGGATGAATGGCAGATACTGGCACAATGTTACTTGTAAATGTAATTAAGTAGAATGTGTGTGAGTTGTCCAGCAATGGAATCCATATGGGACATGACTTGACATATGTAATACATACTTATGCAGTTAATGAACTAACATGACTCATGTTAAATAGGCAGTATAAAAAATCATTCCAAACTCTTCTTATCCCTACATTCTCACAAATGGAGCAATAAACATGACTGCCATATCAACAATTTCAAGGTAGGAATCACAACAGTAAAATCTAATAATTCAGAAACAAAGCCAAAAACATCACAAATACATATCCTAAACACTCAGCTATCTTCCCTGTGCATCAAACAACATACATATATAATAAACCTGAATCAAAAAGATAGAAACAATGTTATGGCACAATTATCATCATTTGCACAGGGTGGGGGTTGGGGGGGCAGAAGCCAAGGATGACATAAAAAGTAGTGTGTGTGTGTGTGTGTGTGTGTGTGTGTGTGTGTGTGTGTGTGTGTGTGTGTGTGTGTGTGTGCGTGTGTGTGTGTGTGTGTCTGTGTGTAAGAAACACAGGCAAGCAGGAACGTAGATAATATCAAATTACCACTGACACAGAATGACCTACAACCCTCATTAATGCCTCATGTAGCTGGCATGTGTGAGTGTCTTTATGGGCATTCTATTTGAAATGTGTGAGTGAGTGTCTGAATGAACACAGCCAAGCTCTGTGCTAGCACTATGCCCTAGCATGTCAGACAGGAGTGAGCCATTCACGGTAGAGGTATTAGTTCATTGCTGGCTCCCCCTATTGCAAGAACTGGTTCTGCCAGGAGTTGCACTGGCATGCTCATGGCCATGGTCAGAAGTGGTTTTGGTACCTGAACATGAGCGATGTCTGCTGGATGAGCTCTCTTTATGACTATGCCCTGGTCCACGACCCCATAGCCTACCATGCCTGGGTGTGGACACCTGAACCACTGACGAAGCAGTGGAACTACTGCCACTAAAAGAGCATGATCAGGCATGGCCAGATTGGCTAACACCAGATGTTACAGCTCTGTGTCCACATGGATGACGTCCCCCTCCCAGCAGATCTTCCATCACAGACACTACCCATTCCACTGTGGCATTCATTCAATCCATTGAATTGGCCACATGGTGGAGGCAGTTACGCACGTCAGCTTGTGCCACATCTACAGCCCTACGCATATACTCGGAGGTCCTAGTGGAAAGTGTCTGTGCCACCATGACAGCCCTAAACATACAGTGAATGGCACGTAATGACACACCAGCATGAGGTGGAAGGTGGGCAACAGACCTCCTCTGATCACCCCTACCATCCCTCCTGCACGGCACCTCATCCACACCTTGGCTACAGCCAGAGTCAACTGGCACAGAAATTGCAGTAACAACACTACCCTGATCAAGTGTGTAATCCTCAACCTGTCCACTATCTGAGGGCTCAGTGGAATGGGTATGCTTAGGCATACTGTGTCTGAAGGAAATTCAGGGGATGTGTGAATCACAACCTCAGTGTCAGATTCAACCTCTGCACCTCTGTACTGTGCCTCTCTTTGGTCACCATTATCAGCAGAGCCTATTGATACTCTGACATCAGGTGGTAGGAGTCATACACTTTCACTTTTCGGATCACCTGTGATAATAAGTAACAAACACGGGAATGGAATTACTACTTCCCTTAATATTAACCAAAAACATCTGAACAAAAAGTAACCCTGGTCACCCAGTTTCAAATGTTACAGCAATACAGACTCTCATTACACCATTCATACACATACAGATAATATATATCTAAATAATGCTTAGTAAGAACAAAAACAAGACATTTGCTTAGCACGTGCAGATGTCTCAACACCTGGCATGGAAGATAAGCCTGGAAGAAATGAAGCAATGAAACACTGGCAATTAAGCATCATAATGGGGATAACAAAGGAACAGTGAATACAATTAGGATATAGGCCCTGTAAGAAATAGCTCTAACTGAAACTTGCCTGAGTCATCCACCCACATCCATGTCTACTGAACTACTCTCTTGTATAACTATGACTTATCAATAGGAACAGATAGAAAAAAACATGTATCACAAGCAGTAGCAGCCAAATATAGTCTACAAGCCAATATAATGTAGCCATATGTAAGCCTATCTGGAATTTTTCCTGGGACGCCGTTGGCTTGTTAGCCACATCAACACCAACATCAAGCACATGGTGCAAAGGCTCCCATGAGCTGTTGGGATCTTTGACAGTGGACAGGAACTCCTCAGCTGGTGTCAGTGGTAGCTCAGTATCACAACCACCCCCCTGAAGCCAGCTGTTCTTGAGCAATTGCAGTCACCCTCCTCCATGCCGATGAAATCACCTCAGTGGCCCGACGCTGCACCTGATCATAATTGTGGCCATGACCACCTACTGCATTTACATCTGTGACTAACTGTTTCCAAATCCCCTTTCTGGCATCCATATTCCCCATGTCCTCTCTTAAGTAGGAAAACTCCATGGCGCCTCATTATTACCTCATTCTCAGTGTCACTAAAAGGGGATTTTCATGGATTTATAGGTCTGTGTGCCATAATCCTATGTCACATAAAACAGAGAAGGATAAAACACATTAATAGCACATTTGTTCACAAAAACAATCAGTCTGTGTACCCACTGTCAACATAAAGCACTTGAAACACACTTCTAATTTAGTACAACAGAATGTTAGGTGGCTCTCCCCTCCCCCTCCAAAACAAAGTTTTGTGCAAACCAAAGAATACCACATAAGTAATGCATACGGTTTCAACAAAATTATCAGTCTCACTACACATTTTCAACAGAACAACAATTGAAACACACATAATTTAGGGGAATAGAATAGCAGGTTGCATCCCCACACACTCCAACAAAAATGTAAGGGCCTGTAAAAGCACCCAGTCCGTGAAAGTTTATATAGTGAAGACTAAAAAGATATGCCATTGATTAATGGGTGACAACTGCCATTAGTAAATAGTAAAGAATGCAAAATATGAATGCCAGTCAATATTCACTGTGACAACCACTCCTGTGGAGGTTGTCCTGGGCCTTCAATGAAGCATAACACTTATGTTAGTGACATGTACATTTCTCTCCAATCCCACATGAAACTGCAAATGATAAGAACATACACAGTTGTGCAGAAAGTATAACCTGTGTATCTCACCAATGTAAATGCCTGCCAAAACTGCCTATGCCAACAGTGAATTATAAGAAGTGCATATAGATTAGCCCTCATTTTTCTACTGGCTCTATAAATATATTTGTAAAGGTTTACAGAATCTAAAATGTCTTTAATAAGAGAAGCATACCTTAACAAAACAAAAACTTCTCTTCAGAGAAATCTCCTTCAAAGAAATATCAATCTTCTGTTTAGTTTGCCTCACCATCAAGTTCCCTAGCTACACAGTTACCTTTTTATAGTGCAGACTCATCCCTCTGAGCACTGTGAAGATGCAAATGAAATGTAAACTCAGCAGAATTGCTAAATCCCAAACTTTTGACTTTGTGTAGCACATGTAAACATAGTGCAGCTCTACACCAATGTTAGGTGCTAATGGTGTGCAACTGTGAATGATTATTTTTGACTGAAGTAAAACACAACATCAATTCGAACACCCTTCCCTGTAGTGGGTACGTCAGTGAGGAAACACAAACTGTGGAAGTATCTTCAGTGAGCTTTTAAATAAAGCAAAACACCACACGTATATTTTTTGGCCATAATAGTACAAGTCTCTTGCCTTTGATGAAAACTGTTATTCACTGTTATGTATTTTTATCATACCTTGAAAGCAGAACTATAGAAAATACACTGCAGACAGTGCATCTGATGGTAAAGAAGAGATAAGTGCAGAAAGACCAGAACACAAAGAAAAGGCACAACTGCATTTCTGCAAACATATTCATAAATACTTGTGTGATCACTCATTAAAATACATGTTAGTCACACGTACAACCAAATGAGAATGTTCAAGTCTATGAACTGTTAATACTGGCTATGAAATGTGAATTGCTTGTATGAACATTATTTGATTAATGTTGTGAAGCCATGTTTGTAGCAAAGAGAGAGATAACCCACAATTGTACTGTGTAAGTGCAATAGTCTGATGGTTCAAATCCAGAGCTGTATAATTATTTTACCTTTGTTTCACTTTTTTTTTTGATCTACCATGTGTGTGTCACATGGTTTTAGCACAAACATGATCAACTATGTAAAATTTAAAAATGTAATGTGAGTTGCCTTATGCACTGCAAACACGCTTAGCAGCATTGAGTGGCAGTCAGCAAAATGGATGTTAATGACTGCTGAAATTCCACCTGTTACCCGACTGTCTCTGTGGCACAAGGTATAAATACGCTGTGCTAAAAAAGAGAGAATACTGGGGTTTGGAGTCCCACATTAGTTATTTTTACGATGGAAGGGTCATAATGAGTATTAATGCAAGGAATATTTGTTAGCCATTTTCTTTTCCATTTGCGCGTTGCCTACCTGTGCACAAACACAGTTCACTACTTAAGGAAAAAAAGTGAAACATTTAACTTGGTTTGCCCTCCTTCATGCAAACAGGTTAAGTGCAGATGCAAAGCCATCAGCACTCTGTACAGTACTAAGTGTGGAAAATATACCCGAGGCATAGCCTTCCATGTAGCATCAGGTGTAAATGCAATGAGTTCATGGTCAGGAAACATGAGCCAGGGTTCAAATACGGCACACTACATTTCTTAATAAGAGTGTCCCATTGTTAATTTTCACAAAAGTGTGACTACAACGGTAATACTACATACCGATAGTTAATCATTAAGCATACACGTAGTTTTGTAGGTATCATATGTATTATGTGTGTAACTAGTTTATTATGACATTTATGATAACATAATAAAAAATGCAGTTGCATATCTCTGACGAACACAACAGTTACTGACTATAACCCAAATATAACTGTAAAACAGAATGTACTGTCAGACAGTAGTCCTGCATTACACCTGAGAATGCATAAGCTATGACCTTGTAATGTCACACACATACAGGTCTAATTGAAGTATAGAACCAGTCACTCTTTAAACCATATCTGCGATGACATGATTGGCAAACACGTTTTCTGTGGTAATGAGTAATAACCACATATGTGGAAATGTATGCATTCCCTTTCACATAGGTTTGGATCCCACATTGTACAATTTACTTTTAACAGTGTGTAAGTCCCCACAAAATATGTGCCAAGTCATCCCATTAATCCCTCATGGCTTAAAAGACAAGTCATTTAGCATTTCAGAGTTGACGACTGGACAAAGTGTGACCAGGTAGAGCAGCACACATGCTTAAATCAATGCCAAATGTCACATCATCATTGCTGTTTCATTAACATCTTTCATCCTTGTTTGATAAAGTTTCTCTTAGCTTACCATATTGTAAATGCAGTTGGCATGGTTGTGCATGCTTGCTCATTGTTCTTAAACTATGATATCCCTAATCGTCAATAAAACAATTGTACTGTTGTTGGAGGACCTCTGCAGACATGGCAGGAGATGGGAAGGATGGTGCCAAATTCAGGGCACAGAGGTGGGGTGTGGAGAAGTCAAAAATGTTTGCTGCACTCTTTGTGAAGCACTACAGCTATAGGCTATTGCAGGGGGGGGGGGCTATACTGGGTCTCAGTATAAGGCTGAGGCTTGGAACAGTCTAGCCAATGCTAACTCCAGTGTGATTGGCATAACACACAATGAAGAGCAGTGCAGGGGACCACTACAGTGACTTGAAATAGAGCAAGCTGGTACAACTCAACCAGTGGCTGGATGAGTTTTGAACTACTGACATCCCACAGTTGTGTAAGTATACAGATAAAGCAACTTAAAATTATATGAAATAGTGTAGATAGGCAAGAGTGGTGTGCATAATGCTTTCATATCTCTTTTTCTCTCATTCGTTATTTTACAGCTGCACAGGAAATCTCAGTGAACAGGGAAGTACATGCTTAGAGACTGGAGACACTCAGTTAGGCAAGGTGTACGTGAACAGCACAAAGGAACATGACTGTATTAAATATAATGGAATTCTATAGATCAGTGGCAACTTAAGCATGCAAATCCTAACTGTAACAGCAAGCATGCATTCTTCTGTAGCCTTTGGCAATTGTATTAGGCAAATGTAATATTGTATTCAGATCAGATGTGTTCAATTCCTATAAGTAATCTACACATTCACATTCAACAAGTATAATTTTTTAATTTTAATTGCAGCAGTACTGGTTTTAATGCCATCTTGTTAAGTTAATCTGTAGTGTCTTTAAAAGCATATATGGAATATGTGCATATTCCAAGGATTACTTGTAACAATTCACAGTCATTTTTGGGATCAGGAAATCTCTACAGCTAATATAATAATAATAAAAGTATATTTATTGCAAAAAAACATGAATGTGACATACAATGGCTCTAATCATCTCTTTTTTTTTCTCACCCACTCCTTATCTCTCTTTTTTTTTCTTGTGTGTTAACTGGAAACACCATTCTGATATCATACCTTTCTGACAACAAAACAAATTCTTTTCATCACAGGGAGGTAGGCCAACTGCTGTGGCTTAGCCTACCAACCTTCCACAGGCCGCCACACCAACACACAACACATCTGAGATTCAACCTGGCAGTACTGCCTCAGCATCCCCTGCTCTACCTGGCCCATCCACATCAGATAGCATTGCCCTGGCTGCTAGTACATTGGTACCCTATGGGAATACTGGTGGAGGTGTTAATTATGTTACCCACCAGGAGCTGCCAGGGATGGTGCTGATGTTAGAGAAACTGCCCTTGGTGCCCACATTAGCTGCCCGGAGAGGTTCCTCATTAAAATAGAAAAGACAGCCCCACTTCAAGCAGTCTTACAGGGAGCTGAAGAAAGGGACAGTGATGACAGTTCTGAGGGTGAGGACTAGATTCTCACTGTTCCCACACTTCACGGGCATGTGCCTTTGATGTCCCCTACCTAGCCCCAATCATGGTGTCTCCCAACCATTTGTGCCTATCACCATCCCTGCGTCTGTTTAGTTTGTCCTGTTTGTCTGCACCTGCTTTCTCACCTACCCTATCTACCTTACCTGCACATTTCTATGTCCCTTCCCTAAGGGAAAGTGTAGTTTGTTTTTGCTTTCTTCTACTTTATATTGCTTCATTGCCTTCTTCTGCTCTGTATATTCTGATTTACTTTCTTTACACTGTGGTTCATAGGTTGGTACTAGGCTATCAGCCCTAGGGCCTATACAAGCCTAGCCATAACAATTCCCTGGCTATTACTTCCCACACTATTTACTTCCCTGGACCCCTGTCTAGCAGGGCGACTGACGTGATCCCTGGGGTGAATTTCCTTTCTCCCATCCAATCGTCAAGGTTCCTTCTGAAGAGGGCCAAAGGGGCACTCTGCTTGACATGTATGGGCAATCTATTCCAGAGTCTGGGGAGTCTCTGGGTCAGGAAACTATCCCTCCAGCATGTTTTGTTTATTGTGATGAAAAGGTTTAGATCCTTGGAGCGTGTGGCTCTGAGGTATTGGAATTTCTTTAAGTGTAGCATGTCCAACAGCTCTGGGTTTCACATGGCCTTGTATGTTAAGCAGAGATCGCCTCTGAGTAGACGATATGCGACAGAGTATAGCTGGAGTTTTTTTAGGGCGGTCAGCGTAGGGCATCTGCTTTAGGCCTGTGATTCTTTTAGTGAGGTATTTCTGCGGCCTTTCCAGTTGTTGCAGATGTCTTGAGAGGTACATACCAAATGGGGCGTTGTATTCTATAATGGGTCTAATGAGGGATGAGTACAGTGGGACAATGACCTCCTTTTTTCTGGATGAAAAGCCCTTAGTGATGAGTTGTGCCACATAGAAGGATTTCCTGACTGTTGTGGCGATGTGGTTATCGAAGGTGAGACCACTGTCCACCTGTGTCCCAAGTCTCTTATCACAATTTTGGTGTTTAGTGTACTGCCACCTATATGGTAATTCACGGATACATGTTTTTTCCAAAAGGGGATAACTATACATTTCTTGGCATTGAGCTTGAGCCCATGGCTCTGGCACCAAGCATCTGTTTCTGTAAGGCCCTTTTGTAGAGTATCCACATCATTTGGGGATTCAATAATGGCTCCCAGTTTGCAGTCATCTGCGAACTTTGTTAGCCAGAGTTCCTTAGTGTTGGCCTGTACTTCAGAGAAGTAGATGCCAAACAAGAGCGGTCCCAGGACTGAACCCTGAGGTACTCCACCTGTCACTTGTCTGGAGCTGGATTTGGAGTCGGCTACTTTTACAGTGTGGGTTCTATCAGTAAGCCAGTTAGCAATCCATTGGGTGACATAGGGATTAATGCCCAGCTTAGTAAGTTTATCTATGACTCCAGAGTGGGGAATGGTGTCAAAGGCCTTGGCAAGGTCGAGATAGGCTGTGTGGACCACTTTATCCTTGTCCATGGCTCTGGAGACTGATTCAAAGAAGTCAATCAGGTTCAGGAGACAAGATCGGCCCTTCACAAACCCAAACTGGATGGGGTCCAGTGTTTGAAGATTGCCAATGTCTTTGTTTATAAGTTCCATGATAATACTCTCCATGGCCTTGCAGATAAGGCTTGTCAGACTGATGGGACGGTAGTTTCCGGTATCCAAGGTGGATCCCCCCTTGTGGAGTGGGATAACTGTAGCTCTGTGCCACTCAGTGGGCATGAAACCTGAGATGAGGCTATGATTAAACATGACACTTACGTGAGGTGCCAGTTCATATTGTAGTTCTTGTAGTACACAGCCCGGGATGTCATCTGGTCCCATGGATGCTGTATTCTTAGCTTTGGAGAGTGCATTTTTTACCTGTGTGGCCGTTATTACCAGAATTTGGCAATCTTCCGGTATTGAGATGGGCCAAATTTAGGGGGTGAGAGGGAGGTGAAGTTGGCACTGAATCGATCTGCCAGGATATTGGCAATATCCTTGGGATCAGTATATTTAATGCCATTCTGTTTTAGCTCAGAGCAGATCTGAGCATTGCCATTTAGATTCTTGACATAGTTATAGAATGCCTTTTGGTTGTCTTTGGAATCTTTGGCAATTTTATTTTCGTAACTAGCTTTGGAGGATTTTATGAGGGATCTCAGTTTCTTACTGAGGCTGGTAAGGGAGTTTTTTGCATCCTGGGATTTTTCTCTTTTCTGCAACAGTTTCTTCCTTTTGTTGTAAAGTTTGTTTATGGCAGGGGACCACCAGCTTGGCTTCCTTTTTTTTGTATGAGAGCAACTTGGTTCTATTTGGGATGGCATGATTCATGCATGAGTGAATGTGCTCATACAGTGCCTTAGTGTAGGATTCAGCAGTTGAACTTTCAGTTCCCGTCTGCATGGGTGTCATGAAGTTTGTCACCTCTAACTTGAGTAGCATGAACTTGTGTTTGCATTCTTTTAATTGCATATTTAAAATAGGAGAGAGACCACAATTGTGTCTCTTGTACACAGACATTGTTTTTCCCCACCCTTCTACCATGATGCTGTTACGTTTTTAAACTCAACTGTCTTTCTAGTTACCCACTCCTTATGTAAATTTGATCACATATCTCCTTCCCTCTCCTCTTTCATTGGCTATTGTAAGCACAAAATTATTATTTTGTGAAATTACTCCACTTATATGTTCATAGGTAGGTACTAGGCTATTGGCCAGAGTTAGTTACACTTGGATAACCTCGGATGCATTATGCTGTGCAACTAGCCTGGAGGTGTGGATATCCTTAATGAATATGGACACGCCTCCACCTTTAGTGCTTCGTTCTGGGTTAGGTGGCCGAAAGGTGTGGTATGAATTGTAGCCTGGTAATGCAGGGGTGCTCTCTGGAGCTTTGAACCAGGTTTCTGTCACTGCACAAATGTCAATGTTCTCCATTTTAAGGAGTGCCTCAAGTGAGTGCATTTTGAGTGAGAGTTCTTTAATCTTAAAATGTTGAAGCACTAAAGTAATGCATTGTAAACTGAGGTGTATACTGTGAAAGCCAAAGGTGAATCTAGGAAGGGATGTATATACTGTATGAGGTAAGGATTACCAATAGAAATAATAGGGATGGAGAGGCTGCAATGTTTATTTTATTTTTATTTTTTTGCAAGAATGAATAATGAGTGAAGACAGGAGACAGAAAAGAATTGTTGCTATAATAATTCAAAAAGTGTGGGTGTGCCACATCTGATACAGAAAGATTATATAAGGAGAAAGGTAGGAAGGAAAACTTTAGATTTAATAATAAATCACATCCACATCACATCCACAGGTACATCTATAAAATATCAACTCTTCCCTACAAATATCATTCTATCTTCAATATCCAAACCCAAGTACAGAAGAGAAACCAGCAGGAAAGGGGCCCTTCTCCCCAGCCTTGAATGTTCCCTTCCCATCATTAGCTCTGCCTTTATAAAAATACTCAGCTTCAAAGTATGCAAAACTGTATATGCCATTTCATTGTTGATGCATACAGCATCACAGTATGGTTGCATCTTCTGCAAAGTGGAGATCATTCTACATTGAATAAAACTTCTTAACCGCACACTCTTTATTAGATTAATGCAAAGCATTATGTTGGCTGCTCACTAAAAAAAAAAAAAAAAAAAAAAAAAAAAAAAAAAAAAAAAAAAAAAAATCTATGAGGACACTCAGCTCCTCAAATTATTTTGTTCTTTCATAGGTTCATAGGTGTGTACTAAGCTAATGGCCCTGGAGCCTTTACAAGCCCAGCCCAAAGAAGTGCCCTGGCATCGTGTCGCCTGACGTTAGTTCCCAGTGTCTCTATCAAGTAGAGCCACTGGAGTGATCCCCGGGATGAACTTTCTATTTCCCATCCACTCATCAAGATTTCTCTTGAAGAGGGGCAGTGAGGTCCTCTGCCTGACATGTATGGGAAGTCTATTCCAGAGCATGGGCAGGCTTTAGGTTATGAACCTGTCCCTCCAGCATGTTCTGTTGCTTGTGGTAATGAGGTTGAGGTCTCTGGAGCGTGTGGTGCAGACGGATTGGGATTTCTTTGATGTAGCATTTCTAACATAGCTGGCTCAGACATGGGTCTGTAAGTCAAGCAGAGATCGCCTCTTAGTAGACGATATCAGACACAGAATAGCTGGAGTTTTTTGAGTCTGTCCATGTAGGACATGTGTTTAAGGCCTAGGAACCTCTTTATGAGGTACTTTTGTGGCCTTTCTAGCTGTTGCATGTGTTTAGTGAGGCACATGCCAAATGGGGCATTGTACGCGATGATTGGCCTAATGAAGGAAAAGTAGAGAGAGATGATAACCTCTTTCTTCCTGGATGCAAAACTGTTGGTAATGCGATGTGCCACATAGAAGGACTTTCTGACCACAGTGAAAATGTGGTGGTTGAAGGAGAGGTTGCTGTCAATCTGTGTCCCCAGATCTCTTAAAACACCTTCAGTGTTCAGTGGGCTCCCATCGATGTGGTAAATTGTGGGAACTGAGTTTTTCCCAAAGGGGATGATGATGCATTTTTTGGCATTGCGCTTAAGGCCATGGTTTCGACACCAATCATTGGTCTCAGTGAGGCCTTTCTGTAGAATCTCTACATCACTTGGGGGGTTAATGGCTCCCAGCTTGCAGTCGTCTGCGAACTTGGTCAGCTTGGGTCCCTCCATGTTCGGCTAGGCTTCTGAGTAGTAGATGCCAAACAGGAGAGGACCCAGAACCGATCCCTGTGGGACTCCACTCATGACTGATTGGCAGTCTGACTTGGAGTCCGCTACTTTCACACTGTGGGTTCTATCTGTGAGCCAATTTGCAACCAACCTAGTGATATAGGGGTTGATGCCTAGTTTGGTGAGCTTATCAATAATTCTTGAGTGGGGAATGGTATCAAAGGCCTTGGCCAGATCTAGGCAGGCTGTACAAACTGCCTTGTCCTCATCCACAGCTCTGGTGACTGACTCAAAGAAGTCAACCAAGTTGAGAAGGCACAGTCTATCTTTCACAAAACCAAATTGTGTGGGCTCTAGAGTTTGGAGATTCCATATATCTTTGTTAATTAGGTCCATGATGATGCACTCCAGAGCCTTACATATCTGACTCGTCAGGCTAATGGGTCTGTAGTCGCTCCCCTTTTATGGAGAGACTGTGACAGTGCACCATTCGGTAGGGACAAAGCCTGAGGTGAGGCTGTGATTGAAAAGGGCACACAGATGTGGTACCAGTTCACTTTGTAGTTCATGAAAAACACATCCAGGGATATTGTCGGGTCCCATGGAAGCTGAATTCTTGGCCTTGGACAATGCAGCTTTAACCTGTGCTTCAGTAATGCCGGGTGCCTGGCATTCCTCCGGTATTGTGATTAGTCCTTTACGGGGGTGAGAGGGGTAAAGTTGGCATTGAATTTGTTGGCCAGTATGTTGGCAATATCTGTTAGCTCTGTATAGGAGGTACCATTGTGCAGTAACTCAGAGCAAACCTGGGTATTGCTGGGGAGATTTTTGATATAACTATAGAAGGCTTTGTGATTGTTTTTAGTGTCTGCCACAATTCTCCCATCATAGCTGGCTTTAGAGGTTTTGATGAGGGATCTCAACTTTTTGTTCAGGATAATAAGGCAGTTTTTCTAGTCTTGGGTCTTCACCTTTTTCTGCAACAGTTTCTTCCTTCTGTTGTGGAGTTTATTAATGGCAGGAGACCACCAAATTGGCTTCCTTTTTTTGGTGTAGAGCGTCTTGGTTCTTTTGGGTATGGCTAGTTCCATGCATTTATGTATGTGTTTGTACAATGCATTGGTGTACGATTCAGCAGTCATGCATTTTCCACTGACACGGGTGCTGTGAAGTTAACCACCTCAGTTTTTAGGAGCCCAAAGTCAGCTTTGGAGATGTTTTTTATGGTGATTACCTTTGTGGGGGGTGTGGGTGAGATGTGGATTTCCATGATGATTAGTCTGTGGTTGGCTCTAACCAGGGAGGAATTGACTACTGGTGTAGAGCAACGGTTGCCCATGTTAGTAATAACCAGGTCAAGGATGTTGCTTCCTCTAGTGGGGGTAAGAATGAGCTGGTCCAGGACATTGGAACTGATGAATTCCAGGAAGCGTTGGGCCAGTGTATTGGTGTATGAGTAGTTTTCCCAGTTGATGGAGGGGTAGTTGAAGTCACCTAGTATGAGAGTTAATAGTTTCCAGGGTACTTAGGAATGTGGAGTGAGAGTCTTGGGGCATGGATGGGGGACCTATAGCAGGCTACGACCTGAATCGCCATCTTACCCAATGTTAGTTGTACATGAAGTATCTCAGATGCGTTATGCTGGGCTACTAGTCTGGAGGTGTGCATATCCTTTATGAATATGGATATACCACCACCTTTGGAGCTTCGGTCCATGTTCTGGGGCTGAAAGGTGTGGAATGAGTTATAGCCTGGTAGCGCAAGGGTGCTTTCTGCTGCTTTAAACCAGGTCTCCGTTACAGCACAAATGTCGATGTTCCCCATTTTGAGGAGTGCTTCGAGCAAGTGCATCTTGAAATTTAGACTTCTAGCGTTGAGCAGCATGACCCTCAGATTGCATTTATTTATAGCTGTTATGATGGTAATTTCATCTTTGGAACATCACCTAAAAAAGGCACTATAGGGATGGCAAGAGCCTTAGCCAGTATCCAGAAACCAAGGGGTGACAGATGCAGGCCATCTCTGGCAAAGCATCGGTCTGCTAATCATATCATCCAAAGCAAGCAGATACTGGATCCCCTTAGAATGACACCATTAACTTGCCAATTGTTGAAATCAATCATTTTCTGATTGTACTGAGGTACCATTCTGGGTGACGGTGGGATGCTGCTCAGGGCTAGGGTCATACCTGTCTGGGCCACATAATCCGAGAGCTCCTTCATGTCTCTTTTCATGTAGTCCAGGGAGGTGCTTCTCAGGTCATTCACACCCACATGGGCAGTGACAGAGTCATACTTGTACTTGTTGTGGAGTGACCTGAGTGCATGTGCTATGTGTCAGATTCTGGCATTTGACAGATGTTACCTTCTCCTTATTTAACCTAGTGAGTGGGACATCAGTGTGCCTCACTATCGAGTCACCTATGATTAGTGTATTGGGCAAGCTGTTTTGCCTTAGAGGCTTTGGTTAAGGGGCACACTGTGTATGTGAGCTATGTGTCTTGTGGTTTGTGCTGTGTTATGGTGGTTGAGTATGTTTCTGCCTTGGAGGTCTCTGCTGTTTGGGTAGATTTCTACTGAGAGCTTCCTCAAGTGGTTTGTGTTTTTATGTGAGAGCTGTGATGGTGGGTTTTCTGAAGTGCTATGTGTTGCATGTGGTGTGGTGCAGGTGTTGACCTTTTCCTCCTGACCAGCTATTCCGGTCTTGGCTTGAGAGTGCATGGCTTCCAATTTGGATATATAAGTGCACCCTCACAAGTCTGAGTTTTGGGAGGTAAGAGGAGAAGATTGTCTGTGTACATGAGGCAGTTTCTACACTTGTCTCTCCAGTATTTTCCCTGGACTGCACTGACAAACCTTTGTCCAGATGTAGGGCTGGATTCTATAAAACTCACAGAATCTGGCACATTACTCCAATATCAGCCCAAAACTTGTGGATAACATTGCAATACGTAAATGTACAACAAGAAACTCAGAATAGCTCTGCACACAATGGAGTATCACAGTATCAACAATGCACTATATAACATTAGTAATAAGAAATGGTTGCCCAGTTGCATTGTACAATACCAAAGTTAAGGAAAGATGATCACAATTCAAGCATCCTGATAGTTATATAGAAATATATATAACGGAATCTGTACAGTAAGGTTAAGGACAACTACTGAATGTAACTGACTCTGTTATGATAACCCAAAATTAAAAAAAAATAATAATAATTACTTATAAATGTCAACTATCCCAATGTTAGCCACATGCCATGTGTAACATAAATTTTCAGGATTAGACACAGAAACATCTCAGAGAACTTAGGAAATATCTTTCATCCGCTAACTTAAAATATGTGTGTGTGATGATGTGAGGTAGGGCCAGCTGTGCCAGGGGGAGTAGGGCAGTGCATGTGTAACATATGCCAGCATAACTAGCTGGAGTTTTGTAAAGAAATATGTCATTTCAATAGCAATCTGATTTGTACAGATGCTTGTGCTAAAAATATATTTGTAAAGTTGCTTGTGTTAAAACGTATCAACAGTGGATCCTGCTGGAAAAAGAAGAAATATATATGTTTTACAGTTCCCAGATGCTGTAATAATCTTTAGCTAAAGTTCTATGTGTGTATTGTGACACACCAGCGCCAGATCTTGGCTCAGTTTCTAATGAAAGGGTAGTGTGAGAACCACAGAGTCAGGTGACCAGATATGATATCATACTGAAATTGTATCTGAATACTAGTGAAAGATGTGAGGAATGCACTTTGTTCTTGGACCTTACAAGAAACTCATCCACTTTCATCATGCCTTGCTTTTAGTAAGTAACTAGGGAACAGTAATTCTTCAGTCAGTTAAAAAATATTGTGAGATTAGCTAAATGTTTTTTTTTCTGTATCTGTCCGAGTCTTTCAATCTGTGTTGTTGTTTTTTTTTTATATTTCCTGTGATTGAAACTGTGGTGTTTATTGTAACTAGAAAGTATTTTCATGTTTTCATTTTATTATTTATTATTAAATATATTTATACCTTTCATTGTGGCTGTTTTTTTTTATAGAAAATATTTAACTTGTGAGAGTACTTGCATTTATTTAGTGTCACTATGGTTCCATGTTCCTGAAAATCTTACTGCTTAGTTAAAAACTACCATTTGTATAAGTATTCATTTTAATAAGTGTAACTGGGTACCCTGGTAACAGCCTTAAAGTAACTGGATTTGGGTATTCTGGTGGCAGCAAATCTACCTTATAGTCTGGGTGGAGGTGGCAGAGCGGATAAGCTGTGCCAGCCTTTCTCAGGTGTGTGTGTGTGTGTGTGTGTGTGTGTGTGTGTGTGTGTGTGTGTGTATGTGAAAATCAAATCTAACAGCAAGTGTGTGTAACAGCTACTTTAAAGAGGGACACTGAGAGCACTGATTTCACAGACAGGGTGGTAGTGGACTTGGTTTGGAACACTCAGCTAAAGTGGTCAGTGGGGAGTCTTATTTGGGCTCTTGAGGGAAAACCTAGTCCCAGGACTGGAGTGTGCATTCTCTGTGTGCGCTTAAGGGAAACTGTACTTGGTGCAGAGGGCTGCATCTGAAAATACTAAGGATATGTCTATTTTTCTCACAGTGAACTTTCCCCATTGGTGACAGTGGGGAGGAATGAGGCTCCTTGATCACTGGCCCAGAGGAGTGATGTCACAATGTTCTTCAAAGCTGCAATTCCAGTTGTAATATATATATATATATATATATATATATATATATATTGACATCGCTCTTTACAGTAAACTCAGAGACAACTATGGACATCTCCATAATACATGCATTAGTACAATATGCTGGCTTGGACTTATGGATTCTGATGGAATCTGTACATTTTCTAATAAAAAATTAAAGGAAGAGGGCAATCATGGCCAGATAGCCTTAGTTAACACCTGCTAATAATGTGTTTGGGACTTGTATGGGGAATACAAGCAATGTACACACCCAAGGAAAGTGAAATAGAAGAGAAGATGTAGGCTATGGTTGAAGAACAGGGACGCATAACAGGGATGGTGGGATAAGAAAAACTGAGGGAAAGTCAGAGTAGTATGGGCATTTTCTTTTTTGTGGTGGGAATAGGCTCCACTTGCTTTCTTTTTTTAAGAACAGAAGGAAAGGTAAACATAGGGAAAAGTAAGATAAGATAATCACAGCAGTTATACCTATAGAACAAAAAGAAAGGCAAAGGCTGGAAAAAACAGTAAGGCTAGGTAAATTACACAGGCAGCTCACTGCACAACAGTTGATAAACAGGATGGAAATGTACACCAGCCATGGTGAAATGCAGAAAAATATCTACCTATGTGGTATCATGTTACAACATATCGCAAACTGTGTGGCAGTCATACTTGGATGTATATGACTAATGGCAGATATGTGTTTCATGGTAATAAAGTAAGATCACAGCATACATTAGATAAACATACACATATCCAGTCAGACTGTCAACAGTGTAGCTGTAAACCAAGCAACATCACAGATGATCAAATGCAAGTCTAACAGTGATAGACAACTCCACTAGAGGACAGAACCAAACCTACGACCATGCATGTGAAAGGCAGACAGCCAATCACAGTGCCAAACAGGAATACTGCAGAACAGCAACAAATGCTACTACATACACAAGTAGGTGTACATAATTGAAACAAATGTGTAATGGAATGTGTATATGTTACACACATATGCCAAGTCAAAGACCCACACAGGTGTAGATGTGTATGTATGTCTGTCAGTGTCATAAATGGAATGTATATGAAAGCAAGGTTGATACACATGCACACACCAATGAATAAACCAATGACATGTTATAATATGTTCAAAAATATAACAGTACATCATAATAAATATAGCAAGGCTGTCCACGTGGATGTGAAAAAGCTACACTGGGTAACACACAAGTATAATAATATCAAAGACATATTGCAAATATTAGCCAGCAACTTGTATGCACATATCATGTATTGTACAATGAGCATACAAGTAGCACATGTTTATTGTGTCAAATTAAAACATGGCAATGGTCAGTAGTTTTAACAAAGGCAAACATACTTGCAAAAATAATAGTGAAATATTAAAGTGGGAGGGAGAGGTAGACAATGGGAGTAGACCAGTATAAGGTAAGTTGACACAATGCAAATGCACGTGCACAGCACACAGGGTGCCGTAGAAGCCACACAGTAATACATTTAACCAAATGGAAAATATATGTCAAATGGCCAAATGGATTCCTGATGCCTCCAGAACTGGACATGTATAAAACACACATACACAGTAATGTGCAATCATGTCACATCAACACACATAGGTAAGCAACTTAAAAATTACAAGCATGTACACATATATTGCCATGCAAATATCAAATAAAAAAACACATGTATTTGTCAACCACCATGGTCATTATGAAGCAGAGGACACTCTTGTGAGAATCATTACAGCACACCAGCAGTATCTCAGTGAAAGCTCACATGTCAAATGTACATTTGTATGTCAGTATGTATCCGACTATGTGAGCACACACACACACAGTCGTTTAATGTGTACAACAATTTATGGAAGATGTATACCGATGTCACTACATAATGAGCGTGGAAATGCCACATCCAACAAATATAGTATAATGTACTATCTGTAACACTGTACACAGATTAATGTTACATTGCTGTCTGATGCAGTCAGAAAAGGAGAACTTTACACAGACAGGATATACCTGTATATGATCCCTCAAGCCATCATTATTGTCAACCTATGACACACGACACCACATCATGACAGTGGACATCATGACATCTGTCATCCAAAAAACATGTGGAATGACATGTCTGTATGATGCACATACCTGATATGGCAAAGCAGAAGTCCACGGCATATCACACTGTTAGTGATGGAGTACAGACAACATATGTTGTATGTCAATCGCCCAAGTAACACGCATGTTTACAAGCTACCTCTTGCAGCACTATGTACAGGTTAACTGCCACAATACAAGGACATTTGAAAGTGTGTGGAAAGCGTAATGTGTTAATGTGTGTCATGCACACATTAACACCAAAGTATATGTCATAGAAAAACTACACATAAGCATTACAGATACATGGTATGCATGCACAGGAGTGCATATACAGTCCAATAAATGAAATGGCAATCACCACATTGGCAGTATAACACAAGTGGAGCACACAGACAATATGTATGAACTGGAGGAACCAGGCTGATGGGTTCAGACTCCTGAATGATCTCATGAACTATCGCCCTGAATGACTCCCATATAGCCTCAAAGAAGGACTCCATCATGTCCCTCATCTGTGTTGAAAGCACATTGGTCATAACCTCCTGAATCTCCTCCTGATAATCGTCTTGCTCCCAGTCATGCTGACATCTCTTCCAGAGTGCAGGCAGGATGGCTCAGGCAGGGGAGGATCCAGGTTCCTTGACATCATCATCGCCATCATGACTGGAATCATCGGAAGCCTCTGGCAGAGGCTTCGCATGTGCTTGTCATCGCCTTCTGATCAGAGAACGTCCATGGGCTACATGTGCTGTAAAGATCAACTGTAAAACACAAATGAAAAGAAAAGCAAAGGAAATGTCTATCACACAGAACAGTCCCATGACTACCATAGCACAAAACAATAGGATTATGATGTCAGTTTACACAGGGACAGACACACATCCAATATGGACAGAGTTTACCTATGAGCCTATATGTTTCAGTCCTAAAAAGGATGTCAGTATTCTTTTCTGAAAAATTCCATATGCTTAAGACACACACACACACACACACACACACACACACACACACACACACACACAGATAATTAGCTTTGTAAGAATGCATGAATGCTAAAATCAACAGACTGTATTGTCTGCATTCAATGATTTATATGAACAGCCACAACGTGTCATTGTTAAAATGAGGAGAAAGTGATCTGGCAATATTGTGGACAATAGGCAAGCCATATGACACACATCTGAGACAGGAAGCATGCTATTTGGCTGAACACACAGCTGAACACACAGATATATAATGAGTGCACCACTAAAAACAATGTAATATGTTCGATAAATACAGTTGTTGACATATGAGAATCTATCTGTTACTAACAGCACTGCATGTGTACAACTGCATGCATTATCTACCAAAACAATTAGCAATTAGTAGCCTGAAAAAATCAAAATATTGTGAATATGCTTGCTGAACTGCTGCAGTCAAATGGGTATCTCTTCAAGTGTCAGTAAACCTAGGCTATAACTGTGTGTGTAATGCCAATGTTGACTTGCAGGATATGATGAATACAAACTGTTGCAATCAAATGGGTATCAATAAACCTAGGCTATAAATGTGTTTCTACAAAAATACTCAAAAGGTTGGAGACAGGTGCAGTAGCAGTGTTGACCTGCAGGGTGCGCTGAATATAAACTGCTACAATCAAATGGGTATCTAATCAATGGTCAGTAAGCACAGGCTATAACTGTGTTTCTACAAAAATTATCAAGATGCCTGAGGCAGATGGAATACCAACATCAAACTGAAGGACATGCACACACAGTCTGCAAACAGCAGTGCAAACACTGTCGCAGCAGACACCCATTCACTCTGTGAATAAGCATGCTATACACAACAAATCAATCACTGGAAAAAACAGCCAAACATACAAATGTGCCAAACCATGCATCATAAGCACCAATCTAAACACTTTGACTTGCTTGCTAAACATCCACTCCAAAAGATGTGTGACAGATACACCACCAAACTGTTATTTAGGTTGTGAAGTACATTTAAAAAAATGTGTGCTGAAACAAAGGCTCAGTGATACACAGTTTCAGAGAAGGTTACCAGGCTAGTAGCCCGAGAGCCCTTATAAGCCTAGCCATGTTAATCCCAAGTTGCCTCAATTGTCCTTGGTTAGGTGGATGTAATTTGAAGAGCGAGTCTATGATAAATACCACCTACCCTTATCCATGAGGGATATGGGTGCCACCCCTGGGGTGAATTTGTGGTCTCCCATCCATTTGTCCAGGTGGCATGTGAATAGGGTCAGTGAGGTGCTCTGCTTCACGTGAATTGGAAGTTTATTCCATAGTTGTGGCAATCTCTGGGAGATGTATCTGTCCGGCATGTTCTCTTAATTTTACAAGCTAGGTTAAGATCCCTAGAGCGAGTGACTCTTGTGCCATTTGACTTGCGGATGTGCATCACATAAACTATCAACATTCATAGATTTTAATCACAGTTGTAAGCACAGCTACCATGTGATGATTTCACTTACCTTACTGATGCATGATGGTTACTCCTGCATTTTAATCAGTATACATGTTATTGTTAAAAAATACAGGCCTGTAAACAGGGAAATATGCAGTTCAGTTCATAAAATAGGTAAAATAATCAATGCATCTCTATTCCTCCGCTGATCCTCATGCCTGTGCATCTACTCAATGCACATGGCTTGTTCGGACTGCGATCCTCCTCACCGGAAATCAAAAAAGAGAATGTATGAATGATGTACTCCTTAAACACCACTGATATACATTTCTCAAAACAGTTTATAGACATTTTTTTCTGAAGAACATTAGATAATCACAATATACATTTGACATTTTTACATTTAGGTGTTAACATCTTTGAATGCAGACTGGAGGACATGAGATTCAAAAATGCAAACACAGTCTACATCCATACTCTTAACATTGAGAGCTACCTGCCTACCTAACACATGCATGTTTTGCACGCAGTGAAAATACTTTTTGTTATGACATCATATGGATAGGGATGGTCTACTAATAAGGATCTTGGCTTAGGACTGCAAAGTATGAACATGTGCTGCTCATGTAGCTAAGCAGTTAGAAAATTACATTCACGTCATCATTAGTGTTCAAAAACATTAACAGTATTGGACAGCATACATTCCTCAGGCAGTATGACAGTGTCATGTAGCATATAGCTTCTGTGAACAGAAACATACATGTTGCTGTATATTATGGATGCAGTAAGGTATGTGTGAGGACCATTATTTATTGATAAATTGCACATCACTAGGGAAATACATACATCTTTCCTGTTCACATTTCAACTGTTAGTCTGCCCATCCCAGTTCCTCAAACTTTGAGGATGATGTTGTTTCACAATTCGCTATAATATTTCATAAGAAAACAGACCTTCATAGCACTTTTACAAAGTATCAACCAAACAACTGCATGGACATATAACAGAATTTAACATGATTCATTGCCCCTGTGGTTAAATAGCTGATGTTAACGGAACTTTACGGATTACTGATATGTTAGTACTAATTCAACGAATAACTGAGTTATTTGCAATTGTGCTCAAAATATATGTTAAGATCAATAACTGTAACATGGTTTTATAAATAAATGCTATGGGTGTATTAAAGCAAGATAACAGTTTCCGATATATATGTCTGGATTGGAGCACACAGCATGCTAAAATGTAGACATCATGGCTTGTTTCCATATAATATGAGCTACCAGACAGCACATGTTATTCTTAAACAAATAGATAATGCTATACGAACACTGTTACTAGAAAGCTGATGTTATCAGAGCATTATGGCCATATTTGTAAAAATTTGAAGACTAACTCAATGAGTCATTACCATGTACAACATAACCATTAATATAAAGTATTGGAATATGGTTCTTCAAAAAAAGTAAATGCTATGCATGAATTTAACCAAAGTAAATGTACACATATATGTTTCCCCTAGGTGGACTGGAACCCACAGCATGCCAAAGTTTAGACATACTTGGCAGTTGCTTTACAAGGAAAACTAACACTCAGCACATGTTGTTACACATACAGGTACTGTTCAACAAACCCTGTTATTAGAGAGCTGATATTATCAGAGCGTTATTGATTATGGCCATATTTGTAGAAATTCTACAAATTCAGTGAGTCATTACCATGCACAACATAAACATTAATACAAAGTACTGGCATATGGTTCTTCACAAAATGCTATGCATGAATTTAACCAAAGTAAAAAGTACAGATATATGTTTCCTTATGTGGACTGGAACCCACAACACTCCAAACTTTAGACATGCTAACTGGTTGCTTTACAGGCCAAGCTAACTTTTAGCAAGGATTTCATTTAAAAAAACACATACTTCAGGTGTTTATTAGAAATCCTGTGGAGAATGGATGAATATGGAAAATGCAAACAATTACCGCACCATTTATTTTAAAGAAATAACAGCTATCAATACATGACTAAAACATATGTGTAAATAGTCGGATAAGCATTACGTTTTAAATTAAAAAATGTATCCGTGTAATTGATTTTAGGAGGAATGATGTAATGAAGTTATACATGTGTTTTATTCCAATGTATAAAGATGGAGTATGTGATACTTTGGGACTATAACGAAAAACTACAATGTGCGCAGTCATCTGCAGCCTAGGTGTTTTAGGAGTCTCTGGTGCACAAACAGTGACTGTGAAATTATGTAGTTAGATGTTGTAAAACATGTATATCTACAAAGGACATAATTACAGATATTATACACATTATATCTTTTTCCACCTACCTCCACCTGGAATACCTAAGCGCTGTACTGGTGATGTGCAAGCGCCAGCTGCGCTGAGATCCAGCAGCTGAAAACTCCTTCTGACCTCCCACCTCTGTGAAAGCCTAGCTACTACACATCCCTTCCGGACACTCTGGGACCCATGCAGCTTAAAACACTATAATATCCAGCAACTAAAAACTCCTTGTGAACCTCCCACCTCTGTGAAAGCCTAGCTACAGCATATACCCAACCAGACACTCTGGGACCCATGCAGCTTAAAACACTATAATATCCAGCAGCCAAAAACTCCTTGTGAACCTCCCACCTCTGTGAAATCCTAGCTACTGCACCTACCCGACAGAACACTTCCTGTGCAGCTTAAAACACTATAATATCCAGCAGATGAAAACTCCTTGTAAACCTCCCACCTCTGTGAAAGCCTAGCTACTGCACAAACCCGATTGGACACTCAGGGACCCACCCAGTTTAAAACACTATAATATCCAGCAGCTGAAAATTCCTTGTGAACCTCCCACCTCTGTGAAAGCCTAGCTACTGCACATACCTGACCAGACACTCTGGGACCTGAGCAGCGTAAAACACTGTAATGTATGTATACCACATTTAAGTAAATTGCTGCTGCTGTTGTGTTATTGTCCTTTGTAAGGTGCAGCACACCACCTGGATGCTCTAGTATTCCAGGCCACCCCTCCTACTTTCTAGTGGATACTTCTCTTGCTCTCCCCCCATCTTAGACTACTTAAGTTGCTCCCTTTACAGTTAGACATACTCGTAACATCTGTTGTACTTCCCCTGTACCACCCTTTTATAACTCTTTCCCAGTTTGTTTGCTAACATCCTGCATTAACAAGTAAATCTCCCTTGCTGATAGTTCAGCATAGACCATCTGCTCACTCCACCAGCTTTCTTACCTTACAGATATATTTTTTTCCAGACAGCAACTCCGCAGTTGGTTTCCCCTTAGTAAATCCTCCCATTATCCAGCCTTTCCTAATTCAGGTTTTCCATCATGCTTTGTGGGTTTAAAAATCAGTCCTTAGTGTCCCATGCCATCTTTTTCCTCCTACCTCCTCCTGGAATACCTAAGCACTATACTGGTGGTGTGCCAGCGCCAGCTGCACTGAGGTTTGCATAATTTCTTTATTTATCTAGCTGCAAAGTGTAGAGGCTCTAACTCGGGCAATGTACAGTTCAGTTATTGTTGTCATGAATATCATTGTACTATGTTAAGCTATTTTTATTTGCAATGTGTGTTTTACCTACTTCTGACTGATGCTCACTCAATAATTACTGAAATATTGTGGCATGGTGTATATGAAGGACTTTTGAATGTATACTCTGGTAGCTAGTGCTATTGTAGGCTAGCGTTCAGTCTAGGCAACACAGGAGGTCACTTCGCTTATCTACTAATGAACATGGTGAATGCTGTTCCACTGGTTACTTGAGGGCACACTGTACTTGGCAATTGCCATGAACATGGATGCAGCGTATTAGAAATAAGGGCTAATGTGATGAAGCCTATCTGGCATTCAGCTAGGAGCCCAGTCCTCTGAGTAGTTGTATGTTGTTTTTAGCTAGATTTTTGGTTGCTTTAATGCGAAAGTTATTTTCAAGCTACACAGATATTTGCAGCGAAGGAGACACACTACTTAACTTTATCTAGATTTCGGCCGCATTAGTGTCAAAGTCTTTTCAAGCTACACAGACATTTGTAGTTAAGAGAACACAGTACTTTAGGATATGATGTTGAAATATGCTATTACGGCAATCTGCAGTAGCTGCAGTTCTTTGTTCACAGCTTAAATGTCTGTACTCTTTATATTTGCAAATTTTTATTAGTGTGTAGTACTTGATATACGCAATAACGACTAACTGCTGAAGAAGCTACAAATATTGTACACCACCCTGAATGTCTGCATAACTACAAGTGAGTTAAATCTATGGTGTGAAATACCTGTGCGACCGACAAATAACCATAGTTTTGTTACTCTATAACTGTAAGCCTCTTCTGTTCTCACCTTCCCTCTCCACACTCACATACTTACTTTCACTAATAACCCACATAGCCTAGCTCTTCTCCTTTCAACCCTTAACCCTGTTTTGTATATCTCATTACCCAATCAACATCCACTCACTTTCTCTTAGCATCACTCCATCTCATACTCCTCCACTTAGGTATCAATCAGACATTCACATTCTCCTGACTTTTACTACACTCCTGCTACTTACCAAATCATTATATGTAGCCTTCTATCTGTCTGTCCTACTGATACATAACCCAAATTCTATGTGAATTCTGCACATCACCAATTTTGTCTTTTCTCTTCCTATTCTTAGATCCAGCAGCTGAAAACTCTGTGTGAACCTCCCACTGCTGTGAAAGCCTAGCTACTGCACATACTCAACCGGACACTCTGGGAGCCGTGCAGCTTAAAACACTATAATGTATGTGTACCACATTTAACTAAATTGCTGCTGCTGTTGTGTTATTGTCCTTTGTAAGGTGCAGCACACCACTGGGACGTTCTAGTATTTCAGGCCACCCCCCCTCCTTTCTAGTGGACACTTCTCTTGCTCTCCCCATCTTAGACTACTTAAGTCTCTCCCTTTACAGTTAAGACATACTAGTAGCCTCTGTTCTACTTCCCCTGTAGTACCCTTTATCACACTTTCCCAGTTTCTGTTTGCTAACATCCTGCATTAACAAGTGAAACTCCCCTGCTGATAGCCCAGCACAGACCATCTGCTCACTCCACCAGGTTTCTTACCTTACAGATATTTTGTTTTCCAGACAGTAACTCCGCAGTTGGTTTCAACCCACTCAGTTCACCTTCGCTGCGCTCGGGCTCACTCCGCTCCCCTACCCATATTCCCACCCACCCCCACACATCAATTACATTCATACTTACTCTAGCTTTCCCCCTCTACCTCAACCATCCAATCACACCCTCCACTTTACTTCCCCTCATATTACACTATTAACCACACCTCCAACTAAGCTTACACATACCAAACATCTTAACTCACCTTGTCATTACTCCTCACAGTACAACCTCTATTCTTCCACCTCATCTCTCTATAAGACACTAGTACTCACTTCTATAGACACCCCACATGCTTAACTACAATGTCCATCATCACAGGTGTGCTCATAGGTGTGTACTAGGCTAATAGCCCTGGGGTCTTTACAAACCTAGCCCATAGGATTACCCTGGCATTGTGCCACCCAACCTTAGTTCCTAGTGCCTCTGTTGAGTAAAGCCACTAGAGTGATCCCTGGGGTGAATTTTCTATTTCCCATCCACGCATCAAGATTTTTCTTGAAGAGGGGCAGTGAGGTACTCTGCTTGACATGTATGGGAAGTCTATTCCATAGCATGAGCAGTCTCTGGGTTATGAATCTGTCCCTCCAGCTTGTTCTGCTGATTGTGGTAATGAGGTTGAGGTTTCTAGAACGTGTGGTGTGGAGGGATTGGGATTTCTTTAGATGTAGCATTTCTAACAGAACTGGGTCAGACATGCAGAGATTGCCTCTATGTAGGCGGTATGAGACAGAGAATAGTTGGAGTTTTTTTTAGTCTGTCCATACAGGACAAATGTTTAAGGCCTAGGATCCTCTTTGTGAGGTACTTTTGCAGCCTCTCCAGTTGCTGCAGGTGTTTAGTGAGATACATGCCTAATGAGGGAAGAGTAGAGGGAGACAATGACCTCTTTCTTCCTGCATACAAAACCCTTAGTAATGAGATGTGCCACAAAGAAGGACTTTCTGACCACAGTGGCAATGTGGTGGTTGAAAGAGAGGTTGCTGTCAACCTGTGTTCCCAAATCTCTTATAACACCTTCTGTCTTCATTGGACTAACATCAATGTGGTAATTAGTGGGAACTGGGTTTTTCCCAAAGGGGATGAAGACACATATTTTGGCATTGAGCTTAATGCCATGGTTCTGACACCAGTTGTTGGTCTCAGTGAGGCCATTCTGTAGGATGTCAACATCACTTGGGGAGTTAATAATAGCTCCCAATTAGCAATCGTCTGCAAACTTTGTCAGCCAGAGTCTCTTTGTGTTGGCCTGGACTTCAGAGAAGTAGATACCAAATAGGAGTGGACCCAGGACCGAACCCTGTGGGACTCCACTCATGACTGGTCAGCAGTCTGACTTGGAGTCAGCTACTTTCACACTGTGGGTTCTATCTGTGAGCCAGTTTGCAATCCACCTAGTGATATAGGGGTTGATGCCTAGCTTAGTGAGTTTTTCTATGATTCCTAAGTGGGGAATGGTATCAAAGGCCTTGGCCAAATCAAGGTAGGCTGTATGAACCACCTTGTCTTCATCGACAGCTCTGGTGACTGACTCAAAGAAGCTGACCAAGTTGAGCAGGCATGATTTACCCTTCACAAAACCAAACTGTGTGGGATTCAGAGTTTGTTGATTCCCTATATCCTTGTTTATTAGATCCACGATGCGCTCCATAGCTTTGCATATCAGACTCATCAGGCTAATGGGGCGATAGTTCCCAGGGTCTGTAGTCGCTCCTCCTTTGTGGAGAGGGATGACTCTAGCAGTGCGTAATTTGATAGAGACAAAGCCTGAGGTGAGGCTGTGATTGAACAGGGCACACAGGTGAGGTGCCAGTTCACTACTTTACTTATCTTGTCACTCTCTTTCAATGTTCTACTCTATCTAACCTCTCTGCAACATACTTCTACCTCTACTTCCCGCTACCCATCATCCACTCTCCCTACAGAGAATACACCACTTCCTTCTCACGAGTTTCAGCTAGCCTATACGATACAAGCATATTATTATGTACAACAGTAAAAATCTTCCCCTACCATCACCATAACAATAATATCTTCTCTCTAAATTACCTAATCAAAGTAAAACGGAAACTGGAATATACTACTCTTCCCATATCCAGTAGCACACTTATCCCAATGCGGAGACATATATCCCAACCCTGGTCCCATCTCCTCTCCTCTCTTCTTCTACCCCCCCCCCCAACTCCTATAAGTCAATAAACTTCACTACAATTAACCTACAAAGTATAAGAAATAAAATACTAGACTTCCATGCATGGACAGCCCACAACAAACCTGATATTATCGCTGCAACTGAAACATGGCTAAAACCCTACATTAAGGACACAGAATTCCTCCCCCCAGGTTTCGCCTATCTTTGGGGCGACATGCCCTGAAAAAAGGTGGAAGCATCTCTCTAATATACCCCACTTTCTTCACTATTGTCCTGTATACAAAACCCATCCTACAGTTCTTCACAACTGAACTACTAGTTTCTTTCCTGAAAATGAGCGATTGCAAGAACCTCTGTGTATTAAGTCTTCCAGATTTCAGTCTTTATTATCAAATAATTACAGCAAGTCGGTTAATAAAAATAGCCAGTTATGATCCGTATGACGAATCTTGGTCTCCAATATGGGTCAAGATCTGGTATAACTATATACGTTCATTCAAAATTAATCCTCAATTTATCCCCTTTCTCACACCTGTTGGTGACTTTAACATTAAGTTTTTGCCTCTTCTAAAAAACAAAATTCTTATTTTTCATGATCTGATGAAATCCCTTAATTTGCAAAATACAATCCCCATTCTTCAACCCATACATCTGAATCCAAATTTAAAAAATAATAAAATGATTGACCTATCTAACTTTCCTATTATCAAGAAGGCTACAGTCTGGCATTTTTATAGTACAAAAAAATGCAGCAGAGGTTAAAACTTTATTTGGAGCTCCTAATAAATATGACCATATTTTATGACAACTCAGCTCACTTATAAAACAAACATTTCTTAAATACAGAGTTATGGAACAAGATATTCAATTAACACAATCAATCATCAATTCGCTCTCCCTAAAAAAAAATTATCTCACATACTTATAAACTTGTGTCGTCCATTATACATAGTCGTTCACTTTTATTTTCCAAATACTGGGATTCAATACAGGATGAAATCTCTAGCGAATCTAAGTATGAAGCAATCAGAAATACACTAAACTTGACCCCCTTCAAAAATCTAATTTACACACAGCTAATGATAAATAATAACTCTTACTATACCCCAGTTGTTTTACAAAAATTTGGATGTAATAAAAACTTAACATGTCCTTTCTGCATTCTCCCTCATGTTGACATAATACACATGTTCTGGAGTTGAAAGACCATCTATAAACGCTGGTGCTCCATCAGAATTCAATTAGAAAAAATGGGGTATAAGAAAACTACATTTTCTTGGCAAACTATGATCCTTAATATTGTTCCTATTCAAATCAAAGGTATTCGCTGTCATGTTCTTGTCTCAGTTTATGCTCTCCTTAAATATTTCTTTACTAAAAATTGGATCAACCCCTCAGCAATTTCATGGGAAAATTTTAAGGATATGGCAATAAAATATATAACAGCGCACAAAATGTGCACGAATAGCAAAATAAAAATAATTATTTTAAAAAATATTGGCAAAATCTCTTTGATCTAATCCGGAATAAGTAAAATCCAGCAAATTATTTTCTTATACATTTGCATTCCAAGCTGGATCCTTTTTGTACTAGGTACAGTCCAAAATTAACTGACAATGTAAACATTACACTTTACTAATTGTCTTATGTCATTTTATTTGGAGAGGTCCTCTGACATCCATGATGTAAATATATTGTAAATATGGTGTAAATAGGTTTTTAGGACATGTATAGTTTACTTGAGGTGGTGTACCCCCAAAATAGTTAATAGTTTATACTTTATATAATAGTATGTTATCTGATTAAAGTTATCCTCCTCTTGGGAGGCCTGATTTTTATTTGTATTATGTTTTTCTGGGACACCCTAGTGAATGTTTTACCCGTTCAGGAGTAAGGTACTTGTTACAATAACTGCTTGTCTATAAATCAAAACTTGTTGTTAACTGTATTAATTTAGAATGTACTTTACTTTCTTTTGCTTGGTTTGATGTACCTTACAAGTTCCTTATCTTGTATTTATTTTCATTTCTTTTTTGTAAAAGTTTTAAAACTAATAAAAATATTTTTGAAAAAAAAAAAGAACCTCTGTGTAGTAGTCATTTATATTCCCCCAGGCAATAACATCCCAATTCTTGAGGAAATCCTTGCCTGGGCATCTACTAACTTAAAAAGTGAGACAATTATACTGGGAGATGTAAATATCAACTGGCTAGACATAACTCCACATCACTCTGCCTGCAATATCAACTTATATAAATTCACACAGCCAGTTAACAATATAACCAGGCCTAATAAAAATAATACTAATGGCTCAATCCTAGACTGGATTTTAGTGTCTGATCCAAATAAGATCACATCCTCTGGTATACTCTCCAGTAGTATAAGTGACCACTTACCTGCCTTCATACAACATGAATGTACCACATCAAGTAATAGACATCAGTACAGGCTTACCAGAGATGAACCCCATTTCTGTCCCTCTAGCTTTAACCAAAGGCTGCAAAGCCTCAACTAGAATATACTAAAATCATTTCCTCTTGATGAGGCAGTCGAGTTCTTCAACTCAACTTTCCTCATTATCCCAAACAATCTCGCTCCTCTTTGAAAAATAGAGTAAAGACCAACCATGCCAGTTGGCTAACAAGATCCACTAAGGCTCTCATGAAACACAGGGATAAATCATGGAAAATTTGGCAAAAAAAAAAATAATAACCCATCTGACCTTGTCCAATACAAACAGCTCTGAAACCAGGTTATACGCCTAGTATTACAAAACAAAAAAAGAACACTACCTTACATTACAAAATCAACACAAGCAAAACCCAAAGAAATTCTGGAGCTCTCTCAATTTTTTATTAAACCCAGGCTCTAGCAATAATCCTGCCCAGACCCAAATAAAACACCCACTGAAATTGCTGCAACCTTCAACTCCTACTTTATAGATACTATAGCCAATCTCACCTCTACCTTTCCCCTGACCAACGTGTCCACCACAGACCAATCTACAGCAAACATCAGTACACCCTCATTTCCCAACTTTACTCTGTCACCTATACCCACCTCGACTATTAATTAACAAATTGCTTCCAAAACTCAAACGATGCACAAATCCCCCTGACAATATACCCCCCAAATTCCTGCAAATATCAGCCAACTCTGTCGCTTACCCTATCAGCATACTTCTCAACAGATCTATTCAAGAATCCTATATGCCCACTATCTAGACAAAAGCTTATATCATCCCTCTATACAACGGTGGCCCAAACATAGACACAACCAACTTCCACCCCATTGCTATACTATCACCCATTTCTAAGATTCTAGGAAAAATGTATTCGTACTCAACTTCTTCACCATCTGACTCACAACCACATCCCCTCCCCTACTCAACATGGATTTAGGCCAGGACATAGTACCACCTCTGCCCTCATATCCTCCATAGGCACAGTCAAACGAGCCTATGATGCTGGAAAAGTCATCTCTTCTTTCTTTATTGATCTTTCTAAAGCTTTCGATACAATATCTCATTCCCTCCTACCTAAACTCTCTAACATAGGTACCTCACCTCACACTCTAAACTGGTTCTCCAACTACCTCGCTAACAGGCAACAATCAACTAAATTGCAAAATTCTTACTCCCCTTTCCTAAACACCTCTACTGTGTTCCTAAAGGCTCTATTTTAGGCCTTCTTCTGTTTATCATATTTATCAATAACTTCCACACCTCACTCACTCAAGGCTCAATCCAGTACGCAGATGACTCCACTATCATCTGCACTGCAAACAACTCCTCAGAACTACACCAACTCATCCAAAGCGGCCTCACCTCAACCACAACATGGATGTGTAATAATCATCTTGCCCTGAACCCCAACAAAACCAAACTATTAATCTTTGTCCCCGAAAAGTCCACACCCCGACAAAAAGAGAACTTCACCATTCAATCCTTAAATGGTACCACCATTGACACTGTACATAGCACAAAACTCCTAGGTGTCGTCATAGACGAAAACCTCACAATCGACCTGCACATCCAGTCCAATGTCTAAAAAACACATCAAAAACTTGGCTTCCTCTACTGACACAAACATCTACGCAATGCATCAGCCCAACTATCCCTTGTCTCCTTTTCTATTACCTTCTCTTTTTTACAGTGCCCCTCTCCTCACCAACATTCAGTCCTCTCTAAAATCCAAACTTGACTCGTTACAACAAAATTGCTAAGTTTGTAACTAATGCTTCCTATTCATCTCACCACAACGTATCATTACACAAACTAAATTGGCTTGAACTCCCCAACTATCTCACCTTTATCAAACTAACCACAGCTCACAAACTCATTTATCAACCATCGAACTGCCCTGCTCTATCTTCTATACTTACCCTATACCATCCAAACAGACCACTCCGATCCAACAACTAACTGCTCGTAAATGTAGAAAAACCTAAACTCTCAGCCGGCCAGATGCTTTACTCCTTTACCATCGCAAAAATGTGGAACTCCCTCCCCCCCAACACTTAGATCCACCTGCTCAGTAACTCTCTTCAAGAGATCTCTGAAACAACACCTCTCCTCATCTTGACTGTGCACATGTGCTAACACCAAATCTCATATAAACTAACTTCAACTATCGTAACTATTCCCATCCCCCTCTCTACTCCCCTGGTATCTTCCTTTCATATCCTTATGCCTATTTACCTACCCTACCTCTCCTTCCTGTTTAGTTCTCTCTTTTACTAACCCTTATAGACTACTTCACCAGTAGATTAGTCCTACTATTTATCCAGGCATAGACATTCAGGTACTCATGTAACCTACCTTACTATCATACCACCACTTATACCTGCTACAAAGCCAACAGACTTTAACTGATTTCTGTAACAGTACTCATTTAGCCCATCTCTCTGTTATAACACCACCTAAATATGTAAAAAGTTTAACTACCTAGACTCTAATTAATTCTGTATCTGCTTTGGACCTACTGCATGAAGTGTTCTACATACATTTATGTAAGCTGAAAATTATATGTATGGAATGTTTTCATTTATATACACTGTATTGCTTGCATACTGTCTTAGATATGAGTATGTTTACTGTATGTACTATTTCTGTAATTGCGTAAACGGTTAATTCTTCTTCTTTCGGCTTTTTCCCTTTTAGGGGTCGCCACAGTCGATCACCTGTCCGCTCATGATGGGCAGTAGAGTTTTTACAGTGTCGAGTTGCCAGCCCGGCGCCCAACCTTCCACAGAAGGCACACACATGCACGCACTCACACCTAGGGCCAATTTAGAGTGTCCAATCCACCTACAACATGTCTTTGGGATGTGGGAGGAAACCGGAGCACCCAGACGAAACCCACGCGACCACAGGGAGGACATGCAGACTCCGCACAGAAGGCACCCCAGCTAATAATCGAACCAGAGAACCTCTTGCTGTGAGGCGACAACGCTAACTGCTGCACCACCATGGCCACCCAATTGTATAAACTGCTAATAATATGTACTAAATGTCTTTATTAATAAAAATTCTGTATTGTATACATACTGTCTTAAATGTGGAGCTTCACCCCCCCCCAGGTCTCCACTGAAAATGGGCACTTCTGGTCCAGTGGACCATCCCGGTAAACAAATGCAAATAAATAATAATTAACAACATGGGAATGACGCCCATACTTAATATGGTACTATTTACCAAGCCCACTTAATTATCTCCAGGAGCTAACTGCATGGTTATAAAATTATCTATCTGCTATATATGAGACAGGAATATCTGTAAAATCTGTAGCAATGCTCAGGTATGCGTAGAATACTGATACTTACTACAGGCATCTATGGACAACCTCCACACTTTGGTGACCTCTGAAGCTCCTCCATATCCCTCTAATGCAGATCATCATAGTGGTGATAAACCTGCACTCCTGTGTGGTAGATCCTCATCCTCCATCAATGCTCCCTCATGATCCCTCTTGGCAAAGTTCCTGGATCTGGCTCTCATCCCCTGCTGCAATCCAGTGTACACTGTCAACATCTGGGTCATCTCCTCTTTGGTCCACTTGGATGCATGTACACATCTCAGCCTCCTTGAACTACCTATTATGATCCTCAAGTTGAAGAAGTCTGGAATATACAAACACAGAGAATTGCTCACTGAGGTAAGACTCAGTTCGCAGTTAGCGATGGTCTGATCAGTAAGTGCATCAAAATCAATATCTGAAAGAGGCACTCATGTCACGTTATCAGATCATTACACGATAACAGGCATGTGCCACACATGGTACCACTTACGGATACCTATTGGGTGTTTACTGCGTGTTTCGGCACATGAAGCCAATTTATATGGATGAGTATGAATGGGATTCCAAAAGCTTAAATTGTAATGAACCTCATTAATTATCTATGGTGCAAATTGTACTTTAAACTGGGTGCACACAAGGTCCAATTTGATTCTGTGATTTGGAGTGAGAGGTACATTTGCAACTGGTAGAATTTCTGTTTTGATGATTAGTAAATCTCTTAAAGTTGGTCATTTCAAAAGGTTCGTGTTTAAATTAATTTTTACTCAAAATGTTATCTTCAACAGAAATTATTAGTTACTGAAGTGATGCTGTCTTCAACTTTATGCATACAGGTATTGTTCTTTTAAATAGTTTATTTCAGTCCCATATGCAGTTGTATAGACAGACTTCCACTACAGATGTTAACAGTATATGAAGGTTGATTTATGGATCATCTACAATCCTTACTGGTAATTCCTTGCTGTCTGTGGTGTAACTATGGAGACCTATGGATTCTGACACTATCTGTATCTAGTATGTGATGTCAATATTAAATATATTTCTTAATTTTTGTCTCCTAACAAAATTGTTAAAATATGTGCTGTTGCTGATTTAGTTATTCTTTGATTATAATTTTTAACAAAGGTATTATCAGTACTGGCTTAATATACTAAAGATCCATACTGTTTGTGGCCTGGCTATGGATCCTGAGGTTTACCAATGCGTTCTGTAAGTTCTTCAAATTGTTATTTGTTGCAGTATTTCAAGGTGGCATGCAAGAAAACTCATGTGACACAATGCCTTTTGTCTTTGGACCTCCATGCAAAGTGTACGTACTGTCTGGGGTTCTAACCCTGCTCATGAACTATACTGATATTACAAGTTCTTTTTATTTTACTAATGATATGTATGAAGGCATTATTGTTACTTGTAAATTTTCATAGGTTCATAGGTTCATACTAGGCTATCTGCCCTGGGGCAATTATAAGCCTAGCCCGATTCTGTATGGCTTACGCCACCCCTTGATTTGAGTATACTGTGCCCTTTTTAAGGTTTAGTTTACTGTGCCTCTGTCTAATAGTGACAAGGGAGTAATCCCTGGGACAAACCTACGATCCCCCATCCACCTATCGAGATTCTTCTTGAAGAGATTCAGTGAGGTGCTCTGCCTCACATGAACTGGAATTCTATTCCAGAGCGAAGGGAGCCTCTGGGTTATGAACCTGTCCTTCCAGCAAGTTCTATTTATTTCTGTGCTGAGGTTCAAGTCCCTCGAGTGTGTGGCTCTAAGGGATTTAGATTTACTGAGGTGGAGCATGTCCATTAATTCTGGATTTGACATAGCTTTGTATGTCAGGCATAGATCGCCTCAAGTAGGAGGTATGCAACTGAGTAGAGCTTGAGTTTTTTTAACCGAGCAGCATATGGCATCTGTTTGAGACCCTTGATCCTCTTGGTGAGATACTTTTGGGGTCTTTCTAATTGCTGCTGGTGTCGGGTAAGGTACATCCCAAAAGTGGCATTGTATTCTATGATGGGCCTGATGAGGGATGAATAAAGGGCACGATTACCACTCTTGATCTAGATGTGAAACCCTTCGTGATGAGGTGGGCTATGTAGAAGGTCTTTCTAACCACTTTGGCAATGTGGTTTTCAAAGGAGAGATTGCTATCAACTTGGGTCCCCAGGTCCCTAATAACTTTCTCTGTACTTAATGGGTTTCCGCCTATGTGGTAATTTGTGGGCACATTGTTTTTGCCAAAGGGTATGACTATACATTTTTTGGCATTTAGCTTTAAACTATGGCATTGGCACCAGTTATCTGTCTCTGTGAGACCTTTTTGAAGGATGTTTGTGTCAGCTGGAGGGTCGATTATGGTGCCTAGTTTGCAGTCATCTGCGAACTTGGTGAGCCATAGTCCTCCCATGTTTGCCTGTACCTTGGAAAAGTATATACCGAACAAGAGTGGTCCCAGGACAGAACCCTGTGGGATGCCACTTGTAACCGGTTTCGAGTCTGACATGGCTCCAGCAACTCTCATTCTGTGGGTTCTGTCTTTGAGACAGTTTGCGACCCATCTTGTGACATAGGGGTTTATATTTACGCTGGATAGCTTATCTATGATGCCCGAGTGGGGTATTGTGTCAAATGCCTTTGCAAGGTCCAGATAGGCTGTGTGGACTACCTTCCCTTCATCTATGGCTTTGGTGACTGTTTCGAAGAAGTCAACCAGGTTCAAAAGGCAGGATCTGCCCTTGACAAAGCCGAACTGGGTAGGATCTAGTTTCTGTAGGTCCCCAATGTCTTTGTTTATGAGCTCCATGATGATCCTCTCCATAGCCTTGCAGACTAAGCTAGTCAGGCTTACGGGGCGATAGTTTCCAGGGTCCGTAGAGGCTCCACCTTTGTGGAGTGGGACCACTGTTGCTGTACGCCATTCTGTGGGCACATATCCTGTAGTGAGGCTGAGATTGTATAGCTGTTTTATTTGAGGGATTAGTTCCTCTTGGAGTTCATGTAGGGCAACCTGGGACGCCATCTGGTCCCATGGAAGCAGTGTTTTTTGCTTTAGAGAGGACAGCCTTCACCTGAGCATCAGAGATGTTTGGGAGGCAGCCCTCTGCCGGGATAGATACTTGCTCTTTTGGGGGGGGTGGAGAAGTTTGCACTGAACCTGTCTGCCAGGATATTGGCGATGTCTGTGGGTTCAGTGTATTTTTTGTCGCTTAGAATCAACTCAGAACAAGTCTGGGAGTTGCATCCCAGGTTCCTAACATAACTGAAAAAAGCCTTATGATTGTCTTTGGTGTCCTGTGCAATTTTTCTCTAAGCTGGCCTTGGAGGATTTTATGAGGATCGTAATTTTTGCTAGTACTGATCAGAGATGCCTTCCCTATTAGGGATTTTGCTCTATCATGTAGTAGCTTCCTCCTTCTGTTGTACAGTTTATTTATGGCAGGGGTCCACCAGACTGGACGCCTGCCTTTGGATGATTGGGTCTAGGTTTTGTTTGGGATAGCATGATCCATGCATTCCTGGAGATGTCCGTAGAATGTGTTTATATAGGATTCTACAGTTTGGGTCATAGTTTCCACTGGCCCTGGGGGCTTGAAGGATTCCACTTCATTTTGAGAAGTGAGAAGTTCGCTTTTGAGAAGTTTTTCACTGTGGTTTTCTGGGATGGGGGTGGGGTCAGGATGTGGACATCCAGTGAAATTAATTTATGGTCTGATCTTACCAATGAGGGATATACTTCTGGTGTGGAGCATAGAGTCCCCATGTTGGTAATGATCAGGTCTAGTATGTTGTCCCCTCTTGTGGGAGTGGTGACTAGTTGCTCCATAGCATTTGAGTTTATAATTTCCAGGAACCTTTGGGCTAAGGTGGTGGGGCTTGAGTAGTGCTCCCAGTCAATGTTTGGGTAGTTGAAGTCGCCCAATATAATGGTGTGCGGAGAGGTCTTCATGTTCTCCAATGTTTTCAGGAAAGCCGAGTGGGATTCCTGACTTTGAGAGGGTAGTCTGTAGGATGCTATAAACTGAAAAGCAGTCTTGCCCACTGTTAGTTGCACATGGATGGTCTCCAATACTTCGTGCAATGCCACTAACCTGGAGGTGTGGATATCCTTGATAAATATGGAAACTCCCCCTCCTTTTGTGGTTCGTCCGGGTTTTGGGGCCGAAAAGCATGATATGAGGTATAGCCTAGTAGTGCTGGGGTGCTCTCTGGAGCCTTGAACCAGGTTTCTGTCACTGCACAGATATCGATGTTCTCCATACTGAGGAGAGCTTCGAGTGTGTGCATCTTGAGGTTAAGACTTCTGGCGTTAAGCAGCATTACCCTTAGTTTCTTGTTCCTTGTGCTGTCTATGGGGGTGGTTTGACTTTTGAGCCTTGCCTAAAAAAGGCACTATGGGGGTGGCAAGAGCCTTTGCCAATATCCGAAAGCCCAGTGGTGACAGGTGCAAGCCGTCCCTAGCGAAGCAACGTGGCTTGGCGAGCATGTCATCCCAGGCTGACAGACACTGGATCCCCTTTGAATGACACCAAAATTTTAGCCAATTGTTAAAATCGATCATTTTGTCTTTGTACTGTGGCATCATTCTAGGTGGGGGTAAGATGCTGCTCAAGGTCAGGGTCATACCAGCCTGGGCTACATGATCACAGAGCTCCTCTATGTCTCTTTTCATGTAGTCCAGGGAGGTACGTCTCAGGTCATTCACGCCAGCATATACAATGACTGAGTCATATTTGTATCTGCTTTGGAGTGAACTGAGTGCTTGCGTTATGTGGCGGATCCTAGCACCCGACAGGCAGCTCACCGTGACCTTCTCTTTATTCAGCCTGGTGAGCGGGACGTCAGTGTGTCTGACAATAGAGTCACCTATTACAAGAGTATCAGGTGTGTTATTCAGCCTTAAGGGCTGTGGCTGCTTGACACACTGACTTTGTGGGCTATGTGTTGTGCATGTTTTGTTTTTAGGTAGCGTTTGCTTGGATGTCTGCTTTGGAGGTCTCTGTTGCTTAGGTAGATTTTTATTTAGAGCCTCCGAGTATGTTTTGTGTATTTATGTGTTTGGTTCGCTGATGTGGTGGGACTATGTGATACTGGAATTGTGTTGTGTGAGGTTACCTTCTCCTCCTGACTGGTTACACCAGTTTTGAGATGAGAGAGCTCAGCCTCCAGTTTGGCTAAATAGTTGCATCTCTCACATATATTTGAACCTGTTTGGAGGAGGAGAGGGTTGTCCGTGTGCATGAGACAGTTGTAACATTGCCTCAAAATTCCCAGATTCACCAGCTGGACTGGAGAGGAAACCATTGACTGACCTTTGGACGTGCTAGAGTAATATAGGGAAACTGAATTTAAGACGGACCAATAGAGGACAGGGTAATCGTAGAGAGTATAAGAGTAAGTACTGCTTATGGTTTAATAGTGCTAACTTGTAGGATTACTTAATTGGACCAGTGAAAGGCCTTAGAATGAGAATATGGTGTTTAAATTGAGAGATAGAGCAGTTCTAAGGGAAAAAGTGAAGAGCAGACTTTGTGGAGCCAGGAATAGTTTAAACCCAATTAGGCGCGCTGCTGTTGCGCTATGCACAAAAACGCAAAACCGCTCAAAAAGAGGGTTTTAAGAGAGGAAGATGAAGGAGTTTGGAATTGACCCAAAATGGCCAATAAAACTACAGTTTCAAGTCAGTAACCACTCCCACAGGGGCAGGCAGGCTGCTCAATGTTTTCACTGCCACTGATCAACAGAGAGACTTCCCTTTAGCCCAAGCAAAAATGGCCTCCAAGAAACTTACAAACAGTTCAAGAACAGCAAGCCTGTAACTGAACTTTTTTAAATCTCAGAAAAGTGGGAAAAAAGCAAGATTTTTTTTGTTTTTGTTTTTCACAGATAGCAGAGGTTCACAAGTATCAACAAGTTATAACAGTGCAGTAAATGACCCCACACAAGAGTGCTAGGCCAAAGACAGATAAAATGCAAGTTTTGAGAAAAAAACGATTTTAAAAATAAGTGCAAACAGGAAATTCAGTAAACAGCTCTAGGTTGTTCTCTAAATACAGTTACTAATGCAGAAATCAAGTTTAACAAGCCAGAAAATGCTCAAAATAGGTGGCTATGCAGAAAAACTTAGCAAATAAACAGAGGAAAAATGCTTAAAATCTCAAAAGTGGCTCCTTTCTTCTCTCAGCGTTTTCTCCTCTTGGTGGGTGCTTCACCAACAGCCAACATGGTGTTATACAGGCATTTTCATCACACAGGAATGCATACTGTTTATGCTGACATATGCTGTTCATAAAATTACATGCATAAATGTGCTTAAACATGAATATTATTGCATGTGTATCACTGTCTTTCAGATGGCCAACCATCCTATGGGTGACAACTTCTTCCCCTGGAAAATGACATCATAATTGATGTTCTCCACCAACATGGAATGAAACTCCTTAGACTGTTCAGGTCATACCGTTTGATGAAATCTAGATGGACCTCACCAAGGACCAATGCAGGTGGAAGCCACAACCGATCCTGTGAAGCCTGTAGATGATGCTGCTCAAACATGATCATTCGTGCAGCCAACAGAGTGAAATGTTATGACAGACCCACCCCCCCAATGATGTCACAATATTTCTGTCCTCACTGCATACAGCAAGGGGGGAGTGATGCATCCCTAGTGGTAGGATTGAAGCTGGAGTTCCATGTTGAACATGTATGTCTTTCTTTCCATTACAAGACTGTTTATTGAGACAATCACTGCATACTGCTGTAGCATGCATATTCATGCTTTGCTGTTTTTGATTTAGGGAAGCAGAGTTGATCCATGCACACACATCAACAAAGGGTGAGAATGATGAATGTAGGTCTAATGACATGTAGTGATACAACTGAAGTACAGACAGAGCAGTCCAAACATCTTAATGGTATTTGCATTAATATTCATAGGTCCACCTACTTCGGGACTAAACCAGGGATCAGTAGGTGAGTGCCTCTATACTGTTACTGTGAACACTACCTTGTTAGTACCTCAACCTCACTGCATGGCACTGATGTCGTTCCTAACCATTGTACACTACAGATACATCTAGTAGAGGATGGAAGCCATGCATTTTCAAGTGCAGACAGACCAGGTATATTATAGCAAAATAGCTTTCAACAATATGTAACACACATGACACTGACATTTAAGTCAACATTTGTTAATACAGACCCATCTGCTGTACAGCTGCAATATCCTTCATGTGAGTATTTGCAGCTGATGTTACTGTGTTGTATATGTGATGCTGTCAGTGGTCTTTCTGCTAAATACATGGCCATACTGTCTTTCTCTTTACTTTCCCACTGCAGGATCCACAGTACACTCCAAAAACTCTCCAAAGTTGGAGTCTGTCAGTGATATGCTATTAAGTATGTTTCATACTTGTCCTTGCTGTTAATCCTGTAGTTGATCTCCATTAATACTGTGTCCTTCTTATCATTCCTAGATCAATCTGCATCAATGTCATCGAGTGCACATACAAGTGGTATGTGTATGTCATACATTCCGTATGTTTTAACCGTGGTTAATGATTTATGAGACATTAATGCTGCTTTTTTCCCCTATACTAGTTGAAGTTCATCCCTATTCAACACCACCATCTTTCCATGAGTTGCTGGCAGGTGTCTTTTTTTTATTCATCACATATGTCCTGTATGTTGGCCATGTAAACAGATTATATACTTTATGTAGAATCTGCGAAACATACATAGAGTAGACCTCATGTAATTATTAACACAAAATAAAAAATGAAAAGTGCAAACTTTAAAACCACTTTATTACCACCAGAAAGTGGAATAAATTATCTCAGAAACTAAGCGCTTTCACCAACCTCTTTGGTTTCATCAGTGTTAATGAGGGCAAATCACACAAACAAATATACATTTGAATTTTACATCAACCAATCTCATAATTTGTGAATGACATCACAATATCCTCCCACCTATATTTAAATAAACATTCACACATCCTAATATATATAAAACTAATACATATAAAAATACATAAAGTACCCCAATATGTTAATAAATAAATACTTTATACCATTGTTATACATAATATCTAAATACATTCCGCTTTTTGTTTAAGAATGGGCATAATAGATATAGTGTCATTTAGACCTGGGGGTGTAGTTGCATTTAGCCTTACTTGCCAACAATATTCTTTCTCTTCCTCTTTTAAGAACAACGCAAGTAAGTTAAAAATGTTGGAAAAATAACTTATTAGCATGAACCAGGCAATTGTTAGTGATTTATTGTTTAATGATCACTTAAATAGTTATCGTAAAGTTATTAATAATATAGATGTATTTGTTAAGAAAAATGTGGAGGTGAAGTCTAAAAAACTGACCCGTGATTTAAATGATTCTAAAAATAAAAGGACCTACCCTGTAGGAAAAACTGTTGGCAATGGGACTGATATGCATGTTAATAAAGGGGAACGAGCCCCAGTAACAGATATAAGGGCGGAAAACAACAAGGGTGTTTTTTTAATGCTCCACAACTGAGGAGGTCCGAGAGACTGTTAAAACAGAAACTAACAGAACTACAAGAATCAACAATATGGGACTTATTATTAGCCCCAACAGCATTTCAACAGGGGCAAACAATGGAAAAGGAACAGGAGGTATTAATGTATGCCTCTGTGATAAATGAAAAAGATAAGTTATATGTAAGGCCTGGATATTCGGGCCAATTGGACTCATTTAACAATGCAGTTTATTGTGTATGTGAAAACAGCATAAATGTTGAAAATGTAAGTGAAGATTTAATTGATGCTGATTATAAGTGCGATAATATGCAATGTGATATTATAAGGTCTGAGTATGTGGGCCAACTGGACTCATTTAACAATGCAGTTTATTGTATATGCGAAAACAGTGTAAATGTTGAAAATGTAAGTGAAATTGATGCTGATTACAACTGCGATAATATGCAATGTGATACTGTAACAAAAAATGGTTTTACCATCTATAACTTTTCAGGAGTTGATGAAGTACATCATAAAGTGCTAAGTAAATGTATTTCTTTTGTCCCTTCATTTAGACTGGACAGTGTTGATTTATTTACTAATTTGAAGTTATATACAAGAAAGTTGAATATGAAAATGCATTTTCTAGATAAAAACGAAGTGACTGCAATCCCACAAGATGTTTGTGTAAGTAACAGAGATTACCATGTTTGAAAGAAAATGTGCATATGAATTAAGGAATGTTTTAAAAACAAAAAATAATGGTGTGGACAATTTAAGTTCAGAAGAAAAAAGTGTGTTTTAAAAACAAATAATAATGGTGTGGACAATTTAAGTTCAGAAAAAGAAGTGTTTTATTTGAGTTAGTGAATAATGGAATACTTAGAATAATGAAGCCCGATAAAGGTGTGGGGGGGGGGGGGTCAGAGATAATGACTCAAACTGATTATGTTTCGAAGATGCAACAACTGTTAAATGATACAAGTGTATATATTAATATATCAAGGAATGAAATATATATTGCCTACAACAAAATTGATTTATATTTGATGGGTGCACTCTTCCAGTAATGAGAAAGAGTTCAATTTCCTTAAGGTAGATTACCCAAGAATCCCTGTTATCTTTGGTATCCCCAAGATCCACAGAAAATCTGTATAATCCCCCGTTTAGACCAATTGTTGCGGCAGCAGGTTCAAAGACTGAACCTTTAGCTGCATATGTGGACTTGGGGACTTAGGAAGTTATAAGGGAAATAGCACATATCCTTAGAGACTCATGGCATTGTTTAAAACGTTTAAAACATGTGAATATGACTGAAGAATTTTCATTTCTTACTATTGATGTAGAAAACTTGTATACTACCATCCCACATGGTGAAGGATTGGTATACTTTAGGGGAAGTTTATACAAAAGTAGGAAAGTAGAAATGACAACAATTAATGTCTTGGTGGACTTGATGGAAATTGTACTAAAAATAATTTTATTTTATTTGAAGGTGAACTGTTCCATCAGAAATATGGAGTTGCTATGGGAGCTAGATGTGCTCCAGGTTTTGCAAATTTGGCATAATATTATTGGGAATACTTATTTATTTTTCAGTCTGCATTTAAGGATAAAATTGAGTTATACAACAAATTCTTAGATGATATTCTTACCATTTGGAAAGGAAGTGAAAATGATGCATATACATTTGTTGAATATTTGAATCAAACTACCCCCTTTTTTAGATTTACTAGCCACTGGCACGCAAACGTGAATTTTTTAGATATTAAAATCAGTAAAACAGAGGTGGGCTTACAGAGCAATATATATAGAAAGGAGACATAGAGTAACTCCCTGTTACATTTTGAGAGTTGTCACCCTTTTTTTAAAAAAAAAAAGTGTGGTAAAAGGCCAGATGGTTAGATTGTCTCGGCTAGTGAGTGACAATGAGTTATATCAAGATGAGATGTATAAATTAATAGGGATGTTCCTTGAGAGGGGGTACCCTCTGAAATTGCTCCTAAAAATACGGAATGAAGTAATAAATAATAGAAATACAAGGTTTCCACCTATATTATGGGGAAATTAATTTAAAGGACAAAAACAAAAACAAAAGTTAGAAAGTGAGGTACTTATATTGAGGTACAATAATCAAGCATCTGATATTACTGAGACAATAAATAGGATATGGCATTTGTGTATTTCTGAGGATAATAAAAAGAAGTTAGGAAGGTCTCCTAAAGTGGTCTTTAGTAAAGGGAAAAATATAAAAAAATCTTCTAGAAAGACCAAAAGTACAAAAGCATAAATCCTTAATGTACAAATGTGGGATGTGCAGAAATTGTAAATTTATCAATGATGGGTCTTATGTTTCTCTTTCTGGATATAAGAGAACAACAGCATGCCCAGGTAGATGCTGTTGTACCACTTCTATGGTGGTTTACATTGCAACGTGGTTCAGGCTTCTACGTGGGCAAAACTGTCCATAGATTAAAGGACAGAATATCAGAACACATTAGAGCTATAAAGAATAAAGATGAACACAATACTCTATATGTTCATAGCAAAAGTTGTTAGAATTTTAAAAAAATTCATCTTTTTTGTTATAGATAAAATTGGTGTTAATGATAGAGGTGGAAATGATAGGCTGGGGGTGGAAAAGAAAGAATATTTTTGGCAAGTAAGGCTAAATGCAACTACACCCCCAGGCCTAAATGACAATATATATATTATGCCCATTCTTAAACAAAAAGCATAATGTATTTAGATATTATGTATAACAATGGCATAAAGTATTTATTTATTAACATATTGGGGTAGTTTATGTATTTTATATGTATAAGTTTTATATATATTAGGATGTGTGAATGTTTATTTAAATATAGGTGGGAGGATACTGGTGGGGAACAATGATTGGTTGATGTGAAATTTAAATGTATATTTATTTGTTTATGTGATTTGCTCTCATTAACTCTGATGAAGCCAAAGAGGTTGGTGAAAGTGCTTAGTTTCTGAGAGAATTTATTCCACTTTCTGGTGGTAAAGTGGTTTTAAAGTTTGCACTTTTCGTTTTTTTATTTTGTATTATTAGTGTATGCCCTTGTTGGGTTATTTTGGTCACATGTAATTATTATTTGTAACACTGCAGTTGATATATGTGCCACACGTCTTTGATGATATCCATCATGTGATGTTGACATACTGTCCTGATCTATGTCTTTGTATATCATAGCACATCAACTATCTGTATCCTGCAGCAATCCATCCAGTTATCATGATGATGTCCAAAATGTGTCTCAGCATAGTAGTATGGCCCCTGGCACACAGGACCTTGAGTTGGTTGGAGATTCCATCCATGAGGTTGACAGAGATGTTGCAGCAGATGTAGCCTGATATGTGGAGGTCCACTTGTCTAGCCATTCAGAGGATGCTACCACAGTGGATGTTGAACAGGGTGAGGCCGTTGACCAACACACCACAGTTGAGAACACTACTGCTAGCACTTCCACACAACAACCAAGAAAAGGGCATTGCAGTACACATAGGTGAGCAGATGTTGTATATGACCAGATGTCAGAGCATGTCTGCCTCCTGCTGCAGGCAAATGAAAGGTCACAGTTATGGCATCTTTCAAATGTCCGTGCACTTGCCTGTAACACAGATTGTGTGGCATACGAGCTACATGTCATGCAAGAAGGACAACAGTACAGATACTGTGAGAGTATGGCTGCACTGATCACTCGGAATGAGAGTCTGCTGGCTGTGGCATGGACTGTGGAAACCCTGGCCTCTACAGTACTGAAGCAGTGTTGTACTCCCAGCAGGATTCTGCATTCCCTGACTGTGCTCAGCAGACTGCAACCTGGGAGAGGCAGGCCACCTGTCCATAGAACAACTACTGGGCATTGAGAATCACTGTCTATGGCCCAACCTGCACAGAGTTTAACTGCTGGCCCATCTGCTGTGGCCAAAAGAAATGGCCTCTGCAAGTATGGCGGCTGCAAGGACTCAATTCAAACAGATTCCAAAACACAGTAAATCCAGCAGCTGTAGCACCAAGGATCCTTTATTTAAATGTAGTATAAACTACATATGCAGAATAAATATAAATCAAATGTAGTATAAACTACATATAAAAATAAGTATAAATCAAACTGGTTTCGGCAAAATTAAGAATGCCTTCATCAGTGTAAAGAAAACAAATGCAATACCCACTTATATAATACACACATAAAGTCACATGATAAATAATCATAAGTGCTCGTTAAGACCAGGGGGCAATAAACCACCAAGTTTCATGAGCCACTTTTTTTCTTTCCTGTTTAGTACATCATGCCAGCCCATTTTGTTTGATCTATGTGCAGTGATTTTGTCAATAATAATGAAATTAAATGACGCACTTTGATGTACCAAAGTATGTTTGTAAAGTGCATTGGTTAGTTTGTGATGTCTGATCTCACTAAAATGTTCACCCATTCTAAATTTAACTGGATGGGAAGTTTGTCCCACATGAAAGGATGAACAGTGACATGTAGCAAGATACACAACCCAATCAGATTGGCAGTTGGCAAAAAAACCTATATCAAAAACCTGTCTGGTGTTTTTACTGCTAAAAGAGGTGGATTTGATGAGTTTGGTACAGAAGGAACAATGTCCACAAGGGAAACAACCAACTAATCTATCACCTAAAAGGGTGGTTTGTGATAAGGGCAATTTGGATGGTAAAAAATGTTTATAGTGGTTAAAGAGAGACCCCAAATTTCTGCTTTTCTTGTAAGTGAAAGGGCATCTAGATGGTAGAATTGTAGATAATGTAGAGTCAGCCAACAAAATATTCCAATGATGATGAACACTATGAATTAGTGTTGTGGCGATAAATAATCAGAAAATGAATGACTGAATCATCAGTAGAGTTTTTGTGCTTATATTGTAGCAAGTTTGACCTCTCTAAGCCATCAACATGGCGTGCAGCATTATATATGGAACCAGTATCATATCCCCTATCCTTGAATATGGTGATAAGATCATGCTTGTAAAAACTGTAAGCCTGTTCATCAGAACAGATACATTTACCATGTATAAATTGGGATTTTGGAATATCACAACACATGTGAGGAGGATGAAAGCTGGAGGTGTGGAGAAGTGAATTATATTGGGGGAATTTGCGATGTACCGTGGTGGACAAAGTATGATCCATGTTCCTGGTAATACTAACATCCAAAAACATGATATTATTAAGGTCATAATTGACTGCAAACTCAATACCCCATTTATTCTCGTTGAGATAGTTGACAAACTCATGTAGGTATTCAACATCAGACCTCCACACCATCCAGCAGTTATCCAAATATCTCCTCCAGATGTCTATTTCATCAAGGTAAAGGTTGTGAGAGCGATCATAGATTATGTGATCCTCAAAATAAGCCACAAATAAATCAGCGGGGGCAAAAGAAGCCCCCATAGCAGTACCCTTATTTTGAAGATAACATTCATCTTGATAAAAAAGACATTCTTGGTAAGAGTACGTTCACAAAGAATGAAAAGAAAAGTGTTGAAACCAGGTGGATATAGTTCTGATAATGTTAACCAATATTCAAGTGCATCAATGACAGCCCAATAAGGGATATTCGTATATAGAGCTTTAACATCAAGAGTGCACAGAGACCAACCTGGTTCCAATTGTGTATGAGAAATTACCCTTAAAAATTCCGTGGTATCTTGGATACCAGAACGTACCCATTTGAGAAGGGGCTTAAGATATCTGGTTAAATATATAGAGAGAGGTTCAGTTAATGATTTTCTACCTGCAACAATCAGTCTACCAGGAAGGTTGTTAACATCCTTATGAATTTTTGGCAAAAATATATGTATTGCAGGGCTGGTTCATCTACAGTGAGATGTCGTAAAGTATTTTGACTGATTATGCCCTCATCTTTAGCTGAAAGCAAGAATTTGTCAATCTTCTTTTTGAATGACTGGGTGGGGTCATTAACCAAGTGTGAGTAATATTTAGCATCCAAAAGTTGTCTTTTAGCCTCCATGTCATATTGTGCACAATCCTGCAACACAACAGCTCCCCCCTTGTCAGCCATAAGTATGACAAGTTGATGACTATTAGCCATATTTGAAATCGCCTCCATTTCCTCCCTGGTTGTATTGTTAGGTTTTAACCTACTGTCTTTGGCATGAAAATGCAAATCCTTAAGAACGGATTTCTGAAACAGAGATACAGTATGATTCATAGGTGGCATAAATGTTGAGCTATGATATCTAAATTCTTGTGCTGAAACACTAGTTTCATTATCCTGAAAAAACAATTTCAAATTTAATTTTCTACAAAAACTCAAAACATCATCCACCAAACTGTCCTCAGAGACAAAAAAAAAACAGGGATATATGAAAGGCCTTTATTCAATACCTTAAGTTCGACATCAGAGAGGGTATAGGAAGAAATATTACAAACATGTATTGTTTCTTGGTGATCAACTGTATCAGGGTCTGCAGATCGTCTACCCTGCTTGTGTTTCCTCCCACCCCTTCTCCATTTGGGCCTAAAGGGACAATGTTGTTGGAGCGTTTGTGAGCTGGTGAGCCTGTAACACCAGATGCATTTGGTTCGTAACTGGATGAAGACTCATCCCCAGTGGATTCAGGCCCAGAGGATGGTGCCTTTTTAAGAACACAGCGTGGGCGTTTCCTCCTAATTGTATTTTGTGATTGCTGTGAAAACCTAACCCGCTTGGACTTGTCCTTGGTAAATGGGACCCCACATTCATAGTCAGACAGGTCCCTAAGGAATTTCTTCCTTTTTCTGTCCTTTAGTTGTTGTTCCAACTCTAATAAATCATTAGTTAAAGTTTTAAAGCCAGAATTATAACCAGGTTGGCCATCAAATTTATTGAGTTCCTCACCCAATTTGATGACTTTGCCAATGTCAGAATCAATAGTACGTTCATAGTGTGCAATCAAAATATGGACAAAGCTCATTGGGGCCTTATGCTGAGCATCAGCCCATTCTTTTAACAAAATCTCATCAGGATTATTTACTAATGGTTGGGTGTATATCCTTAGACCACAGGGGGGTAATGTTCTTAGCCAAATACGCCTTAAATAATTTACAGTGCCAGACATTACTGCACAATGTCCGCATGCTCTTATTAAGTTGTGAGAATAATGCCTCACAGGTATCCTCAGAAGGTGAGATAGAACACCCAAGTTCCCCAGAATTATCAGGGTTTAAGCCAAAAATGGCCAAATCATCACAGTCAGAGGCCAAGCCACGTAAAAGTTGACACATATCCATGGTTGTTCACAGCCAAACAGAAAATATAGTTATAAAAAAAGGAAACCAAGCAATACATAACTTGGCCAAAAATAAAGCACATACAAAATATATCACCAATAACACAGATCAATTGCTCTCAAAAGTAGCCAGAACAATGACAATATCAGCCTGGGATCAAACAGTAAACATAGGCCATACATAAATCATATGTATTATTGAGTTACGTAGCAAAAATATATAATCTAGTCTGCAGACAAAGGAGTCTAGGCCTATGCACAAGTTAGATTAGACAATAACAGCCAATCACCGACTATCGTTGTGTTAAAATCTAAGTTCCAGCTGAGTCAGAGTCATGCACAATAAAAGTGATAATTGTATGTCACGAGTCAAATAGATCCTAATATTATGAAGGCTGTGAAGAACCTGAAAAAATAAGAATAAATAAACCTGATAACAAGAGCACTTCTGGTGTAGTCCCCCAAGTGAGAAAAAAAAGAGAGAAAAGAAGGCCGAGGAACACTACACCCCCGGGATTGGGATCCCAACCAACAACCAAATAGTATCAATGAAAAACAATATCTATTCAGATAATGTCTGAATGGAAAAACAATTGGGAAAATGTCATGACAAATTGTCTAGCCACAATATAGATGTAAGAACACCTAAAATGTAACTGTAGTAGCAAGTGGAGAAAGACAAAATAAAAAATATAACGAGTTTGTGTATAACCAGGTAATGATACCACTATAAAGTTGTGAACTACAACTTAATGTCCCTGCAGTGAAAAAAGTCATAAAAAGTATATATGTATGGGCTAAATTATCAATAATGTACAGCCCTAAAAGCCCTCATTAAAGATATTAACCAACTATGATGTAAATTGCAAACCCAAGAACACATAAAAAATGCAAAGATCACAAATGCCATGTTATGTTTCTACCAGACGCAAAGTCAAATAAGTTATAACACTCAAAAAATGTGTTGCCCCCAATAGCTCACTGATATAAATGAACAATCAAGATTAGTCTTAAACAAAAAACATATAGTTACATAACAAGCATAATTCTGATGTAATTGAACTATACACGTATAATAATAAACACAATATTCTTTCAATGTCCAAGAATGTCCAATAGATGACACAAAAATGAAATAATGGATGCAACGTTATTAAAGCCGTGGAACCACCCAAGAATAATAATGTGTGCTACTGACTGAAACGGGGTCTTTTAAAAGTAATAACCCCCTAACTGCATATGGTCTGGTCGAAAACAGGATCAAAAGTACAATCAAACACAACACACAGTTGAAATAATATTAGCGGAATTCTCTTGAAAGCCAGGTTAATCAAAAAAACAGATGCCAGAAAAAAGTAAGCCATATAGCCGTTGTATATTTGAAATGATTTCCCCAGCATAATGAACTTAAATGTTCGCATCCAGTACTGAACATGTAGAAAAAAAGTAAACATTGTATATGATAATGATAGTCCAACCCGTTGATTGTAGAAATTCCTACAATGAAAAACAAGGTCAGAATGATATATAAAATATAAAAGTTACTGGCAATATGGTGAAGTATATCCAATGTACAGAGCCAATCCAAAAGAAAACTCAGTTTGTGATTAGACTGTGATTCCGTTAACTTGAGGAAACATACTGAAACCACAAATAGCAATGGTCCATGTCCAAATGGTGATAATCCAATTGCTTATCCAAAATGTCGAACCATCAATGTTCCAAACAAAATAGGCTGTAGAGTGGATGTAATGAACTGACAAAATCCAAAAACCATTACAAAACGAAAAAATGTCCCTGGTGTTACAGGCCCACAGCAAAGGAACAACCAACACAGGAAACCAAAAGAAACGGCCTCTGCAAGTATGGCGGCTGCAAGGACTCAATTCAAACAGATTCCAAAACACAGTAAATCCAGCAGCTGTAGCACCAAGGAGCCTTTATTTAAATGTAGTATAAACTACATATGCAGAATAAATATAAATCAAATGTAGTATAAACTACATATAAAAATGAGTATAAATCAAACTGGTTTCGGATGGAAAGTGCATGTAGTCATCTACCTTGCTGCTACTCCCACATCATCAACATCTGACCCTGGAGAGTCACACATGCAAATACACCCAGGCTGTGACACACTTTGGTTTCAAGGGGGACGGAGTTTCATCACAGGGTCTGCACAGACATGTGGGGTACACATGCTGCAGACCGACTGCACCAGTTGTCTGTCTAGATGGTATCCATCTATTACGTGCTGGTCTGACAACTGGTTTAGTTGTAGCCTTGCTGTTATTCTAGCTGGTTGCCTTTTAGTATGCACAGCCACGGCCTCATTTATGGCTACATCACTGCACCCTGTTGCAGTACATTAACAGTAGGTTACATTTTTATATATTTGTTATGTATTGCTTTGGCAATAAATTAAAATATTTATTTCATATAATTGGATGCTAAAATTTACATTTTAATCAAAAAAGACGTTCATTCATTCACAAGCCTGATACAGACTGCTCTTTAACCTAAACAGTCATTGTTCACTTGCTTTGATCAACCTAGAAATTAAATATTTGCATCAGCGTTTACCAACAGGTTAAAGATTTTTTTTTTATTATGAGTTTCCCTGTTGCAGTTAGGATTTCTCTGCCAAAGACAAACCATTGATCAAACCATCCCTTTAGCAACTCTAAAGGATAAATTACCAGATCCATAATTGACTCCTGCAACTAATGTAGCAAAAACTTTCAAGTGTATGAGTTTTCAGTGTTGTTTTTATACCAGGCATAAATTTTGCTTCCCTGAGAAATAGTACTAATCTCAGTTGTGCTCTTCATGTCACCCATCAGTTAAACTTTGTATTAACAGCGTCTCTAATATCACATTGTAATCAAGAATGGTATTTGTCAGGGCCATCCCTTCTTTCTTTACTTGCTTAATTAATATGTTGAACCTTTACTTGTTTATTTAAGATTTCTTCCTATCACTTACTTTACTAAATTAAATGTATTCTTTATAACCTTCAAGGTTTTTTTCTGAGGATATTGATATTTACTTTCATTTCATCCATAACAACATTCTAAAATCCTTTCATTTAATGAAACATTTTGTTTGTATTAAAACTATAAGCTTAACCTTAATAAAACTATTTTGTTTCCCCTCGGTGATAACTATAGTCATATTAACCTTTTTGATATTTCAGATATTGATTACTACCTTGATGTATCCGAGTATAAACGTCTCTTAAAACAGCTAACATTATAACCAACCTAACATTAGCAAATGTTGGAATACATCTCAGCAAGATTTAATCAGATGGAAAGTATTACAATTTTTTATTCTGCAATGAAAATGAATGCTTTTCTAGAATTTTCCTTTTTATAAATTCTTCATGTCAACCTATTACAAAATTATTTTTAAACAATGCATACCGACATGCTAACATTTATATGGCTCAATCAACTGTAGTACTTTACTACAAATTCTCAGTGCCAACAATACTAAGAGGCCTCAAGTTAACCAATCCTTTTTTGGCACTTCTTAAGCTATTTCATATTATACTTTCAAAGAACAGTATTCTAACGTGGCTTCCTACTTTGAACAGGATAAAGAAAACTGTTTATTACCTTCCAGCTGTAACCCACCTCTATTACAAATAATATAAAATAGCTCACTTGCTAATCTCCAAATTCACTAATACTTGACTTATTTAAACATTTTCTAAGTCTGCTTAGAAAGCTTGGCTTTTGCATTACTACTCAATGGGCCTTGAAACAGGTCTGCATCTCAAATATATTTATTTATTTACTTATTTATCTGTATTTTTTTCGTTTAGACAACTGGATAAGTAAGCTGGGTCTACTGTCCCTTTTCAGTCACAACTTAAGTACAACTGCTCAAACAGGAAAATAAATCAATGTAGAATAATTATTCCAGTTACATAGTGGTTGATTGACAGTAGTAGGGCACACAGATGCAGGTATTATACACAAACAGTAACAGTAAATATATATATATATATAGTAATAATAATATATACATGTGTGTACCTACATATACACATACATATCAAAGACAAAAGGTTTATACAGTATTACAGTAGAGACTTTACACTGTGATAGAACTTCCTTATTTACAACATGTATTATGATTAACAATGACAATTAACATCCTTCTTAAAGGAGCCAAAAATATGTTTTTTTTAATCTCATGTTGCAGTCATCACATTTGGGTTATTCCTGCCAAGGTAGCCCTTGGCCAGCCCGAATACCAACGACTTAGTATTTCTGTGTCGGTTGCTGTCACTTGAGGACTGACACCAGGTCATCAGTAGTATAAAGTAAGGCAGCTGATGCCATTACATCAGTTTTTCTTGCCCTAACCTGTCAGGAGCCCTCAAATGGGAGCCAGGTTCTGGTGGAAGAACCTCACCAGTGGAAAATAAATACAAATATGGCCCTTGTAAGGAAAGAGAAGAAAGGGGGATGGAGGGAGGGAAACCAGGACTGCAACAGTGAATACACTCAAACATCTACATTTATGGTAAGTGTACCCAAATGTACTATGTTCTTCATGTTTCACTGTTGCAGTCATCACATTTGGGTTGATTCCCAAAGCTGAGGAAATGGGTGGAGGCAGTCAAGGAAACTAGGGGCTGGCTAGGATGCCCTGCAAGACTGCAGAGGAAACCCTGCCCTGGATTTGGAGAAGAGAGGCAGGTGGTAATGCTTGATATTAGTGTGAACAGATGTCCAGGTGGTAGCCTCCAGGATGTCCCTGGTGGGGACTCCTCTGAAGAAAGCTGCAGAGATGGAGGCTGCTCTGGTGGAGTCTGTCCTGACCCCCTTGGGAGGAGGCTTTCCATACTTTATTTATTTATTTATTTATTTATTTGCAGTTGGTTTACCAGGATAGTCCATTGGGCCAAAAGAACCCGTTTTCAATGGAGTCCTGGGGAGAAAAGCTCCAACACAGACAGATTAGGTACATACAAAAGATTGCTAATAATAATTATACAAAAGTAAAGATGAAACATTTGAGCTCAAAAATTCATGAAGCATTCAAAACAATGCAATCTAATAAGGATTAATGTGAAGTAAATATGCTGAGACAGTAACGTTGTTTTACATTACAGAGTAGTTATTCAAAGGAACATAAGCTTGTTAGGAAAAGTTAAGTATCATAAGCGTAAAAGGAGGATAAGATATCTTATATTTATGAGGGGTGGGAGCAAGAACAATCCCATTGCGACTTTAGATGTGTATGAAGAGATTTTTTGAACATGTACTGGTTAGAGGTGGTGCGAATGGATGGTGGGAGTGACTGTTTGTAGCAGAATGGATGCAGTGTGCTATCCATTTGGAAATGGTTTGTTTGGAGATGACTTTACCTTCTGCCCCCATGTAGCAAAGCTAACCAGCAACTGATCAGACTTTCTGAAGGATTTAGCCCTGTCTAGACAGAATCTGAGCTGTCTGTGCACATCTAGAGAGTGCAGAATCCTTTTCCCCTCATTTTGGGGATTAGGGAAAAAGGTGGGCAAATGAATGGATTGGTTGAGAGCCACACAGGACACCACCCTGGGCATGAAGGATGGATTAGTTCTGAGGGATACCCTGTCTACATGGAAGATTATGAAGGGTTCCACAGCCATCAGTGCTTGCAGCTCAGAGACTCTTCTGGCTGAAGTGATGGCCAGAAGGAATGCAGTCTTCCAGGAGAGAAATTTTAGCTCTGCAGAAGAAGCTGGTTTGAAAGGGGGCAGGGTGAGCTTTTCCAATACAAAGTTAAGGTCCCAAGCTGGTAATGGTGCCCTTCTGGGTGGTCTCAAGTTACTAGCCCCTCTAGGAACTGTTTGATCAAAGAGTATGAGGAAAAGGGGCTGCTCAGTGGGAAAATGAGCAGAAATAGCAGAGGCATGAATTTTTATACAGAAAAAAGAGAAGCCACTGTGTAGTAGGTCAGCTAAGTAATCCAGGATGAGAGGGAGGGAGGGCTGTGCTGTACTGGCTCCCTTAGCCTGGATCCAGGTGCAGAACCTTTTCCATTTATCAGCATAAAACTTTCTGGTGCTAGGGCGTCTGGCTTCACAGATAACCTCCAGAACCTGTTTACTGAGGTTGGTAGATTGGTTCAGGGTTAGGGAATAAGTCAAGCTGCCAAAGTGAGTATCTGCAATTGAGGATGCATGAATTCCCCTTCCCTCTGGGTCAGGAGGTTTGGAATCTGAGGAAGATGCCATGGAGGCAGCGGGGACAGGCTGCGCAGCAAGGGATACCAATGCTGCCGGGGTCAGTCTGGAGCTATAAGAATCGTCCTTGGTTTTCCCTCCCTTATTCTGAGCAGTACCCTGGGGATGAGAGGTAGTGGAGGAAAGGCACAGACCGACAGACTAACCCAGGGGAAGGACAGGGCATCCACTTTCCAAGCCATGCAGTGATGCTCCTTGGTGCAGAATGCTCTTTGCTGAGCTAATGGTTGGTGTGGGAGGCAAAGAGTTTGACCTTCGGGGTTCCCCATTTCTGAGTTATTAGGGTGAAGGTACTTCTGTTGAGCTGGCACTCATGTGGGTCCAGAAGATTTATGCTTAATTTGTCTGCCAGAGAGTTGAGAGAGCCTGGTAGGAATTGTGCTAACAGGTGTAATTGCATGGCAGAGGCTGTGTGCCAAAGGGTCATGGCCAGTCTGCATAGGGGGTAGGAGTGAGTCCCTCCCTGCTTATTGATGTACCACATCACATTGGTGTTGCCTGTTTTGATCAGGAGAGCCCCTGGAAAGAGAAGGGGCTTGAAAGTTATCAAGGCGTGCTGCACAGCCATCATCTCTTTTTGACTGATGCTGAGGGATTTGCTGTGGGCTCCAAAGGCCCTATATGCACCTGCCGTCCAGGCGTGCACCCCAAGCATAGTCTGATGCATCTATGGTGAGGGTCTGGGCAGCAGGGGGTGGGGAGAAAGGCAGTCCCTTGTTGTGGGAGCATGCTGTTGCCCACCAAAGGAAATCTTTTCTGAGGCAATAAAACCAGAAAAATAGGTGTGGACCTCTTGGGTTTTCGATCCTGAGTGATGCCTGCCCAGAGGGAAGGAATAACCAATTTTACAAAGCCTTTCACTCTTGATCCTAAATGGTGAACAGATTTCGACGTGTAGTCGGTGGGGAGCTATCTCTAAAAAGAGCTGTTTTAGCCCTGTGGGCAGCTGGAGTTCTATATAGAGCTGTTACAGATCTCTATGAGCTCTGAGAAGAGCTGTTTTGTGCTTTAAATGCACTTTCGGGCAAATGTGGTCGTTCTAAAAAGAACTGTTTTTTTTGGTTCAGTGAAGCTGTGTCTGTGCCTTCAGCTGGTCTTACCGAAGCTGATACAGATTTCTGTGAGCTCTGAGAAGGGCCGGTTTGTGTTTTGAATGCCCGTTCGGGTGTTGGTGGTAGCTCTAATAAGAACTTTTTTGTTTTATTCTTCAATGTGTCTCTGGTTGCTGTTACCAGAGCTTTTGCAGATCTCTGTGAGCTCTGAGAAGAGCTGTTTGGTGTACTGTGAGCTCTGAAAGAGCTGTTTGGTGTAAGGTGCAGATCCACGTGAGCTCTGAAAAGAGCTGTTTTGTGTATGGACACAATGGGCTCTGGGAAGAGCTGCTGTTGAGTCCTTCGGTGTTCCGCGGTGGTGTCGATCTCCGTTGTCCTTCTTGTTGAACAGATCTTCGGTTCTTTTGCTATGTGTGAGTCCTAAAAAGGACTATTTGTGCGCTCCCCTAAAGGCAAGGAGGCCAAGGTTTTATAGGTAGAAGAGGCAAGGAATTATAGGTAGAAGAGTTTCCATGTCTTGAGAGTGTTGACACCAAAGGCTCTTTAGGTACCACTGAAGTTTCCTCATATGCAGTCTGGCATATGGAATGAGTAGAATGCAAGATGCCATGAACTCCATAGCTTGCAGGATCTTCCTTGCAGATAGCTGGGGACTGGTGGCTAGTTTAGAGAAGTAGGCTGTCAGGAAAATTTGTTTCTCTGGTGTAAGATATGTCATCTGTGATGCCATGTCCAGACTTGCCCCAGGAAGATTATCCTTTAGGTGGGCACCTGTTTGGATTTCTTTTTGTTGATTGTGTACCCTAGGGAGGTTAGTAGGGTCTTTACAAAGGCCAGGTGCTTGAGCAGCTTTTCCTGGCTGTCTGCTTGAAAAAGGCAGTCATCTAAATATGGGTAAATCTGAATATTTCTTTATCTGTAAAAGGCAATGGCCGGAGCCAGACATTTTGTGAAAACTCTAGGAGCAGTAGATAAACCAAAGGGAAGCGGAGACAGAGAACTGAAAGTGTTGAGATCCTGCCCTGAAGCGGAGATATTTCCTGCATAATTCCCTGATAGGAATGTGGAGGTATGTCTATTTTAGATCTAGGGGGGGGCTAGCCAAGCGTCCTTGGAGAGCATGGGTAGCAGCTGCTGGAGGGTGAGCATTTTGAATTTTGGGATCACCAGGAAGGAGTTTAGGATGGATAGATAGAGGATGGGGTGCCAGGTGCCCTCTTTTCTGGGCACCAGAAAAAGTCTGAAGTAAAAACCTTGGCCTATCTGTTCTGCAGGAATGTGCTCTACTGCCTTCATAGAGAGCAGGGAAAGGATTTGCTTTTGAACCTCTGCCCACTGATTTGGTGGTAGATATGGGAACCCTTTTGGGGTTGGAAGGGTGTGGAAGGAAAATTTGTACCCCTGAGCCACAATGTTCAGAACCCAGTGGTCCTTGGTAATGGTGGCCCAGGTGCTTGAGCGAAAGGAGAGTTTTCCTCCTAGGGGCAAGTGACGGTAGGTAGAGGGAGGTGGTGGAGGAGGTGAGTCATTGTGAGTTTTTACCATAAAGGGTGGCTTAGAACTCCCTATATTTGAAGTGGAGGTAGTCCACTGCTTAGATCTCTGCACTCCCTGTGGCTGCTATCTGAGGGGTCTGTTTCCACGGGGCCTAGGCTGGGCTGGTTTACTGGGAACAGGAAAGGACCAGTATTTGGAGAGACTATGCCTGCTGAACCTAGGGGGCTGGACCTGCAAGAAATCCTTAACTGTTTGCATAGATTTTTGTTTTTTCTTCCATCTTTTTTAAGACCTCTTCTGCCTTAGTGCCAAATAAACTTAACTACCTTTGTGCAAGGGGGCATCCAACAATTTAGATTTGACATGGTCTGACAGGGGCTGTTCCTTAAGCCATGCATGCCTTCTAATGACAGATCCAGTGACTGCTGCCCTGCAAGAAGCTTCTAGGGCATCAAAACCACAGTGCAAGGTGTGTTTAGTTATCTGACTTGCAGAATGCATTAACTCTTGTAATTCTTTAGATTCTGCCCAAGCAGGAAAGGAAAACATTTTTTGTTTAAGGAGTTCCAAGGTATGTTGCTGAAATTTCAGCATATGGAACTGACAAGTTAGTGCCCTGATAGCAAAAGTAGCTGAGGTGTATACTTTTTTACCCCATCTGTCCAATGCTTGGGAATCCCTGTCTGAGGGGGTGGGATTCTTAGCAGAGGTTGCTTTAATCCCTTGAGGCCCTTTGAGACATGACCTCAGGGTCAGTAGTAGGATTTTTAAAAATATATTTGTGTGAGTCAGGGACCCTATAGTACCTGTCTGGTTTTCTGGGAGCAGGAGGGAGGGCATCAGGAGTCAAGCTGGCTTCGAGGAAAACATCCTCCACAACATCCAGGACTGGGGGGATGGCCAAGGGTCTTTGTTGTGGAAGGTCTAGGAATTCCCGGAGTTTCTTTTTAGACTGAGGGTAGTCTTGACTCTCCCATTGGAAATGCTCTCTTAAGGCATGCAGGGTTTCTCCAAAGGAAAAATCATCTGAGGGAGAGGCTGAAGGAATGGAATCCTCTGCATCAGAATCCTCATAAGTGGAGAGGGGTTGCATGTCTTCATATTCAGATGCATCAGATTCATCTGACACTTGTTCAGACAAAACTACAGGGAACAGATCCCTTTTCCTTTTGGAGGGGGTAGCTTGGCTTCCCCTGATCAGCATGATAAGGTCTTCCACCATTTTAAGCATATGAGAATGAGGCAAGGTAGCAGGCGCCCGAGAGTGGGGCGTTGGTTTCTTGGGTGTGGTTCGCACTCTGGGCCTAAGAAACTCGATCATTTTTGAAAGAACAGTAGTCGTGAAAGAAGATGTCGGTTTGTGTCAAGAATTGGTAGTGCGGAGGACTTCCTTGGAAGCTGGTGCCTGCTCAGCAGCTCCAGACCCATCCAAGGTAGAGACAACCACAAGATCCTTAGTCAAAGAAGAATTTTGTGGCATGCCGGACTCCGAAAGGGTCTCGGTAGGGCCCTGCGAATCCACAGAAGCAGGCATCAGGGGCTGGAAAAGCACCTTACTGAGTACTGGAGAACTGACGACTAGCTTAATGGAAGCATCGTTGGTAGGTTTGGACCTGTGTGGTCTGTCTCTGTCTTTATCTTTATGTTTTTTCAAAAGATCTGATGTTGGATGGCATACCGAAGCCATATCGGAATTCGAGGTCTGTAAGCAAAAATATATGGCTACAATAAGGGCCTGACGATGGATAGTTCTGGTGTTGAGCAAAGTACAGAAGCGACAGCGGGGGACATCGTGGTCTGGGCCTAAACAAGTGACACAGTAAGAATGGAAGTCTCGGTATGCTATTTGCTTTCCACAGGCAAGACAATTATTAACTTTTTCTGACATCGGTTAGTGCAAGAAAAAAGGATCCACAACGGTGTACTTAGCTTTAGAAGACTTCAACTTCAATTTGGTAGACGAAAACTCAGGTAGTGGCCAACCGGCACTCGTGCGAACTGCTTCTGCTTCGGGCTCCACAGCAAGAAAGACTGATGTAATGGCATCGGCTGCCTTACTTTATACTACTGACGACCTGACGTCAGGTCTCAAGCGACAGCAACCGACACAGAAATACTAAGTCGCTGGTATTCGGGCCGGCCGAGGACTACCTTGGCAGGGATAACCCAAATGTGATGACTGCAACAGTGAAACATGAAGAACATCTATACAGAACAGGAGAGAACCTAATACTGAGCCTTGAGGTACTCCAGTATTAAGTCTAATCATTCTAGATAGCTTATTAATACTGTAGATTTGAAAGGATCAATACTGTATGTAGTTTTTGAAACAAAATACAGTTTTCCTCAAAGTCGAGTTTTAATAGTTTCTCTAGGATTATACAAAGATTCATTGTCTCAAATGCCCAAGTCATATCAACAAGCATTCAAGAATTAATGATGCATTCAATGATATTACTGTATATGTTATCAGTGGCAGACAGTAATGCAGTCAGAGTACTAAAAGACTATTTGAAATCATGTTGCTGCTCACATAGAAGACCATGGCTGTTTATGTGTTTAAATTACTGCTGGTATATTAATTCTCTGAAGATCTTTGTGATGGGGCAGAGATTTGACATCAGTCTGTAACATTTAAGCTTGGTGGGTGACTTTATTTTAGGTACTGGAATAATGACAGAGTGGTTGAAGGCAGGTGGAACTATGCTAGTAGTTAGTGACAGCTTAGCAACTTATGTTAATAATATTTCTACTATGTTTAAGAGAGGGGTTTTTACTGGACAGGAACCTGTTTGAAAGCTCCTATGTCAAATATTAATGGACTTTCCCTGAAACTGAGACTGCATTTGTACTGACCTGCTATAGACTGTTTAAGGACTTATCTCTCTAAATGGGCTATCATTACTGTAAAGTGAGTAATGGATGCATTACTGTGTTATAGGTATATTTATCTTATAAATCTGTTGGGCAAATTTTATAAATTTCTTGGGAATCTCCAAAACTAGATTTTGTTGATATTTTTGTAAAGATTTTCCATTTAAAGATTGGTTTCAATTCATTTTCATTTTTGTGTATATTTTGCAAGAAAGTACTTTGTTTAATTTTCTATTGTTTCAGTTTTTTTTGTTTCCATAAATCAAAATTTGACAATCATGCACACTACTGTTTGGCCATCAATACTGCCAGATCTTCTGGAACAGACTGTGCTCAAATCAAGGCATAAGAGTGCTTCTAGACAACATGACCTTACTTAAGGATCTGGTGACAGATGTAACTAAAGCCTCTTACCTACCTCACAGGGACATTTCAGAGATGAAGCATCTGATACCTCCACCCGACCCTGCATCAGCAATTCAGGTGTTGATCTCAACCCATATTTTTTAATGATGTGCATCCTGGGCTTCATGATGTCACCCTTGACTGTCTTTAATGTGTTTAGAACTCAGACAGGATACTGAGTGGGATAGTGTAGAAGGATCATGTCACCCTGTGTTCTAGTATCTGCAGTTACCCATAGCAATGAGATATAAATTCAAGGTCCTACAACTCGTTTATTTCACTGCTTACAGTTTGGCTCCCATCAGACTCAAAGAGCTTTTGCTGTCTCACATTCTCTTTTGTCAGCTCTAATGATTCAAAGACCACCTAGTAGCACAGCTGGATCAAGCACTAGGCCACCCAGGCAGTTGCCTAGGGCCCACTGGCTGGGGTTTGGTGATGGTTGAAGGGCTGCCACAACATTTAATTTTGAATTAAACAATAAAAAAAAAAAGATATTTCTTCTTTAAGAATGCCCTCTGTGTCTGTGTATGCACCTTTAGTACGACAGATGCATGCACAGAAGATTTAAACACTGGAACTTCCTGCTGCACTTGGGATTTAAACACAGAGAACTTGAGAATTTGTTGGAACTGCTACAGAACCTGCTGCCACACAACATGCAAGCTGTTCTTTCCTTCAGTAGGAGTGTGTGTGTGTTTCTGTGAAATGTCCTAATTAGGAATGGCATGTAAGCTACTTAACTTGCTCAACTAGAACAGGCTCAAACCCTGTACCTTAGTTACAGGAGACAATAGCCTGCATCCTCTACAACAACTACCAGACTGCTCACTTAGTCATCAGGGGTGCATTTTCAAGGAATTTGAATTTGTGTGTTTTGAAGGAATTGTGAGTTTCAATGCATTTTCAAAGAGGAGAGGGCTGCTGATGGGGGGAGGCCCAATTCATTACCCTGCCTAGGGTCTCATTTGACCATGATCTGGCTCTGCCTAGTAGTGTCTCGATGCACTTGCAAACAAAATCAGACATCGTTTTGCCTGTTATGTCCCAGTCTTGAGGAAGTCACTATCTACAACTTAATGTGTATGGCACTGAGGCCTTTTTTAAGTAGCTCTAAATATGCATGTTTTGTTTTATTGATTTTTGGATTGGAGTTCTGCTGTGGCGACCCCTAACTGGGAAAAGCCGAAAGAAGAACAACAATGTTTTACTGATTTACTTGCATTTGCTTTTCATGCAGTTTCTATTGCTTGCATTTTTGTGTGAACTCAAAGTGTTTTAGTTAATTACAATAAATAAAATAAATATTACATAAATAAATTTATTTTAAAATATATGTTTTAATGCAAAATTAAAACTGAACTTACAACTGGAAGTGAACCACTGGGGCATCTTTCCTGCCATCCTCCTTTACTTACATCACACATTTATTTTTTATTCCAGTTTTACACCTTATTCTTAGTACAGTTATATTGCCTTACTGATCCAAACAGTGACATCTTCAGTTGCAGTTTGACAACAGAGTCTTCTCCACAAACTCTTCACTTTTTTCAATGTTTTATGTAACGGCCAATTAAGAAATGATGCAGCTTTCCATGTGCATAATGACTTGCAGGTTATATACTACAGGGCTGCCAAACAGTATCGGTCTAAAAAACTTTCAGTTTTCATATCTGCATTGCATCAGTCTCAAGACTTTAAAACACTCACTGATTTTTTTTATTTCCACCAAAAATACACAGTAAGACTGTTAACATCGGAAAAAGTCTTCCTCAAAGGAATGCAATACTAATAACATACATTAACTATATGTCAGCTGTTTTGTATAACAGTGAAAATGTTGTGAATACACTTACCCTGCTGTCACCCTTGAGTCTGAGCCAATGACCACTCCTCCATCAAATTCTGCAGCAATAATGGTTGTCTAAAAATATCACAAATTATAAAAACTGTAATACACACTGTCAACTCTAAACAGAGTAATGCCATTATTGAAGCTTAATACATTAATATAATATATAGAGACAATATCCCATAAAAAAGACAGTATGTTGATAAGTTCTTAAGCAGGACTGCACAGCTATTACACAAAACTCTGCAATATATTCAGTTCTTTACCAACTTTAAAACAAACATTTTCAGTGGGGTTGTTTTAAATAAGCTGTGCCACACTAGGAAATACTTATTTGGTATTTCTTTTGTAAGCTGAGACGGACAGTTATGAAATTTTCAAAGATCCCTATCCACTAGCACTTCCCATCACACTAGGGTGGTGCTACGCAATTTACTATTAGAGATCAGTGAGTGTGTGTGTGTGTGTGTGTGTGTGTGTGTGTGTGTGTGTGTGTGTGTGTGAAATAAAATATGTGTATATGCATACAGAGTGTGATATTTTAAGCAGGAGACACACCACTGTTTTTTAAATAGTGCTTTTATTAACAGATTGTAAATCAGGCTGCCTTTGCCAACAAGGATAAATTAAAAACTATTATGACAGGTAGAAGAAATGATAGCTTCAACTCTGTGCTAAAGTGCAAACAAAAAGCTTATAAAACTGAAGGTCACAAATGCACCTCTAAGCAAACTACTCCTGTCACCAAAAATCTTTAGCACCAAGCAAACAGTTCAAAATCTCTTATCACCATGATTAACACCGGTAACAAAATACAGTCTTTTACCAACACTTCCAGTTGAACAGTCCAAACACAAAGGTACCAGGTCTTCCACTGGCAACCCCCCCCCCCCCCCGCCCGAACTGGTTGTTCTGGCCTCAGTTCTTCTCTCCTTAACTAAACATACTCCAGACCCTTCTAAACTCTTTTTCTCAATGACTTCCATAATCAACAATCCCCAGACTTAAAAGGCACAAGTAAGCAGCCAAAGGTAATTACCTGGTTGCAGATATTTTGGTTTACAGGTACCAATTCCTATTCTTTACTTCACCCAGTTCTATTGCATATGTATAATGTCAACTTGTCCTTAACATGTCATTGATTGTATACCACTTGGTATTTCATCTATTTCTATGTTTGTTATGTACCTTGGGGAACTTCTACTACTATTATTTGTAAATTATGTACAACTGTATAACCCTTGTTAATAATGTATGACTGTTTTTTACTTGTATGTTGGAGCTTTGCTCTCTCGGCCTCTGCTGAAAAAGGGCTTTATGTCCGGTCAGTTTTTCCCAGTAAACAAATGTCAAATAAATAAAGGAAATAAAATAAAAAACGTATTCCCTTTCACCAGATATCCACAAGCTATTGTATGCCCATATACCTATCTGTTGATCCAATTTTTCTGGTTGAATGACCACACTATGTTTACCCCCCCCCCCGCTTTAAAGCTGACTTGGGGGGGGGGGCTGTGGGTCCTTGACAGACCATCTGCATTATGGCGATGAAGACCTAGCTAATGTTGAACATGAAAGCGGAATGTCTGAGGTGCCATATCCCACCAGAACAGCTTAACATTTCCCTCTTTCTGCTGATGAAGCCACTACAGTGGTATGATTCATATCCAAGGTAAACTTCCAGGCATTTCTATCTTTATCATGGAGTATTTGGTAATAGGATCATAGGATCACAGGAGGTTACTAGGCTATTGGCTCTGAGGCCCTTACAAGCCTAGCCAAGAATTTATCCCACATTCCGACAAGTCAGCACCCAATGTCCCTGTCCAGCAGGGACATAGGTGGAATCCCAGGGGTGTATTTTCTGCTTGCCATCCATTTATCCACGTTGCACTTAAAAAAGGTTAATGAGGTATTCTGCTTGACATGGACAGGGAGTCTATTCCACAGAAGGGGAAGTCTCTTGGAAACAAATCTGTCCTGCCAACAAGTCCTATTGTTGTCACAGACCAGGTTGAGTTTGCATGTGTGGGTAACCCAAGTGGAGCAAGAATTATGGATATGCAGCAGTCCCATCAAGGCAGGGTCTGAGATTGCTTTGTATGCCAGACAGAGATCACCTCTGAGGAGTCTGTATGAGACTGAGTAGAGGGACGGGGCTTTTAGCCTATCTATGTAGGATATATGTTTGAGGCCCTGGATTCTCCTGGTGTGGAACCTTTGTGGTTTCCCCAGCTGCTGCATGTGCTTTGTGAGGTACATGCTGAAAGGGACATTGTACTCAATAATTACAAGGGAAGAATACAAGGAAGTTATGACCTCCTTGTCCCTGGCATACTAATGAGGTGGGCGTTGTAGAAATATTTCCATACAACGAAGGCAATATGGTGGTCAAAAGTCAGTTTGCTATTAAACTGGGTGCCTAGGTCCCTCACGACTGACTGTGTGCACAGGACCTTGTTATTAATGTGATAATTTGTGGAGACATCACTCTCTCCAAAGGAGATGATGATGCATTTTTGGCATTCAGTCTGAAGCCAAGTTTATGGCACCAGTCATTTGTTTGGGTGAGACCCTCTTGGAGAATGTCCACATCACTAGGGGAATTTATGACAGTGCCCAACTTGCAGACATCTACAAACATGGTCAGCCATAGCCCACTGTTTTTTTGCACCTCAGAAAAGTATATCCCAAACATCAGAGGACCCAAGACCAATCCCTGGGGTACACCGCTCATTACAGGTCTCTACTGCTTGAGGTGGCTTCCCCTATTATGACTAGGTGGGTTCTACCAGTGAGCCAGTTTGTTTCCCATCTGGTAACATATGGACTGTTGCCTAGTTGAGAGAGTTTATTTATTATACCTGAGTGGGGAATTGTATCAAAGACTTCGGCCAGGTCAAGGTAGGTGCTGTGCACCATCTTCCCCTCGTCCATGGCTTTGGTGACTGTCTCAAAGAAGTCGACCAAATTTAACAGGCATGACCCTGCTTTGACAAAACCAAACTATGTGGGATCGAGTGTTTGGAGGTTGCCAATGTCCTTGTTAATGAGGTCCAAGATAATTAGTTCCATGGCCTTACAGATCAGGCTAGTTAGACTGATGGGGCTATAATTTCCTGGATTGGTGGACACTCCACCTTTGTGCAAAGGGATGATAGTGGCTGTCCTCCACTCAGCTGGGATGAAGTCAGTACTCAGGCTTTGGTTGAATAGGTTGCCTAATGGTGCTGCAAATTCCTGCCTGAGTTCATGTATGATGCAGCCTGGGATGTTATCGGGTCCCATGGAGGCTGTATTTTTTGCCTTTGAGAGGGTAGTGATGACTTGCTCCCCAGAGATAAGGGGGGGGGGCAGGTGCTGGGGATGTCCTGATTTACTTATGGGGACAGAGGGGTGAAGTTTTCACTGAACCTGTCTGCCAGCACGTTAGCTATATCTACAGTGTTTGTGTATGTTGTGTTCTTGGCCACCAGTTCAGTGTAGATCTAAGTGCTTCCTTTGAGATTGTGGACATATGTGAAGAACGTCTTATGATTGTCTTTAGTAGATGTGGCCAGTTTGGACTCAAAGTTTGCTTTGGAGGACTTCACTAGTGCTCTTATTTGCTTGTTCAGGGTAAGGAGAGATTGCTTCTAATTAGGCACCTGCTCCTTCTTGGTCCTGGGCAGCATTTTTTTTTTCTTTTTGTTATAGCGTTTATTTATTGCAGATATCCACCAAACAAGTTTACTCTTCCTTGAGGATGAGGATTTTATGTCTGGTATTCCTGATTCCATGCAGTTATATAAATGCTCATATAGTACTTAGGCATAGGTTTGGACATATGTGCCAGTTCCTATGGAGGGGGAGGGGGCTGTGAAGCTGTTTATACCTTCCCTCAGGAGGTTGTAATCAACTTTGGAGAAGTTTAATACCATGTCCAAGATATTATCACTTCTTGTGGCATGTCAACCAGCTGGTCCAAGGTATTTGCATTGACGAAATCAAATCAAGAAATCTCTAGGCATTTGTGGTCTCAGCTTTATTTAGCTTTTGGTTTAATAATAGCCTGGATGCTGTCCATTATTTACCTTTTTGAGTTTGCATTACCCCAACCAATCCACAGAAGCAAACGTGCACCAGGAATTGTTTAACAAAATCAAGAGACACCAGAACTGGTTCAGCTTAGAGGCTCTGCTTGAAAATTTTAAATGCCTCATCAGCTTCTGGTGTCCACCTAATCCTTCTGGGAATACATCCTTTGGTCAGGTCACTAAGGGAACATGTTCTCAAAGTAAACTAGAGAATACATTTTCTGTAGTGCCCAGGAAGACCTGAAAAAGATCTTAGTTGTATTTTTTGTCTGATGAAATTACCATTCCTTTGTACCCTGTCTTCTCCTTTTGAGGTTTTATTAACTCCCTTCTAACAACGTACCCAAGGTATCCTACCTCAGTCATCCCTATTTTGCACTGTGGAGCACTCACAATAAGCCCTGCCTGTCCCAGTGTATCCAATAACACTTAGTCCTAGGGAGATGAAAGTCTCAGTCTTATAAATGGATGTCTATTTCATCCAAATAAGCTGCTATGTAACTCTGGTGAGGTTTTAACACACACACTGCATTAATCTCTGGAACATGTCCAAAACACCTACACACTGAAAATAAAGGTGGTGCATTTAAACAGTCCATTTACAGTAAAAAAATGCAGCTTTCTCCTTAGTCATGTTGGTTAAGGGGATCTACCAGTATCCCTTTGACAAAGCCAAGGTAGTGAGGAACCTAGTTTTCCCAAGCCACTCCACCACATCATCTAACATGATGCATGGCTAGGCTTAAAAAGGCTCTTCTGGTCATTAGCTTAGTAAGCACCTATGAACATATGCATAGGGTGGTTATCAAACATGGAGAGAGTATTGAGCTTATAGAGATCATTACAAAATCACGCAGTAAATTCCAATTTGGAACTACAACAATAGGGGCTATACCAAGCTGTGGCTGACTCTTCAGACCCATGGATGAGAGGAAGGCAGTGCACACTGCCTAACTTGACCTGGCCAAAGCCTTTGGCACTATTCCCCACTCGGGCATAATAGATAAACTCTCTCAACTTGGCATCAAGCCATATATTACCAGATGGGTAGCAAACTGGCTCACTGACAGAACCCACCTAGTCAAAATAGGGGAAGCTACCTCAAGCCATACACCCGTATCGAGTGGCATACCCCCAGGGTTTGGTCTTGGGACCTCTGTTATTTGGGATATACTTTTCTGAGGTGCAGGCTAAAACAGTGGGTCATGGCTGACCAAGTTTGCAGATGACTGCGAGCTGAGAGCTGTCATCAAGTCCCCTAGTGACGTGGACATCCTCCAAGAGGGTCTCACCCAAACAAATGACTGATGCCAGAAACATGGCCTCAAGCTGAATACAAAGAAATGCATCATCATCCCCTTTCCCATCTTTGTCTCTAACCTTTCTTAATATAGATTTCTGGATATTGTTAAACAATTCCACCATCCCATCCACTTGTACATGGTAGATCAAGGTCTTCAACTATTCTACCTGAAAGCTTTGACAAAAGTGTCATACAATCCTGGACATGAAGGGTGTGCCTTGGTCCTTTAGGGTCTCTTTTAGTATCCCTACCCAGAAAAACAGCAGAGCCATCTCTTTTGAAATTGCTGTGAAATTAGACTTGCTGAGAGGGACAGTCTTAGGCAACCAGGTAGCATGGTGCAGCACCACAAACATATACTGGTATTCATTGCTGGACCAAAATAATGATCCCACAGTATCCATGGCAATTCTCTCAAAGAATAGCTTGATTACCAGCATTATTACATTAATAACGATGTCTTAAGCACGCAGTCAGTCGCGAGGGATTTGGGCACCCAGATTGATAGTGACCTGACTTCTGACCACCATGTTGCTTCCATTGTACAGAAAGCTTTCTACATGGCCCATCTCATTAGTAAGGGTATCTCATCCAGGGACAAGGAGGTCATAACATCCCTGTATTCTTCTCTTATAAGGCCTATTAATTTGTACAATGCCCCATTTGGCATGTACCTCACAAAGCACATCAAGCAGCTGTAGAGACCATAGAGGTTCCTCACCAGGAGAATCCAAGGCCTCAAAAATCTACCACACACAGATAGGTTAAAAGCCCTATCCCTCTACTCTGTTTCATAAAGACTCCTCAAAGATGACCTCTGTCTGGCAAACAAGGTGATCTCAGACCCCGCCTTGATGGGACTGCTGCATATCCACAAGTCAAGCTCCACTCGAGTAACCCACCCACATGGCCTCAACCTGGTCTGTGACTAGGACTTGTTGGGGGGACAGATTTGTGTCCTAGAGACTCCCCCATCTATGGAATATACTCCCTCTCCATGTCAAGCAGAGTACCTCTTTACCCCCTTTTAAGCACAACCTGGATAACTGAATGGCAAATAGAAAATACATCCCTGGGATTCCACCTGTATCCCTGCAGGACAGGGGCATCGGGGTGCTGATTTGTCTATGCATGGGCTAAACTATTGGCTAGGCTTATAAGGGCCTCAGGGCCAATAGTCTAGTAACTTCCTATGATCCTATAACTCCCATCTTTAAGATTTTCTGTATATGTATCACTTCCCAAACTTCTTCTTTCATGACTTCATGTACTTCCTATGGTCTGAAATTAATCCTTTCTCCTGATATTATTTCTACATGGCACTTGACAAGAATTGTCATGCCTGGAAACTTAGAAAATATGTTCTTGGACCTCAGAAGGAATCCTTGAACTTTCTGCTTCTGAAGTTTAAGAGAATGTCACCCACCAACACCTTGGGGATACAAAATACTCATCTCTCCTGATTGTAGCCCCACTTCAGACACCACAGTCATCACATTTACTTATGACGCTCTCCAGAGCTTTTAGTCATTTATATGATAGATTTGTACAGTATGTCTATTCCCTGCTTTTATTACCCTATAATTTACATTAGTTATCTGTGAGTCACCTCATATGGTCTCTGCTATTTGGCCAGAAACATTTTCTTAAGTTCAACAGACCAGAAGTAAAACTTGGTCATCTACCTCAAATTCTCTTCTCAGGTATTTCTATTATATACTCATTGCTGACTGGCTTGTGCCTTTTCCATGTTCTCCAACAAAATAAGCATTATCACCTTTATTCTTTCTTGTATGTTTGTGCAATGTCCCTTAGTGCTCTTAAAAGCTGTCATATCCTCTTTCAATGTCTCTTTCACTATATACAATACAGACATTGGGATGCTTACTTTACTCTTAACTCAAAAGGGCTGATATCCTTAGATGGCTTGACTAAGGTGGTCCTAACTTTCCCATCTTTGTCTCTAACCTTTCTTAATATAGATTTCTGGATCTTGTTAAACAATTCCACCATCCCATCCACTTGTATGTGGTAGATCAAGGTCCTCAACTATTCTACCTGAAAGCTTTGACAAAAGTGTCATACAATCCTGGACATGAAGGGTGTGCCTTGGTCCTTTAGGATCTCTTTTAGTATCCCTACCCAGAAAAACAGCAGAGCCATCTCTTTTGAAATTGCTGTGAAATTAGACTTGCTGAGAGGGACAGTCTTAGGCAACCAGGTAGCATGGTGCAGCACCACAAAAATATACTGGTATTCATTGCTGGACCAAAATAATGATCCCACAGTATCCATGGCAATTCTCTCAAAGAATAGTTTAATTACCAGCATTGGAACTAAAATATTTCTAAAACCAGAGTTGGATGTTGAACTTTGGCACTCGGGATATCTGGTCAATAAAACCCAACTACAAGCCTCACTTTTATGTTATTTAAGTCCAAACGACCTCCCAACACATTGAATATGGGCAATTTTCATTACCACTTGGTTAAACAGTTCAGGCAGCAACAACTGAAAGACTGACTTTTCTTTCTAACAGATTAGGTTCATAGACTCTTGCTAGTCTACTGACAATAGACAATACTTAGAAGCTTAGTCATGAATTACATGACAGTTTTTTGCTATTGTAATTTTAAATACAAAACAGCACAGGTCAGGGGAACAAATACATGTTACTCCTTTCCATAACAGATAAGTGTGCTACTCCAGTGATGAATTTGTGGTTTCTCATCTATTCATCCAGATTATGTTTGAACAGAGTAAGAGAAGTACTTTGTTTTATGTGCAGAGGAAGAAGATTCCAAAGAAATGGAATTCTCTGTGATATATATCTATCCCTTCAACGTGTTCTACTTATGTTACAGAATAGATTAGAATCTCTTGAGTGAGTGTTCATGCCACCATTAGACGTGTAGATATGTAGCAGGTCTGAGAGGCTATGACCTGCTGAGGCTCTGTTTGCAAGGTAGAGGTCACCCCTCAGCAACCTATATGATGCTGAGAATAGGGACAAGGCTTTGAAATGATCAGTGTAGTCCTTTAATATTTAGGATCTTATCTTGACTTTCCTGGTGAAAATGCTGTGGGCATTCAAGTTATATCAAGTGTTTGAAGAAGTACAAGCCAAAGGGGGCATTATGCTCAATGATCAGCCTAATAAGCGCCAAATACAGTGGATGACCACATCCCTGGACCTGGACTTCATAACATTATAATAAGTTGTGCAAAGAAGAAGGACTTTCTTACAATTCTGGAAACAATGTTGATCAAAGGACAGTTAACTGTCTACGTAGGCTCTCAGGTAACTACTGGATCGACTTTCAAGCTGTGTTATCAATGTGACAGTTGCAGGGAATGTTGTGTTTGATGAAGAATATTATTATATATTTTTTGGCACTTAGTTTTAGTCCATGGTTTTAACTATTGCTATATATTTGGCAAAGGCCCTCTTCTGGGCATTATTTATACTCCATCAATAAAATCTTAAACCCTGGTGAACCTACCACCCCCAGCACCTATCCTAACAATACTGCCCAAGAAACTGCTGCCTTACTAAATTCGCATTTCATTCTATCACTTCAAAAATGAACCCAAACCTGCCAAAGCCAAAACCTCTCACATACCACACATACTGCAAACAAGACCACCACATTCTCTCTCAACCCTGTCTCTACCACTTACATACAGTCCCTTCTACTAAAACTAATACCATGCTCTCCCTCAACTGAGAACCTCCCTCCACTCTTTTGTAAACCTGCAGCCCACTCTATAGCCTACCCCGTCTCAATCCTAGTAAACAGATCTAGCCAAGAATCCACTATCCCAGATATTTGGGAATCTTTCTATACCATACCACTACACAAAGGATTAACTCCACAGATCCATCAAGCTACAGACCCATCACCATTCTCTGTCCACTCTCCAAAATCCTCAAAAAATGTATTCATAGACAGCTTCTTCAGTACCTAATCAATGAAACCTACTGACCCCTTCTCAACATGGCTTCAGGCCTAATCACAGAACTTCCACTGCCCTCATATCCTTCACTCCCTCCTATCCTTCACTCATACTGTTGCTGCAGCCAGGGACAAAAATCTTCTTGTATCTTGCCTCTTCCATGACCACTCTAAAGCTTTTGATACTGTCTCCCATTCCAAACTACTTGCTAAACTAACTGATCTTAACCTCTCCCCACTACCATTCACTGGTTCTCGAGCTATCTCTCAAACAGATAGTCTGTCAGATGGAAATCCACCTGTTCTAATTTCCTACCTATCCAGACTGACATCCTTCAAGGCTCAATCCTTGGTCCTCTCCCTTTCAACATCTTCACTAATAATCTACACTCCTCCTGCACCACTTCCTCTCTCATAAAAAAATGCAGATGACTCAACTCTCACCTCTTTCTCAGACAATATCTCTAACCTTTTTTCTATCACTCAAAATACTTTCTCATCTGTGGAAAAATGGCTAACTGACCGCCAACTTATGCTTAACCCCAAAAAGACTGAGCTCCTACTATTTCTTCCCAAATCTCTCTCCCACCACAAATATACCTTTACTATTTCTTCTCTCAATAACACCCTTATCAAAGATCCCACACCAAGCTACTGTTGTTGTTGTTGTGTCTTTCGGCTTTTCCCGGTTAGGGGTCGCCACAGCGGAACTCCAGTCTGCTAATGATTGGCAGCAGATTTTTACATGCCGAGTTGCCAGCCCTGATGCACAACCTTCAACGAGGGTACGCCCATTCACGCATGTCTCCACACAGAAGACGGTCTAGCTGGGAATCGAACAGGACAACATCTCTACTGTGAGGTGACAACACTTCTACAGCACCACCACCGCAGTCTAGGTACTATACTTGATGACCAGCTCAAATTCAACATCCATATACAACACTCTATTAAAAAAACTAACCGGAAATTGGGGTCTTCTCTATAGAAATAAAAAATTCCTTGCTCCCAACTCTAAACCAACCCTAGAGCGAGCCTTCCTTCTTCCATGCCTTCTCTACACCTCTCCTATCTTTACCCATCTCAGTTATCCCTACTAACCAAACTTGAAACCTATAACAACATAGCCGGATTTGCCTGTAACCCACCAGATAGATCACAGCATTGCCTTGCCCTGAAGCAACTTCAATGCCTTGAACTGCCCCAGCTCCTTCTTCTCTCCCAGCTGCACACACTCTTTATTAAATAAACCCTCAGCCTGTCCCTCTCTTTCTTCATAGCATCCCCTTTCATCCCAGCTCATTCACTTCATAGCTCTGACCAGAACCTTCTAGACATCTGCAAACCAAACAAAAATATTGGCAAACTGCTCTACAAAAACTCACTATCCCAATCTTGGCATAGGCTTCCTCCTAACATCCACAGCATTAATGGCAGCAGCACCTTCAAAACTGAAGTTAAAAACTACTTCCTGAACTCAAGAGCCTGCCCTTATCATAATCCTCTTTAATTTCCATATCCTCTCCAATTTTACTTCTGCCTCTCTTCTACTTTTCAGAATGTGTTGATCATAACCACGCCATTCTTGCATATGCAAAACTCACTAGCTCATCCCTGAACATCTATTCTCTGTACATGGCAATTAAAAAAACAACTAGTTCTACATTTTATGTACTTTGTTAGCTGTATATTTTTATGTATATTTTATGTACCTTGCTATTTCTTTGTTTTTCTAATGTATGTCAATTTTGTATTCTTACTATGTAATGTCATAAATCTGTATGTGTATGCTGGAGCTTTTCTGCTCGAGTCTGCAGTGAAAAAGGGCCATTCGGCTCAGTTGGACTAACCTGGTTAACAAATATCAAATAATATAAATAATAATTATTATATCTTCGGAGAGTTAACAATGGCACCTAGTTTACAGTCACCAGCAAATCTGGTTAGCCATAAGACCTTAACACTGGCTATGGCCTATAAGAAGAAAATGGCACAGAGGAAGGGCCCAATGAAAGACCACTGGGGTACATCCCTGATGGCAGGTCTTTTAAAGGAGATGCAGCCACTAACCTAATTTCCTGGGTACAGTTTGTCAGCCAATTTGCTATACACAGTTACATAGGGACTGACATTTAGCTGTAAGAGAGATTATTAACAATACCTGAGTATGGAATGGTACTGAATGCCTTGGCAAGATCTAGATATGCAATGTGTACCGATTTTCCCTCATTCATTGCTTCAGTATTAATCTCAAAGTAGTCCACCAGGTTGAGAATGCAGAATCTACCTTTCATAAAACTGAATTGGTTTGGGTCAAGCGTTTGTAGATTACCTATATCCTTCTTTATTAATTCTATAATGATCCTTTCCATTGCCTTACAGATGAGGCTCATTATGGGTCAGTTGATGCCCCCATCCTTATGCAGGGAGATAACTGCTGCTGGCCTCCTTTCATCCAACACATAGCCTGTCTGAAGGCTGATATTGAATAATTTCTACAGGGGGGCTGCTGGGTCCTGTTTCAGGCTAGCCAGCAGGCATTCTGGTATGCTACATATCCTTAATAGAAGCAGTGTTCTTGGCCTTGGACAATGCTTTGAAGACTTGTTCTTGGGAGATTTGGGGGGCACAGATGCAGGTATGTGATCTGGGAGTGTTGGGGGGGTGAGGTTTGAGCGAAATTTCTCCACTAGTAGACTAGCTATGGCCTCTGGTACTGAGTAAATGGTATAATTTACTGTTATATCTGCACACTGCTGGGCACACTGAGATTTCTAAGAATGCTTTATGGTTATCTTTCAACTGGATGGACATTCTTATTTGGCTTTGGTTAATTTGATCATTACGTGGGCTTCCTTCTTTAGTTAAGCAACAGTGCTTTTGGCTTTTTGAGAGTTAGAATTTATTTTTGCGTGCAATAAGGTTTTTCTTTTCTTTTGTTACAGAACTTCCGAAATGGGTCTGAACCTCCATCTGAGTAACCAGGTAGCGTTTCTTTTCCCATGGGTACTTGCACCCTCAATGAGCTTTGATGAATGTTTTTTTTTTTTCCTACAGAAATGCTGGGCTCTCGGAAATGTAATCTTACTGCCAGAGTCTAATAGCCCATGTAACTCTTGCCTATCTACTTTCATTAAACTCCTTTTTCGGCTTTGTTTGGCACAGTAACAGAATATGGTCTCAGCAAGCCTTAGTCATAACCCAGTTACACTACATTGTCTCTTCACCCCCCTCCAACAATTTAGCAGCTTGTATAGGAGTTTCTGCATTGTTGTTCCCATTACAGTATTTATAAATGTGCCCTCAGTTGCCACACTTAAAACACAGTCTACAATTCATGATTCCTCTTATCTTATTAGAGTTGTAATAGACTGAAATAGGCAAGTCCAGGTAAGCATAGATGGGCTCCCTCTTGAGCTGAGATGCAAAAAACTGAGCCCAGCTGGTATGATTCAAACTTTCCTGTTTGGCTATCTTCTTGAATGTTACCAGGGAGGCTTTGAGTTCATCTTTATTGCTGAGCAGTTTAAATGGAGACAAAGATTTTGGCTGGGCTGTCAACTTGGCACTCCATTACAATTTCTATCAGAATAAGCAGCTGTCATACTTAGTATATGTTCCATAGGGGCCATCACGTAGCCCTCCTTTCCTCTTCAAAGATGTAACGACGATCCACAGACTGAGTCCAAGAACTTTCCGTTTAAATGATTTGCTAACCAAAGGAAAAAGGAAGGCACTCTTCCTGTTTACAATGGGGAATCTGAACTTGGCAGTAACAGGTGGACCTGGAGCTTCAGCTGTATTTTAAAGTTACCAAAAGCATCTACTAGTAGCTGTATTTTAAGCAACACACCACTGTACAGAACTTTCTCAAATGATATAAGAATGTCATTTGAGCTTGATAAATGGCCAAAAACAACCTTTAAAGCAGGAAAGCTGCAGCACCAATAAAATTTCAGTCTGGGACAGGACTGTGATATGAAAGAACTTGAGGAAGAAGGAGTGTATAAATATTTGGGAATTGATGAAGGATCAACAATAAAACATGATCAAATGTGAATAAAACTTAGTAAAGAATATTTTAGAAGACTAAAATTAATATTGAAAACAGCATTGATATCTAGGAAGAAAGTTCAAGCTATAAACCAATTTGCTCTTCTTTTGCTAACTCCCAGTTTTGGATTGATTAACTGGCACCAAAAGGTATTGGATCAGTTGGACAGGAAAAGAAGAAAACTGCTTCATGCTTATCAAATTATTTATAAAAATCAGTGTATACTGAGATTGTATATTCCCCATTTTGAAGGAGGTATGGGCCACCTCAAAATTGATTATATGTATAAATCTGCAATCATTCAACTGCATACATATCTACTGACCTCAGAAGATCCAAATATAGTAAATGTTTTTAAAACATATAGAGAATAAATCTAATCTAAGATTACTTCTCTACTTAGTTTAGCAGAAGCATATCGGTGCCAAGCAGGAATGGAAATCAAACCAGAAGTAGATATAAATCAAGCAACAACTGAACTTGCCAAAAAACAAAAGAAGGAATATAAGGTGAAGGATCAGATGAGAAGACAAGAAGTGTAGAAAATCCATAACTATAGTTGCAAGTACAGAAAACTCTTGGAACAACCTCATGTTGATCAGGACCAAACACAGGAATGGTTAAGGAGAGGTGACTTTAAACCAGAAGATAAAAGGTTAACATTGGCGGCCCAGGATACTGGACTATGTGCATGTTGGTTTACAAAGTCCATTGAGCATGTGGGAGAAATAAACAAGTGCAGAACTGGAAACAGTCACTCATCTTGTTGCTGGGTTGGATTCACTAACTGCAGAAGGACATACTGCAAGGCATAATAATGTGGCAAGACTGTTCTGTTGGGGATTGTGCAATCATTACAATATTGAAATAGCTGAGAAGCATTGGAAACATGACCCACAAAGCATTATAGAAAATGATGAAGTTTATATCACATGGGATCACCCATAACCAACAGTTCATAAAATAGATGTAAGAAAACCAGATATAATATGCCATGAAAAGAAAACAAAAGTAACACTGATCATTGAAATTGCTACACTCAGTGACTACAGTGTCTTACATACAGAGAGACACACAGTCATAAAATACCAGGATTTACAGGCAGAAATGAGGGCAATGTGGAAGAAGGATGCCCAGACAATTCCAGTAGTAGTAGGAACAATGGAATGGGTCCAATAAAAAGAATTTACAGTTATACTCAGATATGCTACTGATACATTTAACTCCATATGAAATGAAGGAGTTAGAGGAGAAAGAACCTGAGTTGTAGTTGCACTTTCAGTTTCTCATCTGAGGAACTCTACAGTTTTAAATCATCCACAAAAAGAAGGTGAGAAGTCTTTACACTTTGTTTTCTGGGTGCCAAATTCTAGCCGTGACCTAATCTGTTAAGTAGACAGCTTAATGGGTTAAGGGCAACATTTTTATCCTTGGAATAATAATTTGTCCTTTATCATGGCTTAACTGCAAAGTGGTTTGCTACTGTTTCATGGTGCTGTAATGTAATTGATCAGTGTAGGGTATATCTTATACATTTGTAAGCACTCTTTTACCAAGGAACATAGGCTACTGTCAAATGCAATAATAATTTGCCCTTTATCATGGCTTAACTGCAAAGTGGTTTGCTACTGTTTCATGGTCGCTGTAATGTAATTGATCAGTGTAGGGTATATCTTATACATTTGTAAGCACTCTTTTATCAAGGAACATAGGCTACTGTCAAATGCTTTATTGTAGTCTATCCATGCCATTCTTAGGTTCTTCCCCTTTTTACAGTTCTCCATCATGACATTATTTAATAACAAATGATCCTTTGTTCCATATGGCTTTCTTCTGTTACTCTTTTGTTCTATTGTCATGATTGAATTTTTTTCTAACTGTAACCAAAACAAAAGGGCTCATGTAGTCCCAAGTATAAAATCACATAAACTAAATTGCAATGTTCATAAGTAAAATACAATAAAAATGTTATTCCAACCAGTATATTGAGCGCTTTTGTCCAGCAACTTAGGACTTCATCAGAATGAAATAAAATCAATCAAGTTTCATATTTATAACTAATTATCCATCAAATTGGAACTTATTAAAAATACATTTAAAAGTGCCAATGAACAAACCATACAGGGGTTAAGTTATTCAATTAAACAGCGAAACATTAATACAGCAATTTAACAATAAAATCAGGGTTAAAAATGCATTAATTACCTACACAGTGTAAACTAAACAATTTGAGATGTGTAAAAAATAGATTATAAAACCTAAGTGACTAGGAAATAAAGTAAAAAAATAAGGTTTAAATTGTTGAACCTAAATTAAAATCAGAACAGTATTAAAATTAGGTGCACTTGACTTCAACTTTCACAACTTAGTACACATAATTTTTAACAAAGGACAAATAGACACATTTTCATTCAAACCTGAGGGGGTGTAGCATCTAACCAAATTTGCCATACTAACTCCTTAAATTCTACTTTAGATTCCCAATGACCCCCTCAATATCACTAGGAATTCTTTCCAATATACCAAAGACGAACTTTTTAAACCCAATGTAACTTAAAGAGTGTTTAAACAGAGCGTTAATATTTGACTTTTTATATCATATAAGTGTTCATACATTCTCCCCTTAAGTGTATATTCCATCTTCCCTACACAGAAAGGATGACGTGTCACAAGTTGCTAAATAGATCAGTCCTGTAGAGTCACAGTTTCCTGTCTCAAATATAATTCTGGAACCACAATAGTTATTCAAAAACAACATAATCATTTCCAGAATGTATTTACAAAAGTTACATTTACCACACCTTGTTGTTCCTTTTGTTTAATTATTTACATTAGATCCCTTGGTATGGTCACTGTGGCCTTATAAGATTCTTTTGATGCTTTTGTCCATTTTGAAAACAAAGTTGGGTGACTCAACCACTACCGTAGAAGTTGCATCATCAGTTTTCAGAATAGCCCAATTATTCATCACAATCCTTTTTACTAATGGAGCACTGTCACTATACATGATAGCCGCTGTGTTAAAAAAAATTAGTTGTAGGAGTCTTAACTGGTGGTGGGATGTTGAGAGAACTCCAAAGGGGAACATTTTTTGTTCCTCCTGTCCCTAACCGCCTATTCCTTGGAGAGTAAGAGGATAACCCCTCTCTACAAACATGTCTACAATTGTGGTCAATTCAATCTGAAAATCATTGTCATTAGATATCACTCTAGAAGCTCTTATGAATTGTCTGTGCATTAGGTTTCTTTTAACATACTATGGGTGACTACTTTTAAAATGTAGATAACTATTGGAGAAAGTTTTCTTCCTGTAAATATTTGAAATGAACTGTCCCCTTCCACTGAAACTCTAACATTAAGGTAATGGGTGATGCTATAAGAGTGAACTTTAAAAAAAATCTGTGGAAGTCAAAATGCATTCTAGAAATTGATCTTTCAGAACTTCTTTACCTTTCCAAATGATAAAAATGTCATCCAGGTACCTCTTATAAAAAAAAAACTGTTGTGAAAATTAGACTTGAAAATAAATTGTTTCTCCCAAAAGAGCATCACTAAATTATCATAGATGGATCACAAGCTGCCCCCATCACCACCCCTTTTATTTACTTATAAAACTCATCCTTGAAGAACAAAATGTTGTTATATAAAACAGTCTCCATTAAATGCATTAATAATTTTGCATCATTGTTCTCCAAGTGTTGAAAATTTATCAGAGCTTTGTTAAACAATGTTAACCCAGTGTCACGAGGTATACAAGTAAAGACATCTATTACATCTATAGTAAGGAAACTGATATGTTTCTCACAACATTCAGGTGATGATTTCTTTAAAAATACCCAGGAATCTTTTAAAACATGAATAGTTGTCCAAAATGTTTTTAAATTTTCTATCAATAAATACAGCAAGAGGATAGGTCTTAGACCCCTGTGCTGAAACTATTTATCTATATGGGGGGATCCAATACATCTTTGTGGGTTTTTGGAATACAAAACAAAGATGGAATTGTTGGATACCTGTTACAATGAAAATGTCCAAGGATGCCTTGACACAAGATACATCTATCCGAGTAATGAAACCTGATAAGAGGGGGGCTAGTTATAGGCAGCCACACTGATTATGTTGGAACAGTTTTTGATTTACTGCAAGGTGAAACTAGATATTCTATAATGTCAAGAAACTGAATTAATATTGCTTACAGGAAAATTGATATGTATTTGGAAGACGCCCTATTTCAGGGTCTAATTTCATCTAACCTTCAACATTTTCTTTCCAACACGTATCCAACAATTCCATCTTTGGTATTCCAAAAACTCACAAAGATGTATTGGATCCCTCATACAGATTAACAGTTTCAGCAAAGAGATCTAAGACCTATCCTCCTGTTGCATTTATAGACAGAAAATGTAAAAGCATTTTGGATAACTATCCACATGGTTTAAAAGATTCATGGGACTTTTTTAAAAAATTATCACCTGAATTTTGTGGGAAAGATATTGGTTTCCTCACTATAGATGTAACAGACTTCTTTACTTGTATACCTCATGACACCAGATTACAATTGTTCATGACATTTTGACAGATTTTCAATGCTTGGAAAATAATGATATGAAATAATTAATGTATTTAATGGAGATCGTCTTATATAACATCTTTCTGTACTTTGAGGGTGAGTTTTATAAGCAAGAGAAAAGGGTGGTGATGAGGGCAGCTTGTGCCCCCATCTATGCTAATTTACTGATTCTCTCTTGGGAGAAACAATTTATTCTCAAATTTACTTTTCACAACAGTTTTTTTTTTTTTTTTTTTTATAGGAGGTACCTGAATGACATTTGTTATCTTTTGGAAAGGAAACAAAGTTCTCAAAGATAAATTTCTAGAACACATTTCAACTTCCAGTGATTTTTTTAAAGTTCACTCATAAACACTCTTATAACACCACCCATTACCTTGATGAAAGGGTTTCAGTGAAAGGGGACAGATTAATTTCAAATATTTACAGGATGAACACCTTCTCCAATAGTTATCTACATTTTAAAAGTAGTCACCCATGGTATGTTAAAAGAAACCTAGTGCGTGGACAGTTCATAAGAAAGATAACTAATGACGATGATCTTCAGACTGAATTGACCACAGTGGTAGACATGTTTGTGGAGACAGGTTATCCACTTACTCTCCTTACGAGTATCTGGGACCATGTGGTTAGAGACAGGAGGAACAAAAACATTTTTTCTCCTTTTGGGTTCTCTCGACATCCCACCACTAGTTAATGCTCTTACAACTATTTTTTTAACTCAATGGTTATCAAGTATAGTGACAGTGCTCCATTAGAATGAGTGTGATGAATAATTGGGCACTTCTGAAAACTGATGCTGTAATTTTTAAGATAGTGGGTGATTCACCCAACTTTGTTTTCAAAATGGACAAAAACATCAGAAGAAACTTAGAAGACCACAGTGACAATAACAATGGGTCTAATGTAAACATTTCAATGAAAGGAACAAGGTGTGGTAAATGTAACTTCTGTACTGTAAATACATTCTTGAAAATGATTCTATTGTTTTGAATGACTATTGTGGTTTCCGAATTATATTTGAGATAGAAAACTGTTACTCTAAAGGACTGATCTGTTTAGTGACATGTGGCACGTCATTCTTTCTATGTAGTGTAGATGGAACGTAAACTTAAGAGGAAAATGTATAAATAATTATACAATATAAAAAAGTCAAATATTAACAATGCTATGTTTAAACACTCTAAGTTGTGTTGGGTCTAAAAGGTTCACCTTTGGTATATTGGAAATAATTCCTATTGATATGGGGGGTCTTTGGGAATCTAAAACAGAATATAAGGAGTCAGTATGGCAAATTTGGTTACAGGCCACTTCCCCCAGATTTGAATGAAAATGTGTCTATTTACCCTTTGTTAAAATGAGGTCTGCTAAGTTGTGAAAGTTGAAGTTAAACACACCTAAATTTTAATATTGTTCTAATTTTAATTAAAGTTCAGCACTTTAAACTTTATTTTTAATTTATTTCCCAGTCGCTTACATTTTGTAATATATTTTTTACACATCTCAGATTGTTTACTTTACACTGTATGGGTATTTAATGCATTTTTTAACCCTGATTTTATTGTTAAATTGGTGGATTAATGTTTCATTGTTTAATTTAATCACCTAATCCCTGTATGATCTGTTCATTGATTCTTTTAAATGAATTTTTTAATGAGTTTCAATTTGATAGTTAATTAGACTAATTATAAATATGAAACTTGATTGATTTTATTTCATTCTGATGAAGTTCTAACTTGCCGTTTGAAATAGCTCAATATACTGGTGGGGATAACATTTTTATTGTATTTTATTTACAAAAGTTAAGATTTATTTTATGTGATTTTATACTTGGGACGAAGTACGTCAGCCCTTTTGCTCGGTTACTGGTTTGGATTTTAGTTGGGTTGCATTGGCCATTATGCCAGTTTTTTTTTTCTTCTAAATTACTATAAACTCTACTTGCATCAATTCCATGTAACGGTTATACATTGTCAGATGACAAGTTTTTGCTCTATAGTTTTTAGCATAGCTTGCAGGTTCACTGTTAAAGAGGAATATTGCTTTTCCTGTTGTTAACCAGGGTGTGTGTGTGTGTGTGTGTGTGTGTGTGTGTGTGTGTGTGTGTGTGTGTGTGTGTGTGTGTGTGTGCACGCGTGTTTGCACATACAAATATAATATAGATAAATTAAGTCAAATGGTTGGAATATCTATACATTCTAAATGTCAGCACATTAATGTTGACAGCAAAAATAGCAACAGACTTCTGCACATGCTGCAGGGGCTGCTGATCTCACACACAGTTACAGAGCTGACCAAAGTGTGTCAATAAAATAGATGCTGACATTAGACCATTTCGCTCTAACAATCAATTTCCATGTTATATCCATCCATCCTTAACCCCTTTTTCCCATTTTGCACATGGGGTCAGGGTGTCACTTCAACAGTGACAATCATCTTGAGCCAATGTTTATACCACCAGATGGCTAGCTCTGCTGCAGTAGTTCAACCGTATCACTCACTTGCACACACACTTGCACCTATGGCCAATTTAGAGTGTCCAATCTACCCACTGCATATGTATATATGTATATGTGTGTGTGTGTGTGTGTGTGTGTGTGTGTGTGTGTGTGTGTGTGTGTATAAATTAG
>NC_056743.1:696507492-696544992 GCF_019279795.1 Protopterus annectens
AAAGTCTGCAAATTCCCTATGTCTTTATTTATGAGGTCCATTATGATCCTCTCCATGGCTTTGCAGATAAGGCTTGTCAAGCTAATGGGCGGTAATTTCCAGGGTCGGTGGAGGCACCGCCTTTGTGAAGTGGGACCACAGTTGCAGTGCGCCACTCCCTGGAGTACGTATCCAGAGGTAAGACTATGATTAAACAGCTGTCCTAGCTGTGGGTTTAATTCCTCGTTGAGTTCGTGGAGCACACAGCCGGGGACACCATCAGGTCCCATGGATGCTGTGTTTTTGCTTTGGAGAGAGCAGTTCTCACTTGGGCGTTGGAGATGTTTGGGGGCTGCAATCGCTTGGTATAGATATCTTTCCTTTTGGGGGAGGGAGAAGTTTGCACTGAACCTGTCAGCCAGTATGTTGGCAATGTCTGTAGGATCAGTAATCTTCACATCATTTTGAACTAGTTCTGAGCATATCTGGGAGTTTCCTCCCAGGTTTCTAACATAGCTAAAGAAGGCCTTATGATTGTCTTTTGAGTCTTTAGCTATTTTTCTCTCAAAATTTGCTTTGGATGATTTTATGAGAGCTCTTAGTTTTTACTTATAGTGATCAAGGGTGTCTTACCTTTTAAGGATTTTGCTCTATCTTGTAGTAGCTTCCTCCTTTTGTTGTGGAGTTTGTTTATGGCTGGGGTCCACCAGACTGGGCGCTTGCCTTTGGTACAAAGAGTCTTTGTTTTGCTTGGGATTGCCTTATCCATGCAGTCCTGCAGGTGCTGGTAGAAGGCATTTGTAAGTGATTCAGCGGCTTGAGTACTGTTTTCCGTCGGCTCGGGGGCCTTAAAGGAGACCACACTAGTCTTTAGAAGTGTGAAGTCGGCTTTCGAGAAGTTCTTTACTGTGGTCTTTTTTATTTCAGGTGGGGGTGGGATGAGGACCTCCAGCGAGATTAGTTTGTGATCTGATCTCACCAGTGAGGGGTATACTTCCGGTGTTGAACAGTGACCCTCCTGCAGTTTGATTTACAAATGTGCAGCATTTCCATCAGAGCCGGGACGCAGGCTTCCCTGTAAGCCAGGCACAGGTCAGTCTTTAGTAAGCTGTAGGAGACAGAATACAGTGACAGGGCTTTGAGCCTTTCTGCATAAGACTTGTTTTGTGTACCCTATAATCTCTTGGTGAGAAACCTTTGTGCTCTCTCCAACTGTTGCAGGTGTCTGGTGAGGTTCATGCAAAAAGGAGCATTGTACTCAATTAGGTACTACTGTGGATATGTGGTGGTCAAAGTACAGATTGTTATCAACCTGAGTACTCAGATCATGTACCACTAGGCTACACTTAAGGGGGAGATGTCTCTAATGTTAATTAGCAAGGATGTCAACTTTCCCAAAGGAAATAATAATGTATTTTATCAATTTAACTTTAATACATGGCTTTGGCACTAATCATTTGTCTGTGTTAACCCTGTCTGCAGTATATTAACATCATTGGAGGACTGAATGATTGCTCCCAATTTGCAGTGGTCAGCAAACTTGGTCAACCACAGGCTGTCCAAGTTTGCCTGTACTCCTGAGAAATAAATTCTAAACAGTAAGGGGTCCAGCACAGAACCCTGTGGTATGCCACTGGTGACTGGTCTTTGGCTAAAGGTGAAGTCACCCACTCTTACAGTATGTGTCCTGTCAGGGAGCCAGTTAGTTACCCATCTGGTAATGTAGAGGTTAATTCCCAAATGAGAGACTGGGAGACTTTCTCATAATACCTGAGTGGGGAATCATTTCAAATGCCTCAGCTAGGTCAAGATAGATGGTATGCTCTGTCTTTCCCTCATCCAGGGCCTTGGTGACTTTCTCGAAGAAGTCAACAATGTTTAACAAGCATGATCTACCTTTAACGAATCCGAAATTGGGTTGGGTCCAGAGTCTGGAGATTACCTATGGCCTTGTTAATAAGGTCCATAATGATTCCTTCCATGGCCTTGCACATGAGGCTAATCAAGCTTATGGGCCTATAATTCCTAGGTTCGGTTGATGGTCTCAATTTCTGCAGATGGTTTTCCTCTACTGCCCTCCATTCCACTGCAACATAACCAGTTCTCAGGCTATGATTAATCAGGGATCCAAGTGGGTCTGCTAGATCATGTTTTAAGTTGTTAAAATAGTGACCTGGGATGTCGTCTGGTCCCACTGATGCTGTGTTTTTGGCCTTGGAGAGCACCAAGATGACTTGCTCCCTTGAGATAATAGGTTGAGGAATGGTGGCAGTTATACTTTGGGGGAATGACTGCAGGGGAAAACGGTGAAATCTGCTTCAAATCTGTCAGCTAGCAGGGTGGCTATTACCTCCAGCTGACTATGAGTGGTGCCATCTACAACCAGTTCAGCACATAGCTAGGTATTCCCTTTTAGATATTGGATGTTGTTAAAGAATGCCTTGTGATTATCCTTAACTAGCGTGGCTATTTTTGTTTCATAGTTAGCTTTGGAAGACTTGACAAGATCTCTAGTTATAGTTTGTTTAAGCTAGATAGGAATTTCTTCCTCTGCTGAACAAGTTCCCTCTTGTTCGTGGACAGTAGTTTCTTTCTGTTGTACAGCCTGTTTATACTAGGGGTCCACAAGGGTGGCTTGTTTTTCTCTGGCAAGACCTGATTTTAATCCAGTCAGGTACAGCCAATTCTATACAACTGCTTAAGTTGTTATACAGGCTATTGGTGTACTCCTCTGCATAGCAGTTTGCATTTAAGGGGACTTTGAAATCTCTTATACCATCACTTAGCAGGAGGTTAATTTGTCTTACAAAAATTCTTAAGCATTTTTGAACTTGATGGGGTATCTGGTCTTATAATTACATCAAATGAGACTGATTTATGGTCCAGTATTATCAGGGAGGACATCATACAGGGGAGTGCAATGTTCTCCCAGATTAGAGTACTACGTCCAGGATATTTGAGCCTCTTGTGGGTGTGCTGACAAGCTGTTCCAGAGCATTTGCATTCACAAAGCCCAAGAACCTCTGAGCCAGCATGTTATTGGCTATGTATGTTTCCCAGTCGATGGTAGGATAATTAAAATTACCCATGAGTAAGTTGTTGGGCTGTATGGCAAGTGAATCCAGTAAGTCCAGGTATGCGGTATGCTTTTCCTGTTTCATGGTGAGGGACGTATAGGTAGCTATGATGTGGTAGAGGGCTTGGCTTATAGTTAACTGGATGGGTCCCCTACACATGGTCGACATTTCAGTATGTCGAAGACCATATGGCCGAGACCATATGATTGACATTCGAAATGTTGACCATGCAAAACCGGCATCTCCGTACAGTGTGGAATTGAAAGATTTCCATCTTCCGCACTGTGGTGCGATCTCGGAGTTGGTATATTTAAGTTACAGGGGGGGCAGAGTCCCCCATGGGGGCATAGCCACCCTGCTACCAGTATGAAGGTAAGTTGTTGTGGGTTTTTTTTTATTACATGGTCGACATTTCGACTGTCGATCATATGGTCTCTGTCATATGGTCTTCGACATTCTGAAATGTCGACCATGTATAGTAGACCCAATTGGACATGGAGCAGCTCAAGACAGTCATACTGTTTGACCAGCCTCATGGTGGATTTATCCTTAATGAAGATGGATACACCTCCTTGCTTTGGTCCTTTTATGCTCAATCTGTGGTCAGAACGTATGGAAGGCATTGTAGCCCTGCATGTCTTGGATGATTTCCGCACCTCTGAACCATGTCTCGTGACTGCACAGATGTCAGCATCTTCCAAAGTGAGGAGAGCTTCCAGAGAGTGCAGTTTCTTGTTTAGACTCCTAGCATTAAGCAGCAGTACCTTGAGTTTATCTAGACAGGATTTTTGTTATGTTGAGAGGTTGGTTATTTTGACACTGCCTAAAAAAGGCACAGTAGGGTTGGCTAATGCCTTTACCAGTATCTGAAAGCAAAGAAGAAACAGATGCAGACCATCTCTGGCAAAGCAGCGTTGTCTGTCAACCATGTCTTCCCAGGCTGACAGATCTAGCTCTAAGACAGACTTTGCATAACCTGAAAATATCTAAACATTTAATCCAAAACTCATTTCATTTATAAGACAGTTAAATTAATCACACGTGAAAAATGAAGTACACTATAGAGAATTAATGCTAGTGTGGTTTACTGTATTAGGATAGTACAAATTACAAAGCATATTAGTCTAGTGTGCAATTTGTACCTTGTTAATGCCCACACAGAAGTATGTGTCTGTGCATCAGCAATGATTGTGTGGTGTTTTATCTTCTCTACAGTTGTGCAACCCTGTTAAGTACAGGGGTTTGGGGAGTGCAAGGGGGCTTTGCTCCTGCAAAAAAACTTTTGGAAGAATATTTGCTGTATATGAAATTTTAGATGAAACGTGTCTTAGATTATAGTTTTAGATGTTTTGCGATTAGATTAAAAGTTTTATAGATTTAATGCAATATATTGATACATGCACACAGACACACACATATACAAAGATGTAATGTAATATACTGATACATACATGCACACAGACACACACACATATACAAACACACACACACGCATGCACAAATAATATATCTATATCAGATTGTCAAGCTCCATTATATTGAACTGCGGCTTGATGAACCTGATACATCTACTCATTATCCAGCAAAACTTGGGGATGGATTTTAAGGTATGTACTGTCAGGGGAAAAATGTGACACTCTTCCTATTTCCACTATCAGCAACATATTGAAGGATCAGAGGTCAATGTAAAACTTTCATTAGTCCATGATTTCATGAAATATGTGTGCATGTGTGTATATCTATATCTAATTTATATATATAATGTATATACATAGCTATATCTATCTATATATTTGCACACACACACACACACACACACACACACACACACACACACATACATACATACGTACATATATAAATCAAATTAATCATTGTAAACATTGTTATGTAATCGTGTTATTTCCTTTACTCAAATCTTCTTGTGAAAACTGCTGTAATAACTATACTTGCTCAGCATTATTTGACATGTGACATTTTAATTTTTGCCCAACCGGCCCATGATGCAGTTGAAAAGAGTCTGCTGACCACCCCACTTAGGGTGAGGAAAATGTGATAAATACATATGCATTCACATATGACAGCTATATCTGTTTATAAAATATATACACAGACAAATAAATATAAATATGGACTTAATATATATATATTTATATAAATATATATATATATATATATATATATATATATATATATATATATATATATAAACACATATATGTCTGCATATATAGATTTAACACTAAACAAACAGCCATAAACTAAATAAAGAAAACTAATACAGCTGTAAATATAAAGAGCACTGGCTCAAGGTGACTTGGTCACATCAACTAATGCAGACAAATGGGGAACAGGTATTTGCCAACACTAAGTGATTTGAGGACCTGGCATATTCTGACTTAGGTCAGGGACCCATGCTAACAGTTGGAGGGGTATGCCCACTCTCACTGGCCACTGTCTGTCTGCCACAAAAAAGTCCTGCATCTGTAAGTTACGGGTTGGTAATTTGCCAGACTACATTACTTGGAATAGTTCTTTTGAGTAAAAGCTGCTTGTAAAACCAATTAACCTGTGAAAAAGTGAACTAAGGATTGCTAAACTGAAAATAGGTTCCCTGATGAATGAAGCTTGCAAGGGCAGTCCAGGAAAGCCTACTGGCCTTGGATCCACAGTTTATAGGTTCGTAGGTTCATACTAGGCTATCTGCCCTGGGGCAATTATAAGCCTAGCCCGATTCTGTATGGCTTACGCCACCCCTTGATTTGAGTATACTGTGCCCTTTTTAAGGTTTAGTTTACTGTGCCTCTGTCTAATAGTGACACGGGAGTAATCCCTGGGACAAATCTACGATCCCCCACCCACCTATCGAGATTCTTCTTGAAGAGATTCAGTGAGGTGCTCTGCCTCACATGAACTGGAATTCTATTCCAGAGTGAAGGGAGCCTCTGGGTTATGAACCTGTCCCTCCAGCAAGTTCTATTTATTTCTGTGCTGAGGTTCAAGTCCCTCGAGCGTGTGGCTCTAAGGGATTTAGATTTACTGAGGTGGAGCATGTCCATTAATTCTGGATTTGACATAGCTTTGTATGTCAGGCATAGATCGCCTCGAAGTAGGCAGTATGCAACTGAGTAGAGCTGGAGTTTTTTTAACCGAGCAGCATATGGCATCTGTTTGAGACCCTTGATCCTCTTGGTGAGATACTTTTGGGGTCTTTCTAATTGCTGCAGGTGTCGGGTAAAGTACATCCCAAAAGGGGCATTGTATTCTATGATGGGCCTGATGAGGGATGAATAACGGGGCACGATTACCTCTCTTGAGCTAGATGTGAAACCCTTCGTGATGAGGTGGGCTATGTAGAAGGTCTTTCTAACCACTTTGGCAATGTGGTTTTCAAAGGAGAGATTGCTATCAACTTGGGTCCCCAGGTCCCTAATAACTTTCTCTGTACTTAATGGGTTTCCGCCTATGTGGTAATTTGTGGGCACATTGTTTTTGCCAAAGGGTATGACTATACATTTTTTGGCATTTAGCTTTAAACCATGGCGCTGGCACCAGTTATCTGTCTCTGTGAGACCTTTTTGAAGGATGTTTGTGTCAGCTGGAGAGTTGATTATGACACCCAGTTTGCAGTCATCTGCGAACTTGGTGAGCCATAGTCCTCCCACGTTTGCCTGTACCTCGGAAAAGTATATACCGAACAAGAGTGGTCCCAGGACAGAACCCCGTGGGACGCCACTTGTGACCGGTTTCGAGTCTGACATGGCTCCAGCAACTCTCACTCTGTGGGTTCTGTCTTTGAGCCAGTTTGCAACCCATCTTGTGACATAGGGGTTTATATTTAAGCTGGATAGCTTATCTATGATGCCCGAGGGGGGTATTGTGTCAAATGCCTTTGCAAGGTCCAGATATGCTGTGTGGACTACCTTCCCTTCATCTATGGCTTTGGTGACTGTTTCGAAGAAGTCAACCAGGTTCCGAAAGGCAGGATCTGCCCTTGACAAAGCCGAACTGGGTAGGATCTAGTGTCTGTAGGTCCCCAATGTCTTTGTTTATGAGCTCCATGATGATCCTCTCCATAGCCTTGCAGACTAAGCTAGTCAGTCTTATGGGGCGATAGTTTCCAGGGTCCGTAGAGGCTCCACCTTTATGGAGTGGGACCACTGTTGCCTTACGCCATTCTGTGGGCACATATCCTGTAGTGAGGCTGAGATTGTATAGCTGTTTTATTTGAGGGATTAGATCCTCTTGGAGTTCATGTAGGACGCAACCTGGGACGCCATCTGGTCCCATGGAAGCAGTGTTTTTTGCTTTGGAGAGGGCAGCCTTCACCTGAGCATCAGAGATGTTTGGGAGGCAGCCCTCTGCCAGGATAGATACTTGCTCTTTTGGGGAGGGGGAGAAGTTTGCACTGAACCTGTCTGCCAGGATATTGGCGATGTCTGTGGGTTCAGTGTATTTTTTGTCATTTAGAATCAACTCAGAACAAGTCTGGGAGTTGCATCCCAGGTTCCTAACATAACTGAAAAAGCCTTATGGTTGTCTTTGGTGTCCTGTGCAATTTTTCTCTCGAAGCTGGCCTTGGAGGATGTTATGAGGGATCGTAATTTTTTGCTAGTACTGATCAGAGATGCCTTCCCTATTGGGGATTTTGCTCTATCATGTAGTAGCTTCCTCCTTCTGTTGTACAGTTTATTTATGGCAGGGGTCCACCAGACTGGACGCCTGCCTTTGGATGATTGGGTCTTGGTTTTGTTTGGGATAGCATGATCCATGCATTCCTGGAGATGTCTGTAGAATGCGTTTATACAGGATTCTGCAGTTTGGGCCGTAGTTTCCACTGGCCCTGGCGCCTTGAAGGATTCCACCTCGGTTTTGCGAAGTGAGAAGTTCGCTTTTGAGAAGTTTTTCACTATGGTTTTCTGGGCTGGGGGTGGGGTCGGGATGTGGACATCCAGTGAAATTAATTTATGATCTGATCTTACCAATGAGGGATATACTTCTGGTGTGGAGCATAGAGTCCCCATGTTGGTAATGATCAGGTCTAGTATGTTGTCCCCTCTTGTGGGAGTGGTGACTAGTTGTTCCATAGCATTTGAGTTTATAATTTCCATGAACCTTTGGGCTAAGGTGCTGGGGCTTGAGTAGTGCTCCCAGTCAATGTTTGGGTAGTTGAAGTCACCCAATATAATGGTGTTTGGAGAGTTCTTCATGTTCTCCAATGTTTTCAGGAAAGCCGAGTGGGATTCCTGACTTTGAGAGGGTGGTCTGTAGGATGCTATAAACTGAAAAGCAGTCTTGCCCACTGTTAGTTGCACATGGATAGTCTCCGATACTTTGTGCAATGCCACTAACCTGGAGGTGTGGATATCCTTGATAAATATGGAAACTCCCCCTCCTTTTGTGGTTCGGTCCGGGTTTTGGGGCCGAAAAGCATGATATGAGGTACAGCCTGGTAGTGCTGGGCAGCTCTCTGGATCCTTGAACCAGGTTTCTGTCACTGCACAGATATCGATGTTCTCCATACTGAGGAGAGCTTCAAGTGCGTGCATCTTGAGGTTAAGACTTCTGGCGTTAAGCAGCATTACCCTTAGTTTCTTGTTCCTTGTGCTGTCTATGGGGGTGGGTTTGACTTTTGAGCCTTTCCTAAAAAAAGGCACTATGGGGGTGGCAAGAGCCTTTGCCAATATCCAAAAGCCCAGTGGTGACAGGTGCAAGCCGTCCCTAGCGAAGCAACGTGGCTTGTCGAGCATGTCATCCCAGGCTGACAGACACTGGATCCCCTTTGAATGACACCAAAATTTTAGCCAATTGTTAAAATCGATCATTTTGTCTTTGTACTGTGGCATCATTCTAGGTGAGGGTAAGATGCTGCTCAAGGTCAGGGTCATACCAGCCTGGGCTACATGATCAGAGAGCTCCTCTATGTCTCTTTTCATGTAGTCCAGGGATGTACGTCTCAGGTCATTCACACCAGCATGTACAATGACTGAGTCATATTTGTATTTGCTTTGGAGTGACCTGAGTGCTTGTGTTATGTGGCGGATCCTAGCACCTGACAGGCAGCTCACCGTGACCTTCTCTTTATTCAGCCTGGTGAGCGGGACGTCAGTGTGTCTGACAATAGAATCACCTATTACAAGAGTATCAGGTGTGTTATTCAGCCTTAAGGGCTGTGGCTGCTTGGCACACTGACTTTGTGGGCTATGTGTTGTGTGTGTTTTGTTTTGAGGTAGCGTTTGCTTGGATGTCTGCTTTGGAGGTCTCTGTTGCTTAGGTTGATTTTTATTTAGAGCCTCCGAGTATGTTTTTGTGTATTTATGTGTTTGGTTCGCTGATGTGGTGGGACTATGTGATACTGGAATTGTGTTGTGTGAGGTTACCTTCTCCTCCTGACTGGTTACACCAGTTTTGAGATGAGAGAGCTCAGCCTCCAGTTTGGCTAAATAGTTGCATCTCTCACATATATTTGAACCTGTTTGGAGGAGGAGAGGGTTGTCCGTGTACCTGAGACAGTTGTAACATTGCCTCAAAATTCCCAGATTCACCAGCTGGACTGGAGAGGAAACCACTGACTGACCTTTGGACATGCTAGAGTAATATAGGGAAACTGAATTTAAGATGGACCAATAGAGGACAGGATAATCGTAGGGAGTATAAGAGTAAGTAGTGCTTATGGTTTAATAGTGCTAACTTGTAGGATTACTTAATTGGACCAGTGAAGGGCCTTAGAATGAGAATATGGTGTTTAAATTGAGAGATAGAGCATTTCTAAGGGAAAAAGTGAAGAGCAGACTTAGTGGAGCCAGGAATAGTTTAAATCCAATTAGCCGGCGGTGCCTGCTGTTGTGGAATGCACAAAAACGCGCAAAACTTGGCAAAAGAGGGTTTTAAGAGAGGAAGATGAAGGAGTTTGGAATTGACCCAAAATGGCCAATAAAACTACAGTTTCAAGTCAGTAACCACTCCCACAGGGGCAGGCTGGCTGCTCAATGTTTTTCACTGCCACTGATCAACAGAGAGACTTCCCTTTAGCCCAAGCAAAAAATGGCCTCCAAGAAACTTACAAACAGTTCAAGAACAGCAAGCCTGTAACTGAACTTTTTTAAATCTCAGAAAAGTGGGAAAAAAGGCAAGATTTTTTTTGTTTTTTTCAGAGATAGCAGAGGTTCACAAGTATCAACAAGTTATAACAGTGCAGTAAATGACCCCACAAAAGAGTGCTAGGCCAAAGACAGATAAAATGCAAGTTTTGAGAAAAAAAACTATTTTAAAAATAAGTGCAAACAGGAAATTCAGTAAACAGCTCTAGGTTGTGCTCTAAATACAGTTACTAATGCAGAAATCAAGTTTAACAAGCCAGAAAATGCTCAAAATAGGCGGCTATGCAGAAAAACTTAGCAAATAAACAGTGGAAAAATACTTAAAATCTCAAAAGTGGCATCTTTCTTCTCTCAGCATTTTCTCCTCTTGGTGGGTGCTTCACCAACAGCCAAAAAGCCTGAAAAGACGCCAATACCACGAGGCAACCAGGTTTTAAGAGAGGAAGATGAAGGAGTTTGGAACTGACCCAAAATGGCCAATAAAACTACAGTTTCAAGTCAGTAACCACTCCCACAGGGGAAGGCAGGCTGCTCAATGTTTTTCACTGCCACTGATCAACAGAGAGACTTCCCTTTAGCCCAAGCAAAAAATGACCTCCAAGAAACTTACAAACAGTTCAAGAACAGCAAGCCTGTAACTGAACTTTTTTAAATCTCAGAAAAGTGGGAAAAAAGCAAGATTTTTTGTTTTTTCAGAGATAGCAGAGGTTCACAAGTATCAACAAGTTATAACAGTGCAGTAAATGACCCCACACAAGAGTACTAGGCCAAAGACAGATAAAATGCAAGTTTTGAGAAAAAAACGATTTTAAAAATAAGTGCAAACAGGAAATTCAGTAAACAGCTCTAGGTTGTTCTCTAAATACAGTTACTAATGCAGAAATCAAGTTTAACAAGCCAGAAAATGCTCAAAATAGGCGGCTATGCAGAAAAACTTAGCAAATAAACAGTGGAAAAATACTTAAAATCTCAAAAGTGGCATCTTTCTTCTCTCAGCATTTTCTCCTCTTGGTGGGTTATTCACCAACAGCCAACAAGCCTGAAAAGACGCCAAAACCACGAGGCAACCAGGTTTTAAGAGAAGAAGATGAAGGAGTTTGGAATTGACCCAAAATGGCCAATAAAACTACAGTTTCAAGTCAGTAACCACTCCCACAGGAACAGGCAGGCTGCTCAATGTTTTTCTACTCAGAAGGATGACAGACTAGAAATGGTAAGATACAACCTTCAGAATCAGTGACAGACTCATGTCAATCAGACTACACTGTAAAGAAAGAACAGTCTTCATGATCTCAGCCTCTGCTCCTCAATCAGAGTGCAATGTCAAGGAAACGACAACATTCAGGCACCAAGTGCAAGTTCTTCTCAATAAAGTGGAAAAAATTAGATGCCTTCATAACAGGGAATCTAAATGGTCATTTTGGAAAAGAAAGAATGAGATATGAGGATTTTCTGAATCCACATAACTGGGGCAACAGGAATAATGAAGGAGATGCTGTTATAGACTTCAACTTGGCAAGTGGCTCAATTGTGAACATATGGCTTGTCAAGAGACACAGTCACAAGACTACATACATCAGTGGACAACATGCAACTCAGGTAAACGTCCCTCTAATAAGGAAAATGCACTGGAGTCAAATCACAGATTGCAAAGTTATCCCTAGTGAATCAGTCAGCCTCTAGCATAAATTACTTATGGCTATTAGCAGCAATCAGTGGTCAGAGATATTACAGCAGATATGATGAAGATACTGGGTACTTTAAAGGACAAATGGTTTCTGAGGGTACTCATTACAGTAAACAGAGAAAGGAACACACTAGATGATGGGAGAATAAGTACTCTAGTGCTACTGTACAAGAACAAAGTCAATATTCACAGCTGCAGGCAGTACAAAGGTAACCAACTCATCTCACAATGCAAGAAGGTGCTGGAAAGAATAGCTGATAAAAGAATATATACAGCTGTAAAAAGTAAGATGGGAGATGAGCAGTCTGGATTTGGATCAGGATGTAGTACAGCTGACCCAATGTGTGCAAGGAGACAGTTAGTGGAGAAAACGTTAGAGATGAGGAAAGAGTTAAACTGGGCATTCCTAAACTTGGAGAAAGCATATGACAAGGCCCCAAGAAAGCTCATTTGAGTAGCCTGCAGTGGCTCATAGTCAGGGAAATACTGGTAAAATTACTGCAAGCTATGTTAAGGCCTCAATAACACAAGTATTAACAGTATTTTCAATCATGGAGGTGTTTCCAGTGGGAGTGGGTATGCATCACAGTTCTGCTCTGAATCCACTTCTGTTCATACTGGTAATGAACTATCAGTAAATTGGTCAGAAGTAACAGATCAACAAAGTTACTGCATGCGGGCAATATGGCATTATAAGCAAACTCAGAACAGGACCTTCAGCAAACGACAGGAGACTGGAATGCAAAACTGCAAGTAAATGGCATGCAAACAAGTACAACTATGACAGTGGTAATGACAGCAAATAGAGGTAATCAGAAGAAGCTGAAAATTAAAACAGAAGGGAAAATACTGGAACAGCTGCAAGTATCTGGGCAGTATGGTTGTGAGAAGTATGAATGGGGAGATCAAAGCTAGACTCCAAGGTGCTGCAGCCAAGTGGCACAAACTTTTCAGAAGAATGACAAAAATGCTGAAACAGAATGTGTATACAACAGTGGTGTGACGAGTAAAGCTGTATGGTACAGAATTCAAGGCAGTGAGCACACAGCAAATGAGGATTAAGTTGATGGAGATGAAGTGCCTAAAACAGGTGGTAGGATGTTCAATGTGGAATGAATTAAGAAATCAGGACATTAAAGTGGAAACCAAAGTAGACCAAAGAAGGTCAAAGAGAACAAATTACTATGGTTCAGTCCTGTGTGCAGAAAATGAGAAAATAATTTGATAAAGCAGATTTGAGGGAGAGAAGAAGAAGGCAGGAGATGAGAATGCCCGGCCAAGTGACAGAAAGACTGTGTGAAAGATATCCTGAAGCAGGAGGACATGAATGTTGAAGAAGGTAGGAGTATGTGTCTGACACAAAGAGAGGTGGTACCAGTTGACATAACACCCCAACCCTCTGTAAAATCAGAAAAATGGGGGATGCTGCTGATGCAAAGAACATAAAGCTGATAATGCAAAAAAATGAGCTTTAACAAAAAAGTATTTTTGCAGGGTTGCAAGCCTCATTGCATTTCACACACTTCTTCACCTCTGAACATACTAGTACTCTAAAATCATGTAGCCTAGGAAGAAAAACTTTCATACCTCCAGAATTCATTGATCTCACTAAATGCAACAGGCATTTTCAATGAAAAATAAGAGTTGACTAAAAGAGTTTAACTATTCCTGTTTGAACACAAAATGGTGTAATATTTAGGAGGTATCATAAATACAAATATGAATATATATATATATATATATATATATATATATATATATATATATATATATACACACACACACACACACACACATATATATATATATATATATATATATATATAAACACACAGTGTGTGCGTATGTGTGTGTGTGCATAATATACATGCATAAATACACATACGTACATGTAATATACATGTACAGACACACCTACACTCATATATATGCATATGGAATACATGGTAGGTCTGGTGTGTGGTACATGAAATATGTAAATGCCTGCTTAAGCTATGAGTCATGAAAAAATCAGTTATCCGATCTGTGCTTTTTAGAGTAAATTAGCTTCACATTCAGTTTAATGAAATGTATTAATTATGCCATTTGCATAAGTTGCATATTCAGTGAGGATTTACATTATTTCCACTGCTTTTTATTATTGGAATGTTTTATGTGTGTGTTTTTACATTAGTTTTGAGGTCATTTTTAATCTTTAACAATATTAGGTAATGTAACATTATTCTAGTAACAGAGTACGGGTTATGTAAAGATCTATTTTTAAGGTATTTTTCTCTCTGCAACTGTCCATCAGCTGCCACCGGTGCTTCTCTTCATCTACCAAGTCTACAGGGCATTCCTAACTTCCCCAGACTTACTCCAACCCATGCTTGGGGTGAATGAGGAGAATGAGGCCTACCAACACAGCATCATAATGCTGCCAGGGCAGTTTGTCTCTTATGCCCTAGCTTCCTCATTTTTACCTGCACACACCTGTACAATCTATGAGCGAATGCTCAACAGAGACATATGGTGTACTCAGCTAATGCCCTCCACCTGTTCCCATTTTAGAACACACCTCCCTTATGTATCCTCAGCCTCCACCAAGGAGATAAAGCAAGGACCATGCAGGTGCACACCTTCCCCCACAGGATAAGCATGCCCATCCTTCCCACATTTACATGTACAACAATCACAAATATTTGCATTTATTTTAAAAATTTAATTTCAAATTTTACAGAAGATCAAGGGCCATTTGTTAAACACAACACACACACACATATCCACTCAACATCACACCCTCCACACTTGAACAGAATCAAATACAAACTCACCCATTCAGATATGTAGCTGGCTCATTTGGCTCTCGATGCCACTCCCTGATCTGGCATCCCTCAACTGTAAGTGGAGCAAAAAAAAAATTTGGTGTTTCTCACCAAGTGTTAAAGCCATAATACCCCATGCGCTCATGCACTCTTTACTCCAATTTGGTTCTCCTCATCAGGGCCTAAAGACCTAACCCACACATCCTAACGCCCTACATCCTCATGCTCCACTTGATAAGAAAAAAAAGGTCCTTACAAGTGATTTTCCTTAGCCCTACCTCTCATGCATGTCTTTATATCCTACACACTCATGTTCTAAGTGAGAACAAGGGAAAAAAGGCCCTTTCACTGATCTGGCAATGCTCTCTTCTCTAAGTAGGAGAAGCATTAGGTCTGATGCCCTCATGCTCTACTGTCTCATAGAAGAATGTCATGAAGAGCAAAAATAAAAAAAAAATACAGATTTCTTGATTTCACCCCCCTAACACACTGTACCCAGGGTGGCTATCCTCTCACCCCCCACCCCAGTTACACTTCTGTACCCATTCAACCCCTATACGTACATACACAGTATCTTCCTTAAAGTTTCAGTAGCAGATAATGAAAAAAAATAAATTAAAAGCTTACAATTGTTTAATTGAAAATTAATTATGTATCTGCTTGTCACTTCCTACACTTTTGCAAATCTGAGTTTAAAATACTTAATGCTGTAACAGCAGACAGAGTTTTGAACCTTCTATTTCCCAAATGTGGAACTCTGCCCCTTGCAATGTGTCAAAAACAGACAAAATATGACCACGTACTAAAAAAATAAGAAGCTCACATCTTTGCTATTAAGTGTTTCTTCCTACTTAAAACAGTTATTGTGATGTATTAATACAATTCAGTATTAATATTTAGTTACTATTTATCATGGATATTTATTAAAAAAATTCTAAGCAAGAGATGTGAGACAATCCCTTTATGTGTGTAACAGCATGGAACATATAATTTTTAAGACTCAAAATGAGGAACATTCCCTACAACAAGGTGTAGCTGAGAGGATGCCACCCATCCACTTTACCCAGTGCCCAATTAGTATGTGTGTAAAATTGCACACCCCACATAGGTTCAAAGATTAGTACTAGCCTAACTGCCCTTGTGAGCCATTTTAAGCCTAGCTAATTAACCCTTGTGAGACTCAAACCTGGCACCTTGTGTTTGCAAGGCAAACATCTTAACCATTAGGCCACCCTCCCAACGTTTGTGTAAATCCCTTCTCATAAAATCATTTCAGTTTTATTTTTGTTAACATAGCCATCATAGCTTTTTACATGCTGATATGTAAATAAATAAATCTAGATATGATGTTCCCCCTGTAAGGTGTCCCTCCTACAACTCATAGCACAAAAGGGTAATATGACTAAAATATGTCATGTAAAATGTTGCATTTTGCCATGTATTACATGATAACCGGCTACTTACAAAGGAACTCCTGCTCAAAATAGTATGGCTTACTCTGTGCTTTGCATACTTCTCTTTCTCTCTCATGATAAGGAAAAGAAATGCATATGTGGTGGAAGTTAGGCACAGTTACATTGTACAGATAACAGAGCTGGGTTGAGGCACATGTGCCACTTTTTATGAGAGGGGAGGTTATGAATAGGAAAAGCAATTGAAAGCGCAGAGGAAGAACAGAAAACTGCAAAACTGAAAAATGTGGAATATTTACTTAGAAGTAGCACTAGTAGCCTCAAATTAAAGTTTTCACATGTATGGAAGACCAGTTGTGAGTTCACACCGGTCAACCAAACATGCTGGCAAGTTGATTGCAACTAGATGGTTACTTAATTTATGTGAAAGATGGGGATGGACAGAAGTATTTATTTTATTTTTTTTTAATTTAACTGTAACCGTAACCCTATACTTAACCATGACCCTACACATTATGTTACTAAAAACCCTTTACTTAACAGCACCACTACGCAACACAGAAGAACACAGGACAGACACTGCACAAAAACATGCACAAGACTGAATCTATCCACTTACCTAACCCTTATACTAACCCTAACCCCCCTTACACTTGCATATTCACAATTGTTATAACACAGGCTCGAACTTCTTCACAAACACCCCTTTTTCATTCAAATATTAATTTTCCTGAACACTCCTGCTTACAATGCACTATGTAAAATTAAACTCTACCCCATATGTGATTCATTCAAATGAGCATTCACTCATTTGTGCTTTCTTTCTTTTTTAAACCCACGAAAACATATCTATGAAATGTGGATTCTACCTTTTGAGTTACACCTCTCTCTCTATATATATATGTATACGTATATATCTATATTTAATTTTAAATGTTATCTAGGCACAGTCCATTTTGATGAAGGCCCAGAATGAAACTGGTTCATGTACATACATATAAATGAAACAAAATGTAACTTATAGGTATCATATTCGGAGGAAAGTACTATAATAGTGGGCGTACGTAACACAAAACTGAAAACTTAATGAGTGAGCTAATACAATTAAGACACACTGCATATCTATGAGCACATCCTTAAACATTTAGCACAGAAATGAAGCAATCACAATTACGAATATGTACATAACTGTTACAGTGAATATCAGGATGAACTTATTTGGAACACAGATTTACATAGATTAAGGTTGTTCTAGTTAGTCTTGACCCATAAATTGGTAAGTGTGGCAGCAGATAAGAACAGTGTCAGCTACAATGGTTGCGAGTTTAATGCTTCAGATTAATTCCATTGATCATGCTTTGGTCTTTTAACTGTTAGGGTATGGAGAAGGGGTAGGTTATCTATGTTAATGAGTATATGCACAGTCTGGAAAATGTTAGGTGCTCTGTTAGCCTGGTATTACATTTTGTAGTGGATGTAAGGGATTTAAATTCTTTTAGGTTTGAAAGACACATTTCAAAAATTGCTATGGTCATCCATCCTATGTCTCTTGCAAAATTAGTTAGGAATCTGAATATTCATAAGTTCATAGTTTTGTGACAACCTTAAGGAAGTGGCTTTCAAATCAAGAAACTTGGATTGCAATTGTCCCATGCTGAAGCACTTGAATATCCATGTGCTTGCTGTGATCTCTTAATTGTGTGACAAGAGTGATAGTCTTTCAAAGTGAAGGAGAGTTTATTTCATTAAAGTGCTCTGAAATATGAGACAGGTAATAATAACACATGCTTACATTCTAAACTCTGGCAAGAAACTGCACAGTTAATTACATTACAAAGAAGTGTTGTCAGCTTAAAATCAATAATTTTGAAAGCACTCTAAAAGGGTTATACCACAACATCCCTCAAGTTTTATGCACAATCTCAGGATGGAATCAAATGGTCACTTTAATGTTCAAGTTCACCAGACCTGAAAGCTAGAACCTAGTCTTCCAAGCAGTACAACTCAAGCATGTTGCATAGTAGTCACTGCCTTCAACCTGTTACTCTGAAGGTGGTGGGGTCAAAAACATCTATGCTGGAACAGCGCGTGTGGAAACATAATGACACAATAGGCCTAATTTGTGTGCAAGACACAGGTAAATATAATCAAAGCATTATGACAGAAGTTCATCGTGTCATGGCTGGACTGCTTTATTGCCTTTAAACACTCACTGAACTGATGGCAACCTCTTTGAAAGCCACTATACTGTCTCAGAATTTGATATATCTCACCTTGGACACAAACAACTTACGAGATGAAATTGTGAAGGAGCTATAGGTGTATTTCCGTAGCTGCAAACTATTAACAGAATAGCTATGACTAGATTTCTATAAAAGCTTTATAAAAGGACAAAAAAAAATACTAGTCTGTTGTCAAAAAGAGAGCATCTAAACATGCATTAAGTCTCTAGAAACCCCCCTTGCCTCCCTCCCTCCCCTTATCTCTAGGGAACAGGTCATCACTGCCCTCTCAAAGGCAAAAAAAATACAGCCTCCATGGAACCCAATAACATCCCAGGCTGCATCCTACATTAACTCAGACATGAACTTTCTGCACCAATAGGCACCCTATACTACCAAAGCCTGAGTACCAGCTTTGTCCAAGCCAAGTGGAGGACAGCCACTGTCATTCCTTTACACAAATGTGGAGCGTCCACCAATCTGAGAAATTATACACCCATCAGCCTAAATAGCCTGATCTGCAAGGCCATGGAACGGATTACAATGGACCTCATTAACAGGGACATTGGCAACCTCGAAACACTCAACCCCACACAGTTTGGCTTTGTCAAAGGGAGGTCATGTCTGTTAAATCTGGTCAACTTCTTGAAGACAGTCACCAAAGCCATGGACGAGGGGAACATAGTGCACACTGCCTACCTTAACTTGGCCAAAGCCTTCGACACTATTCCCTACTCAGGCATAACAGATAAACTCTCTCAACTAGACATCAATCCATATGTTACCAGATAGGTAGCAAACTGGTTCACTGATAGAACCCACTTAATCAAAATGGGGGAAACCACCTCAAGCAATAGACCCGTAACGAGCGGTGTACCCCAGGGATCAGTCTTGGGGCCTCTGTTATTCGGTAAATACTTCTCTGAGGTGCAGGCCAAAACCAGTGGGCTATGGCTGACCAAGTCTGCAGATGACTGCAAGCTGGGTGCGGGCATCAATTCCCCAAGTGATGTGGACATCCTCCAAGAGGGTCTCACCAAAACAAATGACTGGTGCCAGAAATATGGCCTCAGGCTGAATGCCAAAAAATGCAAAATCATCCCCTTTGGGGTCAGTGACATCCCCACATATTATCACATTAATAACAATGTCCTAAGCACGCAATCAGTCGTGAGGGATTTTAGCACCCAGGTTGATAGCAACCTGACTTTTGACCACCATGTTGTTTTTGTTGTATGGAAAGCATTCTACGTGGCCCACCTCATAATTAAGGGTATCTCATCCAGGGACAAGGCGGTCATAACATCCCTGTATTCTTCCCCTATAAAGCCAGTTACTGTGTACAACTCCCCCTTCGGCATGTACCTCGCAAAGCACATGCAGCAGCTGGAGAGAACACAAAGGTTACTTACCAGAAGAATCCAGGGCCTCAGTCATCTGTCCTACACAGACGGGCTAAAAACCCTGTCCCTCTACTCAGTTTCATACAGACTCCTCAGAGGTGACCGCTGTCTGCCATAAAAAGCAATCTCAGACCCCGCCTTGATGGGACGGCTGCATATCTGCACGTCAAGCTCCACTCAAGTAACCCGCACATGCGACCTGGTCTGTGACATCAATAGGACTTGCTGGCGGGACAGATTTGTGTCCCAGAGACTCCCTCATCTGTGGAATTGACTGCCTCTCCACATCAAGCAAAGTACCTCATTACCCCTTTTCAAATGCAACCTGGATAACTGGATGGGAAACAGAAAATACATCCCTGGGATTCCACCTATGTCCCTTTTGGACAGGGGCTTTGGGTGCCGACTTGTCTAAACATGGGCTAAACTCTTGGCTAGGCTTATAAGGACCTCTGGGCCAAAAACCTACTAACTTCCTATGATCCTAAGAAAGTGAGTTGTTACAGCAAATATATGCATTCTTACTAATATGTATAAGACAGTTTTGTTGCAGTCTTGCTGAAGGAGCAGAATTCAATCACAGCAGTAAATCAAATTCATATTTTTACTATATTTGACAAAGCCGCACTGATGAAACATGGCACATGGAGCAAGTTTATCAAAAAAGAAAGAAAGAATAAGACGGCAGGTTGAATTGATATGGTCCCTGACAGTCACACCTTTTTTAAGATAATCGGACTTCTGCCAACAGTTTATATGTAGGACTATTTGAATGGATGACTTCACATAAATGCACCACAAATAATTAAAAGAGCCTGAAATTTTACGGTGCCACAGTTGCATGAAAACTTATGAAACAGTTGCATCTGTGATGGTGCCATATCCAAGTTTAGACTATCTAAAAAAATAAGTTTAACAACACACTCCTCTTCTTATGTCTTCTATTACTGATTTACGAGTTTCACTCCTGATGGAGACAATACTGCGGTGGTGGTGCTGCTGCTGCAGTAACGTTGTCGCTTCACAGTAACACGCTGTCCTGTTCGATTCTCAGCTAGAGCGTCTTCTGTGTAGAGACTTGCGTGAATGGGCGTACCTTCGTTGAAGGTTGTGCGTCAGGGCCGGCAACTCGGCACGTAAAAATCTACTGCCATCATTAGCGGACCGGAGTTCCTTTGTGGCGATCTCTAACCGGGAAAAGTCGAAAGACACAACAGCAACTCCTGATGGAGACCATCTAATCACATCACATCTTATGAGTAACTTAGTGTCCGATGCTGTCACGCATACCACTCAACTGCCCTTGATATTATACTCAATTTTAGATGTCACTCTTAATTTCTCTTAAAACTAGTGGCAGTTGGTGAAAAGGTGGTGAATTACACTTAATAAATAATGATAGTAATTAGAGGTCTAGGCTTTTTTTAGTTCAGAAAATGTATATTAATTCACATTCTATTATTTTATCAATGGTTCGAGTTAACAGTACTAATATTTTAAACGTGTCCCTGATTATTTCTGGATTTGTCCCTGAATGGCTGAGGACTATGGTATCAAGCAACTTGAAGCAAGTTTGATAATACGAATTTTGTCAGCTTTCGTTATAACTCCGTTAAAACATTCTTCCATACGAGCCTTTAGAAACACTTCAAAGACAATAACCACAATAAGGTTTCTACAATGTGTCTGTGCGTGTAGGTGCACACGTTGCGATTTGCAACGCGAATTAATTCCCAGTCCACATTCTTTATCCAGTGAAGTGAGAATTCGCACCACCACCCCTCTACGGTTAAAGCTAAATATAACAAAAGCGAAACCAAAGCTAAGCCCGAAAGTGAAAGTACTTTGTTATTTTCAATCAATAAATAAAAATGAAATTATACAACCAAACAACACAAAATAACAACGTTTGGCTTTCACAGTTATTATTTAGCTATCAGGGATTAAACACCATGACAGCAGCACATATCAGGTCGTGCAAGAAACTTTCATATAAGGAGCAAACCAAGAAAAGTATCACAATGGTTTTCTTTGCAGAAGATCGTGGCAAGCACCATACAACATTAGTTTACAGATGTATTGTTGCAAATTTCACCATTGCCCCTACTAGTTGCCTTTGGTTAGCAGCTGGAGAGTTCCAATGGCTTTTGATCCTTACCCCGGTGCTGACTTCGGCAGTTATCCACTCGGAATCCGGCGCCTCGTCCATGATCTCTACAAAGCTTTCTTCTACGTAAACGATTAGTGGTGAGTTGCTGACTGCCAGGAGCTGTCCAGCTTGATGATATGCATGGATCGCTTACTAGTGGGACAAGAAGCAAAACCTAAATCTCTAACCCCTACCCAGCAACTAATGACGTGTTACTTGTTTGCAAATCAGACCTCTAAATACCAAGAAGAAAACGCCCTTAGGTCCTTTTAACACTTGACTAATGCAGAACAGGAATCCCCTCCCTTGTTATGTGAATGAGAGCATGTCGAGGAATTGTAGGTACAGCTATATTGATGTGGGATCAGTAGCATGTAGCACAAGTGTTTGTGTAAAGGTAGACTAAGCATACCTCTCAACTGTGCAGATTTTTGCCTCGTATTTTTTGGTCTCTTACTCATAAAATCCGTGGTTCATAGGCTTTAGAAAAAGTATGCTAACAGAAATCCAATTATTCAGGCAACTAAGTTTGTGAAAACTATCATTAAAATCTGTCCCTATATTTTGGGCCTTTGTCTCCCTATTATTTTGGGCTTTGTCCAAATGTCATGCTTTACCAGGCAGGCTGGGTAATCAGGGGAAGAGTTTAAAAAGCCATATGTAGCCACTATTTTTATTTATTTTTTTATTTATTTTTTATTTTATTTTTATTTTATTTTTATTTAACATTTGTTGACCGGGAATGTCCGACTAGTTTCCACAGAGCCTGTTTTCAGCGGAGGCCCGGGGAGAAATGCTCCAGATCTCCAGATCGCCGCTAAGATCTCTTTTCAACAGCAGCAAGACAGAATAGAACAAGAAGGAACACAGAGAAGGATAGAAGTGGCAGTGGTACACAGGAATGAACAGTAGAAGCAATGAGGAATTAAGCAACAAAGAAACAGTAATGAGCAAGGATCACTGAATTCCTGAAAAGATTTCAGCAGCAACTGGAAATAATGGGAATTACTAAGACTTCAAACTTGAGTCAAAAGTGACAGTATCTGCACAGTGGTGGGTGAAGAAAAGTTTCTGTGGTACCATGTACACTATTTCAGAAATGTCCATGATTTTAAGACTTAAAAGAGTTTTTGCTCTGTCATTTGCAAACTTTTGCAATAAAACATTGACTGTCATCTGTACAAAATAAATTGCCGAATATTAAAAGTTTCTGAGTCACCAGGCTTTAGAAATTAAATGTAAGTGCAAATCTCTTCATTCTATCAGCTATCTAAATTAATTGTACAAATAAATACAAAGTTTCTTCGGTTTTGTAATTTTTAAAAATATTTAAAAAGTATTTTGGCTTTCCCATGTTTGTTAGGCATTATTCTATACATTACTTTCAACAGTGATAGTGAAGCAAGTTTTAAACCTGGTCAATGGAAGTAATAACAGTGATAATGAATACAGGCTAGCTTGCATTTTTCTTTCTTTCTTATTTAAATAATAATAACCAGTTCCACTGAGTTCCTGTGCTTGGTTTCTTTCTATTTAAATTGGTACAAATTCTTAAATCAGGAAATGAATTGCACATATTTGATGTATAACTTTAAATTAATATCTTCTGTCTGTTATTTTCCAACAAATACTTCAGTACCTCTAAGAAGCAATTACTCTTCAAAGTGTAGCCTTTTGTGGTACAATTTAGCTGCAGAGATGCAGCTGTACCCCTTAGGAACAAGTGCAGGATAAACTCCAGAAACAAACCCATATGGAAGAACCATAATATCAACAAGCTTTATAATAAAAGTTAAATAATTGTGACCAAAAGTAAGAAGAGTAATTCTCAGAGTATTAGAGCCATTGTCACTGAAATAAAACAACTGAGAAGCTTAATAAATTTCACCAAAGCCATGTTTGAGGCTAAAATAGCATCTAAGCCAAATTTTTAGTTACGTTTGTAATCTCAAAACCACAGTGCAATAGTGCGTTGAGATGACTGCGAATGATGTGGCCTACAGTGAGGCTGAAGATATAGTAAACCTACAGGCCTAACTTTATCCGTCTCTCCCCTCTGTTTATCCATCAAGATATACCTAAAACTGGCTTGCCTCCAATTATCACACAAGGTGAAGCCCTAAAAGTGGCAGCAAAAGCTAAAACTACTATATCAATGAGTTCTGACAATATCCCTGGATGCATCTTAAATAGCATGAAGCATTATTTAGCCACACCCCTAACAACACTGCTCAATCTCAGCCTCCATACAGGTGTTGTACAAAGTGAATGGAGAAATGCTACAGTCATTCCCCTGTATAAGGGAAAAAACGTCTACAGACCCAGATGCATGGAAAGACTTATTATGGAGCTAATCAAGCAGGGCACAAGAAACCTTCAAACAGTGGACCCATCTCAGTTTGCCTTCATCAATGGTAGTCATAATTACTCATCCTGGTAGATTTTTTGAAAAGGTCTCCAAAACAATGGATGAAGGCAAAATGGTACAGACTGCATACCTTGACCTGGCCAAGGTTTTTTGACACAATTCCCCAATCAGGTATAGTAGAAAAGTTAAATAAATTGGGAATAAACCCCTATGTCACTCAGGTGGATTGTCAACTGGCTCACAGATAGGATGCAGAAAATAAAACTAGATAATGATACCTCCATATTGAGATCAGTCATCAGTGGAGTCTCATAAGCACAGCTGGATCATGGTTAAATGGGGACCTAGGTAGGGTAATGGATCAGCCCCACACACACACACAGCAGCCCCCACATTGGCAGACACCCCCCAGCAGCCATTCTAGTGTCCCATTACTTGGCTATTTCTCCTCAGTTATTGTAAACACTGTTCAAACCTGTTAGTGTGCATACTGTTTTCTTCTGTACGTCTACAATGATTATGGATATTTGGATTTAATTTAACTTTTATAACACTGATAGCCATTTGGTAAACAAAACAATACAGCCTCACAATGAGAACAGATTTAGCATGAACAACAGTAAATTTCTTTGCCCTTGAAACTCACATTCATTGAAACTGCACTTTAAACCCACATTCAAAGAAAATGTATTTGGACAGCGGTAGATTAAGTTTACCTTTGGGCTGTTTTCAAATCATAGGCCCCTTGCACACAATTTTAGGGCCATGCATACATGTGTGTGCACTTTGATTCACCTTTCTGATTGTATTAAATTATATTCCTTGTGTAGTACAGCATCACTTGTTAGAATGCATTTTAAATTTATAGTTTTGAACATTTTAACAGTAAGCAATGAAAAAAAATGTATGAACCAATAATGACAAAACTACCCATTTCAGAACATTTCAACCAGAAAAGGCCACTTTTGTCATTACAATCCAGCAATATCAGTCAATATGCACAATCTCTGCAGAAGTAAAAGTAATTTGAATAATTCCATATTAAAGAGATTTGTAACTAATGAAGAGGCTGTTGCTGGCTAGAAACGTTACATTTCAGTGTTTCATCTTCAAATTCAGTGCCTGCTGCCCTTGAAGAATAAATTGCCAATATTACATTAAAAAAATTGGTAAACTGGTAATCCAACAAGAGGTTCATAATTACTAGGCATCTTATCCAAAGGACGACACACTCAAGACAGCAGCACCTCCATCCCCCTTAATATACACCACTGTATCAGTAATCCATCAACATAATTTGGCAGCAGAACCCACAGACATCTACACAAAAGACAAGTATGATACCTGTTGTGGTACTAGAATTGCTTTTAAATTCTATAGCACAAACACTGATGGCCATTTTGCTAATCAAAACAGTTGCACATTGAGAAGACAGCATGAGTAACAGTAAACTTCTCTTCCCTTGAAACTCACAATTCCTTGAAAATGCACTGAAACCTCACAATTTCTTGAAAATGCACTTAAATTCATATTCCTTGAAAATGCACCCCTGATGACTAAGTGAGCAGTCTGGTAGTTGGCGTAGAGGATGTAGGCTCTTGTCTCCCATAAGCCTTGTCAAGTTAAGCAAGTAATTAAGTAACCTGCCATCCCGAGCTAGGGAATTGCACACACACCACCCAAAGGAAGGAAGGAATGGCGTGTTTCTCTCTTACCAAGTTCTCTGTGTTTAAATCCTGCACATGCATATTGTACTAAATATGCATGCACAGATGCAGATTGCACTCTTAAAGAAGAAATTTAGTTTTTTTAATTGTTTAATTAAAAATTAATTGTTGTGGCAGCCCCCCAGACAGCAGGCCCTAGGCAACTGCCTAGATCACCTAGTGCTGATCCAGCTGCACCACCAGGATTCTCTGCTGGGACCCATTTATTTGGCATCTGCTTTTTCTGTAGTAAAAGCCAGTATCAAAGGGCCATGACTGACTAAGTTTGCAGATGACTGCAAGCTAGGAGCAGTCATCAAATCCCCAAATGACTTAGCCATCCTGCAGTATGGTTTGTCCAAAATGAATAACTGGTACCAAAATCAGTGACTGAAACTAAATGACAAAAATGCATTATTGCATCCTTTGAGAATTCATCTATCCCAGAGAACTACCACACTGGCAATACACTGCTAAAATCTCATTCATTTGCTTGGGATTTGGGAACCTGTGTGGACAGTGACTTAACTGACAACAAACACGTGTTCATTATTTTAAGAAAGATTTTCTATATTAACAAAGCAAAAGGAATGTGTCTGGATCTAGGAATGTCATTGCCCCCTTTACTCTGCCCTCATTAGGCCACTCACTGAATATAATGCCGCCTTTGGCATCTAGTCCGACACATGTAACCAGAACGCCCACAGAGATACCTTACTAAAAGGATACAAGGTCTAAATAACATGTTCTAGGAACTGTCGCAAAAGCTCTGTCACTATACTAGGTATCCTACAGACTGCTAAGAGGTGACCTCTGTCTGGGATACAAAGCATCCTCTAACTCAGTACTGACGGATGTATTGCACATCAGCAAGTCAAATGGCATCAGAAATACTTGGTCTATGGATCTAAACCTCTTCTGCAACATCAACAGAATGATTTGGAGGGACAGGAATATCTCACAGAAGGTACCACTGCTCTGGAACAGACTCCCCATCGACATTAAATAAAGTTCATCTCTGTCCATATTCAAGTGCAACTTGGATCAATGGATGGGAAACAGAAAATATACCCCAAGGCTGTCCCCTGTACTACTGATAGACAAAGGCAGCTCCTAAATACTTCATCCCATGCACAGGTCCCCTCATATTATCTATGGTATGATCCCAGTTAGTCTCATTAGGGGCAATATATAATTATTGACCATGGGATGGCCAAGGCCAATCTATAACCAAATGGGATAGTTTAATTCAAGCACAGGAAGGGAAATTGGCTACACTAAAAATGGCTCACAAAAGCAGATTGTGTAGTACTTACCTATGAACCTAGAAACAAATTTCACTCCATTCATTCTACATTAATTATAATAAAGTGCTAAAGAATGGAGTTATTTTAATAACATTTGTGGGACACAATTTCTTTTTGTGCAGAAACAGTCTGAAATATGTTATATAGGTTTATGCAGTAACAACAACCACAAGTAATATATCTTCCAGTGAGTTCAAACGTGTAAAGAAAGTACATTAGTGGCAAGCTGGTAAATGCTTTCAGGTTTTCAAAGAAACACATTTTCAGTGTACTGCTCTTATTCATAACAAATATTAACACACCCGGTTCTTCATTTCTGGCCATGTAATTTTCTTTAGTTTATTTCAAGTATTGTCTACCACTCTGCTGACCTAAATTCCACTGACACTGGAGTAGCCCAGTATTGCCTTCATTAAACAGTATTTTCTTTAGTTCATCTTCTTTTACTTTCCAGCTGTCACCTAGGTCTGCTTCACCATTCTGTGTTCTTTTTTCATATTATCCATTCTACTTGTGTCTGATACCATAATACAAAATTTCAATATAATTTTCTTTATGCTCATACTTCTTTTTTTGCCGTCCAGAATGCACAAAAAAAAAGCTCTTCTAATGCTTTAACCATTCATTATTTTGACAATTTTACATTGTAAATTTGTGTTAATGTTAATCTCTTTTCTCAGTGTGCAGTTGCCATTAACTGACACTATTCTTCTTCTTCTTTCGGCTTTTCCCAGTTAGGGGTCGCCACAGTGGATCACCTGTCTGCTCATGATTGTCAGTAGAGTTTTACGGTGTCGAGTTGCCAGCCCAAACTTCCACAGAAGGCACACACACATGCACACACTCACACCTAGGGCCAATTTAGAGTGTCCAGTCCACCTACTGCATGTCTTTGGGATGTGGGAGGAAACCACAGCACCCAGAGGAAACCCACGTGACCACAGGAAGGACATGCAGACTCTGCACAGAAGGCACCCCAGCTGAGGATTGAACTGGAGAACCTCTTGCTGTGAGGCAGCAACGCTAACCGCTGCACCACTGCGGAAGCCCAACTGACACTATTCTCCAAATGTAAATTTTTTCAAGTACCTTGCACAATGGATATGGACTCTCAAAAGCTATTAAGTCCGGTACTCCAGCTATGAAACTCAGTATCTAATTAGTCTTTGCCCAGGATCTTTAGCTTTGTGCTGTGTTATTAACCTAAGGGTGATTATAACCCCACATTTATTTGCCATTTCTGCTGTATGATCACCTTTCCACATTTGTATGCTTTCTCCTGTATCTTACCAGTCAAAAGCATTTATCTGCATGTTCATTCATTCACATATTTGTGCATTAAATCTCAACTACCAAACATTAACTCACCCTTCAAAGCATATATTTCAAGTGTATCTCATTATGAGGAACGTTTCTCATTCTGAGTCTTAAAAATTCCATGATGTTCACTAATTAGATCACTGTTCCAGTAGCTTAAGCTGTGACACGGGTTATATCCTGCCAAGGATATGACATCTGGCCATCATCCAAAGCTTTAAGATACCTTCCACCAGTAACTAATGAAGGCCTGAATGAGAACAATATAAAATCAATCCTTAGGGTGGCAGAGCTTTAGAACTTTCTTGCCATCAAAGTGGGTCACCTTGCAGACTTCAAGTGATCAATGGCCAACTAGCAAATCTGTAATACTAGGCAGATACGTTTCCCTTTGGGGAAAACCTTCTTCATTACTTAAATGTCTGTGAAAAACATTACATTTTATGTTGAAACCTTTATTATAAAGCTAAAAAAGCATTTCATAAATCTTATTTTTGTCAAGTGTTATCTGTCTAAGAAAAACTGTTTTAAAATCAGTTTTTGTGGGGAGTTTTTATTTATTGAATTAAAAAAAATAGCTAGGGACTTGGACCTGATTGTAGTGTTCTTTTTTTGTTTGTTCTTTTTTTTTTTTACATCAGACAGATGGTATCTTACAATTAAAAAGGCTACTCCTGGCAGTAGGAGTCCCTTTCTCCTTTTCTGGGAATTCATTCTAATCCATCAAACCAAACTTCCCTATTTCCTCCATTCCTAGAACATGTTCTTTCTCTGGGGGGGGGGGGGGGGGGGTCATACAACCAGTACCTCAAGAACAAGCGTGTAAAGGGTTTTATTCGATATTTTTATGATGGCAAAAAAGAAAGAACTTGAAGGCCAGTTCTAGTCCTGTCCTTTGTAAATCTTTACATCAAAGTTCAAAAGTTCAAGATGCTTTCCTTTCAGTCCATTTTTCTACTCATCCCTCATCTCACTTTTTGGTAACTTTAGATTTAAAAAATGCTTATCAGCAAATCCCAGTTCTCAAAGATTTGCTGTGTCTGGCTTGCATTTTCATTTTTTTGTACTTTTTGAGTTATCTACACCTCCAAGAGGGGTTCAGGTTCCTAGGTGTTCAGACAATTCCCTGGGGTACATTTAGTTGGGGACACATAGCTGAAGTGACATTCAGCTGCAGAAACATAAGTCTGTTAGATATTCACTGAAGGCAAAGAGAAGCATGCAGTGTCAGTAAAGGAATGCACAAGTGGAAAATAATGTCCATGGCCCCAAGAGCACCAATGTCGGGCATCAGCAGCAGACATCTTAACACATCATTCCTTTATAAGTAATGAAGTGTATACCTCTTAAGTGTACCTCAGGAGGAATGTCACTCATTTTGAAACCTTAAAAAGGTCATGTTCCTCATTGTTCTACACTGAAAGGGCTTGTCACACATTTAGTATTATGAATGTTTTCAAATGATATTCATGGTAAATACTAGTGAATCATATTAATTCAACAAAATAACTTTTTATAACTGTAAAGTAACACATTTTAAGTGATCTGTCCTATGAGCTTCTCTGTTGGTAAGTGTTCCACATTCTGGAGATGGACAGTTGAGAGCTGTTATGAAGTGATGCATTATTCATTCACTATTTCTGCCTCATCAAAATATTATCCACTCTTAAAAGATTCATAGGCATGTAGTCTAGGAGACCATTGAGGGACCTAACAAACTCCCAACTACCCATAGCTCTCAACCTCTTAGCATAAAAAATCTGGACATAGACAAAAATAATAGGGGGAACAAAACCCCAAAAATAGGGACAAATTTTAAATATTGCTCTTATACTTGCTAGAATAAAAGGAATTGTGTTAACATGCATATTCTGAAGGATATGAAGTCTGAAACTAAAATGCCATACCTCTCAATCTCTTAGCACAAAAAATCTGGGCAGAGTCAAAAATAATGCGGGGTACAAAGCCCCAAAAATAGCGACACATTTTAAATATTGCTCTTATAAACTTAGAAAGTTGCTAGAATCAAAGGTTTTGTGTTACCATGTATTTTCTAAATAATATGCAGTCTGAAACTCAAAGGTCTTTCATTATTTAGTGAAAACTATCCTCACTGATTTGTCACAAAAATCCAGAAAACCCCAAATTTTATGAGGAACAGACCAAACATATGATTCAAAAATCAGGACATTCTGTGAAAATCTAGACATTTGAAAAGTATGATGCCTGTCATATTTAGTGAATTAAGTATTTACTGATCTGACCCAAAAATCCCCCCAAAATACAAACTTTACCGGTAACAGACCAAAAAATATGGCAACAATCCGGGCAGTTGAGAGATATGCCAAAATGAACTGTCCCAAAGCTCAAATTCAATGTACGCAAATGGAAGCTGACTAAATCAGTCTCTATCCTATAATACAAGCACCTGACACTTCTTTCATACTTCTGAAGTTTATTTTCCTTTTGTAATGCAATACTGATAATATACGGGAAGAAACCATTAAAAAGGAACAACGCAAACTTCTGTGTACAAGCAAACGTGCGCAACCCGCAGCTATAGGTAAAGGAATTAGCGGACGTCACTACAACTAAGGGGGGAATACCCTCGAAGCTCCATAGTTAGTCCGCCTTTTTTCGTTTTTTTTAATAGCGTTTGCCCCGCCCACTTTTTATTTATTTGTATGATTTCACTCTCGTATACAGGAAAAATGGCGCTGTTTGACGTTTGTCTTCCTTCTCTGTCCTGGCCCCAGGACTGTACCGCTTCACTTTTTGGAGCAAAGGGCAAGTCTACCAGTAGACTGTATGACCCTCCGTACAGCACCAGCCCTGGTTTTATTTTTCCACCTGGCTACGATGTAAGTTCAACATTTATTCTTGCTACTGTAAACTTGAGCATGACTGATTACTTAGTTTCGATTTCTTTATTTTAAATTGTAGACTGATTTTTGAACCGCAACTCAGGACCGAATGTTAAGATAAGTGCTTGTTAATTTTCGCTGGTTTCCCTTTCACCTTCTCAGAAGTACTCCTGTTTCTGGTTTAAAGCTTTTTGGATTCAGAATAGATGGTGGTCCTTAGGAAAGAGAAACGGTATTTTAAGAGTTACCCTAATTGATTACACCGTTCTCTGTTCTTAGCAAATCTGTTCAAAAATTGTAGAAAATTGTACTTATTTTGAGAACTGTTTACGCTGGTCATAAGTAAATAGGGGTTAAGGGTGATCTTGTTCAAGTATCGCAAAGAAAACGAAGTTCAAGACGATACGTGTTTCTGTGGAGCAGCTCGACGTGCAAACCCATACATAGCATGTAATATGTATGTGTATGCATCTATATTTTTCTCTCTCTCCCTATATATATATATATATATATATATATACACACACACACACACACATATATATATATATATATATATATATATATATATATATATATGGGTTCCTGTCTAATGGCCGAAGTGACGGAACGCCGAATTACACATTACCGAGAGTACCGAACGTATACATTGCCGATTATTTAAACAGCCATAACACTACGCCGAAGCACACTACAGTAGGGAAAGGGAATGTATGTGTTTGCTCACTCTAGTGCGGTCTCGGAGTTGGGTTACACGACAAGAATGTAGACCTAACAGAACATTATTTATTTTATTTATTTCATTATTTCCATTTGTTGACTGGGAAAGTCAACTGGGCAAAAAAATCCTTTTCAGTGAAAGATGGTGTAGAAAAAGCTACTTACAAAATTGTACAGTCATATAATTGTACAGTCATATATTAGTACAAAGAGTTAAGTCTTGCGTAGGATAACTGCAGTACAGAAACATAGGATTAAATAGTCTTTCAAAAAATACACGAAAATTAATTCCTGCAGTATTGTGATGTACGTACATTGGCATACACTGAATAAACATGTCACTTTAAAACACAGTAGTAGATATTGGTGAGTAGTAAAACTGGGTACTTTTATTTGATGCCAAATGTCAAGTTAAGGTGGAAAGAGAGGAGTATTGCAGACAGACACGGTGTTATATGAGACAGAGAGAGAACAATCAATTAATATTTAGATCTACTTTCACGAGTGAGAGGTGATGTAAGGGGGACTTGTATTTTGAAGCATAGCAAAAGTTAGGAAGAAGAAATTTGCATACTGTCCCATTAGAATGCAGTTAAGTAGTAAGTCAGGTAAACATTAACATTTGGTGCTTACAGTTACGGTATTAACCTGGGATTCCACAGGAGAATAAACCTTAGGTATTGTTTAAGTTCATTTTTTGGAAACTTATTTTAGCTTGCTTTAAGCGTAGCATGTGGAGTTCCACAGTTTGAAGACATAGCTGGAGTAGAGTGAGTCACCAGCTGTATTATTAGATTTGTGGGTGAGTAAAAGTGATTTATTTTGAGAGCGTCGTCCCTTATAGGATCATAGGAGGTTACTAGGCTAATGGCCCTAAGGCTCTTACAAGTCTAGGCATGAGTTTATCCCCAAAAAAAAAACTTCAGCATCTGTTGCCCATGTCAATGCGGGACAAAGGTGGAACCCCTGGGACATATTTGTGTTTTCCCATCCACTCATCAAGGTTGCGCTTGAAGAGGGTCAGCAAGGTACTCTGACATGTATGCGAAGTCTACTCCAGAGACAAGGCAGCCTGTGGGAGACAAACCTGTCTCTCCAGCAGGTTTTGTTGATGTTGCATATTACATTTAGGCCTATCAAGTGGCTAATGCATGAGGAGTTAGACTTATGAATGTGGAGCATCTATAGTAGGGCAGGGTCCAATATTGCCTTGTAGGCGAGACACGGATCACCTCTGAGCAGTCTGTATGATATTGAGTAGAGTGATAATGATTTGAGCCTGTCTGCTTAGGACAGGTGTTGGAAGCCATGGATTCTCTTTGTGAGGTATTTCTGTGGCCTTTCCAGTTGTTGCAGGTGTTTGGAGAGGTACATACCAAATGGGGCGTTATATTCAATTCTAGGCCTAATGAGGGAGGAGTACAGAGAGGCAATAACCTCTTTTTTTTTCTGGATTCAGTCCCTTTACTTATGAGATGAACCAAGTAAAGGGCTTTTCTGACCACTGCCACCACATGATGGTCAAATATGAGATTGTTGTCACCCTCGTACTCAGGTCTCTCACCACAGGTTGCATGCTTAGGGTGTTGCCATTGATGTGGTAATCAGTAGGGGCCATGTTTTTGCCAAATGGTAATACATTTTTTTGCAATTAACTTAAGGCCATGACTTTGGCACCAATCATTTGTTGCTGTGAGACCCTCTTGCAGTATGTTAACATCATTTAGGGAGTCAATGACGGCATTTAGGGAGTCAATGACGGCATCCAACTTAGTCATCCACAAACTTGGTCAGCCACAGTCCCTTTGTCTTTGCCTGGACCTCTGAGAAGTAGATGCTAAACAGTAGGGTCCCAAGACAGATCCCTGGGGAACACCATTAGTGACAGGTCTATCGGATGTGGCACCTATTTTGATCTTGTGGGTCCTATCTGTGAGCCAGTCAGCCACCCACCTGACAAGATAGGGACTTACACCAAGTTGTGTTAGCTTCTCGATGATGCCCGAGTGGGGGATTGTGTCATAGGCCTTGGCCAAGTCAAAGTAAGCTGTATGTACTGACTTTCTCTCATCCATGGCCTTGGTGACAGTCTCAAAGAAGTCAGCCAGGTTCAATAGGCAAGATCTGCCCCTGACGAATCTGAATTGAGTGGGGTCAAGTGTTTGGAGATTGCCAGTGTGATTGTTTATGAGATCCATAATAATATGCTCCATGGCTTTACAGAACAGACTTATTAGGCTAATGGGGTGATAGTTTCCTGGGTCAGTAGTGGCACCACATTTGTGCAAGTGGATGACCATGGCAGTTCTCCACTCTGCTGGAATGAAGCCTGTAATTAGGGTCTATATTATATTCTCGAAAGCAGACAATGGCGAATCTGACATTGTCGGCACGAGAATATCGAACGCTCAGAATCTCGAGCATGTAAATGGAAATCTCCATAAGGGGAGATTTCCGTTTACTGCAATGTAGTGCGGTCTCAGAGTTGGTATATATTAAGTAGCGGGGGTGTGGGGTGCAGGGGGGCTTGCCCCCTGCTTAATAAACCAGTTAGGGTACTTTTTCTTTTTTGTTTTTGTCTTTTTAAACACTCGGGATTCTGAGCATTCGATATTCTCATGCCGTCAGTGTCAGATTCGACATTGTCAGCTTTCGAGAATATAACATAGACCCTGTAATTAGGCTGTGGTTGAATAGGGTGCTCAATTGTGAAGCAAGTTCATGCTGGAGATGATGCAGAATACAGCCTGGGATACTATCAGCTCCTATGTAAGCTGTGTTCTTTGCCTTGGATAGGGCCTTTAACACTTGATCTATGGAGATGTGAGGTGTGTGACAAGTACTGGGGATGTCAAATGGGCCTTTGGGGGGATAGGGTTTGAAGTTTCCACTGAACCTATCAGCTAGCAGGTTGGCTAAGTTAGCAGGGTCAGTGTAAGTGGTACTGTGAAGTACTAATTCAGAATAAACCTGGGCTTTGCCATGAAGGTTCCTGATGTAAGTGAAGAAGGCTTTGTGGTTTCCCTTTGTTTCAGAGGCTAGTTTCAATTCATAATTGGCTTTGGAGGTTTTCACTAGTGATCTAATTTGCTTATTGAGGCTGAGGAGGGAGTTTTGCCAATTTGGAATTTGTTTCTTTTTACCCTTTGATAACAGTTTCTTCCTTTTGTTGTAAAGCCTGTTGATATAGGATGTCCACCAGACAGGTTTGTGTTTTCTTAAGGAGCAGGTTTTAGTTCTGTTGGGTATGGCTGAGTCCATGCAGTTATACAGGTGCTTGTATACTGCTTTGGCACACTGTTCAGCATAGTTGCCTGCATCCTCTGAGGGGGCGGTGATATGAAGCTACTGATACCCTCCCTTAGGAGGTTGTAGTCAGCTTTTGAGACAGTTTTAGCCTGATTATGGCTGGGGGGGGGGGGGGCGGGTTGGGTGGGATAAAAACTTCAAAAGAGACGGATGATCTGATCTCAACAGGGAAGAACATACTATGGGAGTGGTGCAGCAGTCACCCATGTTGGTGAGAACCAAATCCAGAATGTTATCTCCCCTTGTGGGGGATAAGACGAGCTGGTCTAATGCATTAGACTTGATGAAGTCAAGGAATCATTGGGCGAGTGCATTAGTGCAGGAATAGTTCACCCAGTCTGTGGTGGGGTAGTTGAAATCACCAAGGATCGGAGTGTTAGGGGTACCTTGATGGAGTCAAGTAGGTCCAGGTAGGAGGAGTGGGTGTCCTGAGTCATGGGGGGAACTATAGTGGGCTATAACTTGAATGGGTGTCTTGCCAACTTTCAGTTGCACCTGGAGTAATTCTAGTGCATCATGCTGGCAAACCATTCTGGAGGTGTGCCTGTCCTTAATGAAGATAAAGACTCTACCACCCTTAGTCTTTCTGACCTCGTTTTGGGGTCAGAAAGTGTTGAATAAGGTGTAGCCTGGTAAGGCAGGGGTGCTGTCTGCAGTCTTGAACCAATTTTCCATGACTGCACAGACATTGGCATCTTCCAGTTTGAGGAGAGCCTCCAATTAGTGCGTTTTCAGGTTAAGGCTCCTGGCGTTAAGCAGCATGACCTTCAATTTGCTTTTTGACAAATCTTATATGTTGGAAGATTTGTCTTTGGGATACAGTCTAAAAAAGGCACAATGGGGGAGGCAAGAGCCTTGGCCAGGATCTGGAACCCCAGGGGTAACAGGTGGAGGCCATCTCTGGTAAAGCATCGAGGCCTGTCAACCATGTCATCCCAGGCAGATAGTGGAAAGACACCAGAAACTAAGCCAATTGTTGAAGTCAGTTTATTTTTTTGTTGGTATTGTAGTGTCATTCTTGGTGAAGGTAGGATCTGCTTGGGGTTAGGGTAATACCTGTCTGGGACACATACACTGAGTGCTCAATCATGTCTCTCTATATATAGTCCAGGGAGGTACGTCCGACATGGACAATGACCGAGTCATACTTGTACCTGTTGTGGCGAGACTTAAGTGCATATGTAATGTGGTGGATTCTGGTACCTGACAGATAACTGACCTTGATCTACTCCTTGTCCAGCCTGGTGAGTGGGACATCAGTGTGTCTCACTGTTGAGTAGCTAATGACTAGTATGTTTGGTTTATTGTTATGCTTAATGGGCTGTGTTTGTGAGCCACTAGTGTGTTGTTTACTATGTGTGATGTGGTTGGCGTTGTGTGTGAAATGTTTGTGAGTGTGTTTTGGGGGTCTGTGTTGTTTAGGTAAGTTTTTATTGAGGACCCCTGCATAGGTGTGTGTGTGTGTGTGTGTTGTGCTTGGCTATGTGATGTGGGTGATGGGGTGTTTATTCTGACAATCTCCTCTTTGTCAGGAGCAATGACTGTGGCATGAAAGAGCATGGATTCCAGGTTACTGATGTAGATGCATTTTTCGGAAGTAGAAGAGTTATGTGCTAGGAGAAGAGGATTGTCCGTGAATGTGAGGCAGTTGCTGCACTGTCTCAGTATAGCCATGTTGACCAGGCAAAACTGGTGGGAATTGTCCAGACATAATGTTCTGAATACTTGGCGGACTTATGGATTGTGCGTTTTAATAAGTGTTTGGCCACAAGAGTGTAGACCTCAAAAACCTTAAATGTAAAATAAATGGCCTGAAGCCCAAGTGCTAAAACCAAAACTAAGATGCTTTAGAATAGCAGATACATTTAATCAGGCTGCTAACAAGCAGTAATAAGTGCAGAATAAGAGCACATGAACACTTAACAGCACACAGAACAGCAAAATAAGGTAATCGAGTAGGTAGAACACAGTTACAGTAAGAGCTGCTGAATAAAGTATACATTTTTGTTCAGTGGAGAGGGAGGAAACAGAACAAGATTAAAACAGACTACGGGGGTTGTCCATCCCAAATGCTCT
>NC_056743.1:696549992-696577492 GCF_019279795.1 Protopterus annectens
GTAAAGCCAACCACAAGGCCATCTATAGTTATGTAAAGAATCGCCACGACAATACCCAGATTTGCTCTGAGCTACTGCAAATTGGTACCTCCTATACCGAGCCAACAGATATTGCCAAAATACTGGCCAATAGATTCAGTGGCAACTTTACCCCTCTCTCCCCCCCAAAGGACCAATTGCAATACCAGTAGATTGCCAGGCACCCAGTATTACTGCTGCACTGGTTAAAACAGCTCTGTCCAAGTCCAAGAATACAACTTCTGTGGGACCTGGCAATATCCCTGGCTGTGTTTTTTATATGAACTACAGAGTTAACTAGCACCACACCTGTGTGCCCTGTTCAGTTACAGCCTCATTAGCCTGACGAGTCTGATATGCAAAGCTATGGAAGTCATCATCCTGTTCCTAATAAACCAGGATATAGGGAATCTCCAAACTCTGGATCCCACTCAGTTTGGTTTTGTGAAGGGTAGAGCATGCCTGCTCAACCTGGTCGACGACTTTGTGTCAATCACCAGAGCTGTGGATGAAGGCAAGGTGGTTCATACAGCCTACTTTGATCTGGCCAAGACTTTTGATACCATTCCCCACTCAGGAATCAGAAAAACTCACTAAGCTAGGCATCAACTCCTATATCACTAGGTGGGTTGCAAACTGGCTCACAGAATCCACAGTGTGAAAGTAGCTGGCTCCAAGTCAGACTGCTGACCACTCACGAGTGGAGTCCCACAGGGTTCGGTCCTGGGTCCTCTCCTTTTTTGTATCTACTTCTCTGAAGTCCAGGCCAACACGGAGGGACTCTGGCTGACAACGTTCACAGACAGTTGCAAGTTGGGAGCCATTATTAACTCCCCAAGTGATGTTGACATCCTGCAGAAAGGTCTCACTGAGACCAACGACTGGTGTCAGAACCATGGCCTTAAGCTCAGTGCCAAAAAATGTGTCGTCATCCTCTTTGGGGAAAAACTTGGTTTGCATGAATTACCACATCGATGGTAGTCCACTGAGCACAGAAGGCGTTATAAGAAATCTGGGAACACAGGTTTACAGGAACCTCTCTTTTGACCACCACATTGCCACTGTAGTCAGAAAGTCCTTCTATGTGGCACATCTCATTACTAAGGGTATTGCATCCAGGAAGAAAGAGGTCGATGTCTCCTTCAACTCTTCCCTCATTAGGCCAGTCATTGAGTACAGTGTCCCATTTGGCATATACCTCACTAGACACCTGCAACAACTGGAGAGGCCGCAAAAATATGGGTCTGTATTATAACCACGAAACCTCACTTACGAGAATACGGAAACATTGACACATATTTAGCGAACCGCGAAAACGCCGAACGTCCTGAAGCGCGAAATTCAAAATTTTCAATCGTCATAGTTGGCCCTTCTCAGGTATAGCTCCTTAATATAAGTGTGCAATAGTTACGGACCTTAGGGTTAAGGTAAGTGCATACATAGTAATATATGCAAGCTTTACTGTAGGGTTAGAAGTAGGGTTTTGTTAAGTGTATGTATGTGGATTATTTATTTTGTTTGGGTAGGTAGTACATAGCGGGAGGTGGGGTTGGCCAACTGATGATTTGACATTTTGAATTTCGCCCGTCAGGACGTTCGGTGTTTTCACGGTTCACTAAATATGTGTTGACGTTTCCGTATTCATGTAAGTGAGGTTTCACGGTTATAATATAGATCCAAAAATACCTCACAAAGATGATCCTAGGCCTTAAACACTTGTCCTATATGGACAGACCAAAAAACTCCCAGCTATTCTCTGTCTCATATCGTCTACTTAGAGGTGATCTCTGCTTGACTTGCAATGCCATGTCTGACCCAGCTCTGTTAGAAATGTTACATCTAAAAAAAATCCCAATCCCTCCACACCACACGCTCCAGAGATCTCAACCTCATTACCAGAATCAACAGAACATGCTGGAGGGACAGGTTCATAACCCAGAGACTGCCCATGCTATGGAATAGCTTCCCATACATGTCAAACAGAGCACCTCACTGGCCTCCTCAAGAGAAATCTTTGAGTGGATAGGAAATAGAAAATTCACTCCGGGGATCACTCCAGTGGCTCTACTCGACAGAGGCACTGGGAAGTAATGTCAGGTGGCATGATGCTATGGTAATCCTATGAACTAGGTTTGTAAAGGCTCCAAGGCCATTAGCCTAGTACACACCTATGAACCTGTGAACCTAAGTGGTTGATGTGGGTGCCTTGCCTCCTGTCAGTAAGCTCCCTCACAATAGTTTTAAGATGCTGATGGGTGACAAAACTGTCATCTCCACTTGCATTGCTTAGTTGTCTGGAGTGTTTCCTGCATGTAGTGTAACAGATGTGGAGGTGACTGTTGCAGCGTGGGATCCAGATGTTATGGGTGTTACTATTGGTGGTGGTGGTTCCACCTATGGGAGGCTAACAGCCCCTGCTGGGGGATGGGTAAAGGCGCTGATGCATATAAATGTAAAATGAATATAGAGAAATAAAATAATAAACAAAGTAAATGTGTGCAATATAAATTATTTGTGAGAAAGAAGTTGGAGAAGAAAGAGGTACAGGTGCAATGAAAAAATGCAACTTCTATGCGTTTACTGTGATAAAGTTGCAGATATTATACTTGAAAGAACAGCAAACACCACCCAGAGTAACAGTTGGCACATTGTACAACCGGTGGTAGAAATGAAACCACAGTATCATTCCATGCAGTTAAGAAGACAAAATCTTAACCTGTTTAGTTGCTTATATAATCTAACTGAAGCTTACATTGAAACACTAAGTAATGAGGGGGGAATGTGTGTGTGTGTGTGTGTGTGTGTGTGTGTGTGTGTGTGTGTGTGTGTGTGTGTGTGTGTGTGTGTGTGTGTGTGTGTGTGAGAGACAGGTGTTAGGGTTCATTTAGGCCCTGATTCCAAAAGACTTGCTTTCAGTGTTAGTGATCATTTAAACTGAGAGCAGGTATTTTGGAATGTGGCCTCTTGTTGGGCCTTACACCAAAATAAGTCACTTACGCAAGTGCAAGTCTTCAGGAGTCAGGGCAGACTTTGAGAGCAAATCTTTTGGAATTTGGTCTATAGTCTTTGCTGCTATTTGCAACTTCCTCCCCTCTGTGCACTTCAGTCCTAGTTTTGTTTGCAGGATTGTTCAGTAAATGTGTTACTTTAAATAAAAAGTATCGGATGCTGAAGTAGTGAGGTTGGAGGTTTGAGAAGAAAAGTTCTGTTCAGTACATCAATATTCCTGCTAATTTTTCTACTAATGTTTTATTTGCTAACTAAAGAGATCTGTTTTGGCAATTGTCACAGATGATAAGCTATGAGCTGCACTTTATGGTTCAGGACCTGATTTTCTCTGATTTGTCTACTGTGTGATTCTCAGCAAGTCAAATAAGCAGACACTGCACCCTGGTAGAATCTGAATAAAGCCCATGCTAGTCACTGCTCTACACTATTTAACAAAAATAAATAAATCGTAAGAATTCTGGGCAGGAAGATGTAGAATGAAGAATGCCTTCTGAATAGGTGATGGTATGAAGAGAGGAATTCTGAGAGGTGCAGTTAAGAATTATCCTTTAGTGGTGGATAGCTTTGTGCTGGAACACGTTTTTTTAACGAATACAGTATGCAACTTTGATATGATGTAAATGTGAAGTCAGTGACATATTGCAGAAAAATTTGAGGTAAAATGAAGGAATGGTTGTGCTAATGTAACAGAAATGAGATTTATACAATTTTGGAACTAAGAAGAAAAGTGTCATCTAACATAATGGAGGCTTCTAGGTGTCTTTCTGTTCTTAATTCATTCAGAGTTTTACAAAACCGTCTGAATAAATGTTTGAAGTTAATATTCATACATATATAAACCTTAAATGAAATCTTTGTGCAAAGTCTCCATATTCAGTATTAAACATATTTCAGCCGCATGTGTTGAGTTTATTTGTTTGTTTACCAAGACATTCAGACTGGACCTGATTTGAAGGGGTATTTTAGAGCTACATAGTTAAGGCTCTTATGCATAACACAAGGAGAAGGTTTTAATTCAAAATGGAAAGGAATGGTGATGAAGTTTTGTGGGAGGTCAAGAAATAGCGAGAGAGAGTGAGATTTTATATGCATTTCCTTAAGGGGAATAGCAACCACCATATAGAGTATTGTATTTGTAAAGTAGCAGAAAGTGTGCCAAGAACCAAGTCAGCACAAGAGTAGACAAAGGAGATTTTGCCAGTAGGGATGACTGCAAGTAGGGGTACAGAAAATAGGCAAGAGGGGGGCTGGAATTTACTGGTGAAGAGTGGTAAAGGAACCAAGGCATTGGGAGCAAATAACCAGAGAGGAAAAAGTAATAGAGTAGGATAAGTCAAGAATATATTTGGGCTGCAGGCTAGAAGACTGCCTTCCGTACCAAGGAATGAGTGTAGGCAAAGAGAAAGGGATACGGGAGTCTTAAGTGATGGACCTGCTCTGGTGGGGTTTTTAATCAAATCTAGCACAGAAGCTGCTGTTAAAAAAGGCATAGTTTGTAGGGCATATATAATATTGCATGATAAATATAAGAATCGGAAGAGATTAGAAAGAGACACTGGAAAAGTAATGTACAAGAGAACAATGGGACGGCATATATATGGCTTCCAAGTATGCAACAAAGTCCAGAAGGTTCAGGATCTTTGCTTGGAAGTATTTGCATAGGTATTTTTATACCCCAAGAAGACATCATAGAATTTTCTTTCTTTAGGTAGACAGCAAAAGTAACTGAGAACGTGCTTTGGGATTATAATGAGTTGGCAGATTTAAAAAATTCTCCTATAGAGTGTTCTGTCATAAATATTGAGCGAGCAATTGGCTTTAACTAAGGATATGATATATTTTTTGAGCAATGACACAGGATCTGAATAAGGCCTTAAGTTTAATTTTATTAGCTGCCAAAAAGCAGTTACTAGAAGATGGAAAATCAAAGTATAAATCAACTGTATTTGAAGTACTGAATATTATAATAGAGATAAAAGAAATTGAAGAGTAGGCTTTAAAAAGGTAATAAATTGCATAGAAGTAAATGGAAATTGTGGGAGCAATGCATGCAGAATAATATTCAGGAAGAGGAGTGAGGTTTAAGGGAAGGCAGGAGATCAGCAATGTATGTAATGTTGAACTGATTAACTACAAAAAAATGTGATGTATAACGTATGTAAACGGACAAGCTGTTAATATGGCTTAATGGACAAACTGTTAATATGTTTTGTTATCTTTTCTGTTAATGTATGTTTGCCTATGTCTTATGTGAAAAAAAGACATTTCAGTTGGGAAAGCCCCTTTTTGTTGGAGGCCTGGTGAGAAAAAGCTTCACATTACATACATTTGTATGCGCTAACAGTAAGGATGTACTTTGTATCACTTGGGACTATATGTGACATTATCACCAGTTAAGTTATACACTATATAGAATTTACAGCAAGTTAAGCTCAGACACATCTACAGAATATAGTGTATACAGCATGTAAAACTCACATACATAGTACAACATTCAGAATTATTTTATAGGGTATGTGTGTGTTCTGACTGCAGTTTTAGTACACCGAAAGCAAATGAGGCATTTTATCCAAACAATTCATAGGTAAGTACTAGGCTAGCTGCCCTTGTAGGCCATTTTAAGCTTAGCCAAGTTCCCTTTCAAGGGTGAGAATCAAACCCTGTACTTTGTGTCTGTAAGATAAACAGCTTAACCACTATACCAACACCCAGTCCCAGGTGAATTCGCATGAGACTTGTAACCAGAAGTTTACTGTAAATAAAGTGACATTTTTTGTGATATTTGTTTGATTTGATTGTATGAGGAGGAGACTTCATAATGGGGTTTGTACAAGGACGAGAATGTTTTATTAGTAGGTATGATTTCATTGGAATTGTAAATTAGAGATGGGATAAGAGTAACATAGGAAGGGGGTTTGGTAATGGGATTGTTACAAGTCCAGGACCATTTTCTTGTGAGCTTTGCATTCATATGGATTTTAAATTATAGAAAAGATGAGATTTCTGATATATTTTGCATTAGAATTTCACAGTTTAGAAACATATATAGAGCATAGATAGTCACCATAATGACTCAGATTTTTGAGTGAGTACTAGGTGTTGGTTTAATACTCTTACAAGACTATGTGTCTGAGTTTGCAACATTTTACCATAGTAATGAGAATGTATTTATTTGTTGTTAGATAAGTGAATTGTAGACAAAGAACCAACATTTTGGGTGGCTGGGGCTTGCTGTTTCCACTGGAGGTCAGGACCAAAGCTTAAGACACCAGAGCTGTTAGGCTCAAATCAAAACCACTGAGACACTGCTGTGCCCATAAAGTAAAACCAAAAATACTTATTTAAGCCATTTGTTTGCGTGAACCTCCAGAAGTGGAGTGGACCAATGTTTTTACAAAATTTCTTTTCATACTGCATAAATGTTATAATCTTCACAATTTTTGCTTTTGTTTGCAGACGGTTGCGTTTCTCAAGCCATACACTACAGGAGATGAAAAGGTGAAGCTGGAATTTAACCATGGCACAACTACTTTGGCATTTAAGTTTGAACATGGCGTTATTGTGGCGGTGGACTCCAGAGCTTCTGCTGGGAAATATATATGTATGTTTATCTGTCATTTAATGTTGTGTTAAGCCTTTCATCCATTGTTTGATATCTTTTTAGCAGATGTATATCTCTCAGTACAAGACTACTTATGGCTGTTTTACCTAAAATATTTTAAACACTTTTGTTGAATTATCACTTGTGACGGGCACATTTACATTTATATAAAAGGAATCAAACTGTATTAACAAGTTCACATTTACAAACATTATACTTCATATATATTACTATTTATCATATAACCTAAGCAATAAATTATTAAATTCCTGCCTTTTTTTAAAAATAAGAAATATCTTTATTAAACTATCACTTATGAATAGACAAGCCTACATTTATGTAAACGAAACAAACCACACAGAGACAATCCTAGTTAAAAACATTTTACATTACAAACTATACTGAAACACTCCCAGTTGGAAACATTACATGGCACTTATAATCTACCCAATCATTTTCAGTCAAACTTTACATAGCTCATTTAAGTCCTGCCTTCTTTTAAACCTCATTCCTCCCCTGTATGTATTGTTCCCACAGTTCCCATCTTTCAGTTGTAGTTTGCTTCTACCCTTTTCTAAAGATCTCAATTCTAGTTGTTTTATCTCTGTTACTATATTCACTACTTCTAATATAGTTGGTTTAGTTTTTGATTTCCATTTACTAGTAATTGCTTGTTTTGACAGTCACCATAATTGGATACAGCAAGGCCTTAACATGTCTAGGCAGTTTGGATTCTGTATCATAGCTCAGAAGAATCATCACCCTTCTCTTACCAATCTGCCCACCCAGCATCTCTGACAGTGCATCCCACAGGGAATCCGTAACGTCTGTCAACTCGCTGCACTACCAGAAAATATGTTCCAAATTCTCTCTTTCTACCCCGTCACACCTCCAAAACTTGCTGTCTCTGGAGTCTGCTTGGGGTATAAAAATATATATGGAAACATTTTCAAGCAAAAATCTTCTGTATTTTTTGCATGTTTGGAGACATACATATATCTTCCCATTGTTTCTTTGTGAATTGCCTATCCTGTCTCTCTTCCCAATCCTTTCTAACCTCCTCTGATTGATTCTTGTAGTTATCATGCAATAGTTTATATGCTGTACTAACTAGTCCTTTTTTAATGGCAGCTTCTGTTGAGTCTACTAAAAACTCTACCAGTACTGGTCTTTCATTTAGGACCCCCCCAATATTTCTTTCTGTTTGCCTATATTCTGATACCATTCCTTGATAGGGAAGGCAAGCTCTAACCTGCAGATCAAATAAATTTTTGGTATCTTCCCATTCTATCATCTTTCCCTCTTTAGTTATTTGCTCCCAATACTTTGGTTCCTTTGCTACTTTTTTCCAATAAATTCCAGCCCCTTCTTGCCTATTGTCGGTATCCCTAATTGCAGTCATCCCTATTGATAGAATTTCCATTCCCATGTTGGCTTAGTTGTTAGGATACTTTCTGCTACTTCATGGATATAAAACTCTGTATGATTATTGTTGTTCTCCTTAAAGGCCTGCATCCAAAATCTAATCTTTCCTTGTTTCTTGATATTCCCCTGTGTTTCGTCATCATCCCTTTCCAGTTTGAATTATAGTTTTCTGCCTGTGCTGTATATAGGGGCCTTAACTGTGTAGCTCAGAAATACACCTTCAATTCGGGCAATCCCTGTCTGTCTTGTTCTAGTGCAAGAATCAGCTTATATTTTACCTAAAACATTGAGGAACTCCTGTCACTTGTAAAAATGCAATTTTGTCTGTAAGCCTATGTAAAACTAATCACTGCATTAATGTGTCAGTGTTACAGGTATGGAAGTGTGAGCACTTGAGAAATTCTAATTATCCATATAACGTTCACTGCTGCAGACTTCAAGACAGAAAACAGAAGATTACTTAAAAAAATTCCCTTCTGTTCCACTCTAATAGGACCTGATCATATATCTCTGCAATGCTAAGAATTCTAAAATGTAGTGGTATGAAGGAAACCTGTCATGCTGTAAAAGAAAAAAGGAAAGTTCTTATTTAAGAGTGCAGCTTGACATACCAGAATCCGGTTGGCCAGGTTACCCCAGAATGTGTTGTGTATCTGGTCTATATATAAACCTAAAACTTCACTTTTAAAAAGAGGTTGATGGTTCACTCCTAGCTTATGCAGTGCAATTTCAGTCTAACATCAAGCATCACATCCAACAAACTTTCTCCCTTCCATACTGTTTTACACTATATCTTCTAATATTCATACCCCTCCCCAACAGTACCGCTGAGCAATTCATTAGCATAATTCCCTCTTCCAATCATCCCATCAGTTTCCTTTTATAAATATTAATCTGATGTATGTATCTCATCTATTTCTCTATATCTCTCAGCCTTCCCCTCCACTCCCTCTACTACTTAACACGTGTACCCTCAATATGTTTACATCCATACACAAATCAGTAATTTTGCTTTAATACCCTTTACTCATACTTGTTTTACACAGATAACAGACCCCTTCACTACATACCTTCATACTTATTCATGTCAGTATTCCCTTCAGCTATACTGCAGAATTTCTTTTTACCATTCCTATGCTGGTTTGCTCTTAGAATACTTTCTGCTGCTATATGAATATAATATTCTGTATGGATGTTGTCCTTATTCTTAAGGATCTGCATCCAAATTCCCACTGTCTCCTTATTTATAGAATCCCCCTACTTCATCATCATCCCTTTCCACTTTGAATAGTAGCTTTATGCTTGTGTTATGTATAAAGCCTTAACTGCATAGCTCTAAAATATCCCTTCAAATCAGGTAATCCTAAACCACCATGTTCTATAGGAAGAATCAACATATTCCACTTGATGCTTGCCCTATTCCCATCCCACTTAATATTCTTCAACTCCTTACTGATTATCAACACGAGTTGAACTTATGGATAGTAAATATACCTGACCTAAAAGAACTAAAAAGACTAAAAACATTTTCACTGCTTGTATCTTGTTATCCATATCCGTTAACAAGAGCTTCCATGTTCTCAGTTTATGTATTCTAATTTGCTTAGTATCTTCCCACATATTCCTAGCTGTCATAACAGAATCCCTTTTAACTTTAACTTATAAATGCCTTATGTATCATGTCTTTATAAATATGTGTAGTGCTGAACCAGTTCATGTGTGGGTACATAGTTTACAGCTATTGTCTTTGTTTTATTTTCATTAATTTTATATTCTGAAAAAACTTGAAACGGTCTTAGAATGTTCCACAACACTGAAATGTCCTTTTCTGGGCTTATGTACAAAATAATATTGTCTGCTAATAAATCCAAATTTTCTTGATTACCATTACAATTATATCCTTGAATTTCTTTTTTTTTTAAAACAGGTTTATTGTTTTAACATATAAGAGAAATATCATAACAATTTTATACAAGTAATTAAAAATAGGTATTATTATAACATTCAACAAAACAACTAAAGTATTTACAAAGACATCCACTACAATCAGATCAATTAATTAAACTAAAATACCATGCTATTGAAATAAAAAAAATTTTTAACAAATTTTGTAAATTATCCCATACAATATAATAAGATGTTTTTCTATTTGTTCTTGGCCTAATTGTGTTTATTTCCATATGGCACACTATATTCATAACATTTTTAAATTCATTGAACGAAGGAGGTGTATCTGAAATCCAATTTCTAGTTATTATTTTCCTAGCCACTGCTAGAATAGACCATAACAAGGGAAGCTTGACTTTTTTAACACTTTGAGGTACAGGTGTGTTGAATAATATAAGAGATTTAGAAATAATGAAATTATCTGTAAAAAGAGCCTGCAAAAATTCATTAATTGACTTCCAGTATTCTTTCAATTTTATACAGTCATAAAACATATGAGCCCAGTCAGCATTAATTTCTACATTACATCTCTTACATAAATTATCTTTATTATTTATTTTATTCATCATCAAAGGTGTATAAAAGATCTATGTAAAATTTCCATGTATAAAGTCTCCAGACAATGGAAGGCGTAGTTCTATAAGCAGATTCCAATATATATTGTTTATCTTGTTGATTTGGTGGGTCCCCATTAATAGAAGTGAAATAATTCCAGTATGAATCTACACTGTAAAAGTTTCTTGTCTGATAATTTTATGTATGTATGAAAGTTTACCTTTATCAGAAACTTTATGTTGTAAATTTAATATCAAGTAATCAATCAGTGTTGGAATAGATTCTTTAACTGTTATAGACATTAGATCTATTTTATTAATGAGATGTTGTCTAAAGGTCTGAACCTCTAACCAGCAAGTTTCTCTTAGATCAAATTCTTGTTTTAAAAATCTAGATTTTTAACTTTATTATCAGATATCAACTGATACCAGTACTTTAGATCATTATCTATAGCTAAATGAGTTCCTTCAGAAGTAGATGACAAAAGCATACCCTGAGTATACATTGTAGGGAATACAATAAAATTCCATTCCCTATACTTAGGGTGCATGAATATAAAGTTACGATAACTAATAATAATATTTAATGGGTAACAAACCATATGTTTAGGTGTAATAGGTGAAGTACAAAATTCCTTTCGTAACCATAACATGGAGTTATTTACAATCATATTTTTATGTGTTAAGGAGATTTTCATGAAGTGCATACTAATTAGCTCCCAATAATATTTCCATTTTGCGACATATGACTGATCTATTAATAAAGTAATAACTTTTACAATAGAAGACATAGTATATAAATTAAAGTCTGGAAAAGAAATACCCCCTTGAGACCAGCTATTAGTATGTTTCTTTAATGCAATCCTAGGTCTATTAGGTGCCCATAGGAAATTTAACATTAGTGTATTCAGTTTCTTGATAATTATTTTTGTAGGTGGAAGTATTATTGATTGTATTAAGTATAAAATCTTGGGGAATATTATCATTTTAATAATTGTAAGTCTCTCCTCCATAGTAAAAAACATATTATTCCAGGTATTAAAAAGATTTTGTATATTAAGAAAACGGGTATTATAATTATTATATATAATAGATTTAATATCTTTAGATAGTATTATACCTAAATAAGTTATCTGACCTGAATTGGGTACATATTTAGTAAAATCACTAATGAGAATATTTTTTCGTGTATATATATAGGTAGTATTTTAGTTTTTTCTTCATTGAATATTAAACCAGAAATACTTTTAAAATTAATCATGTCATCAAATAGAGACTGCATAGAAGAATTAGATCCTGCTGATGTAATTAGAACATCATCTGCAAAAAGTTGAATTTTGGATGTTGTATTTTTATCTATTTCAAAACCCTCTATGTCAGTACTGTTTCTGATCAAATTATCCCAAGGCTCCATTACTAAAGTGAATAATAGTGGAGAAAGTGGACATCCTTGTTTTGTACTTTTAAGAATGGGTATTTTTTGTGAAACATATGTTCCTACCTTAATATAAGCCAACGTTCCTTTGTATAAATGCTCAATTAGATTTACAAATGCATCTGAGAAGTTTGTGTACTTCATTAAGGTAAACAGATAGTCCCAACTTACTGAATCAAATGCTGAACTTATATCAAGACTAATAAGTGTTAAATCTTTCTTTTTCCTATTTGCAAAATCTATTAATGTTAAAGTTCTTCTTATATTATCAAAAGTATTTCTATTTACAATGAAGCCTGTCTGATCTATATCTATAATGCCGGGAATGATTGTCTTCAGTCTATCAGCAAAGATACTCATAAACATTTTAATATTATCAAAAGTATTTCTATTTACAATGAAGCCTGTCTGATCTATATCTATAATGCCGGGAATGATTGTCTTCAATCTATCAGCAAAGATACTCATAAACATTTTATAATCAACATTAAGTAATGAGATGGGCCGATATGAAGAACATCTAGTTGGATCTTTATTAGGTTTTAAAATTGGCGAAATAAATGTATATTGCCAAGATGGGGGGGGTTATTAACTCAGTTTGGGCCAAAATAAAAACCTTATGTATTAATGAATATGTACTTTTAGAAAGGATTTTATATATCTCTGGTATAATACCATCATTACCCGGTGCTTTGTTTGATTTAAGCTTATTTATTTGTGTGATAACCTCTGTATATGAAATACTTTTGTCCAATAGTTTAATCTGTTGTTTATTAAGCTTTTTATTCATGTTTGTGGTTATAAACTCCTTTATTTTATCTTTAGATTCCATGTTAATGTTATTATGGTTAATTTTGTGAAAGTGATTTCTAAATTCATCTAGTATTTCTGGTATACTAGAAACATTCTTCTTTTTCCTTAGAGAAAAGATTTCTTTGATATGGTTTTGTTTATTCAACCTTTTTGTTTTATTTTTAAGTCTATGTAAGTATTTGGGGCTTATTGAATAAGACAAAAACTTGTATTTCTCTAAAGTTATTTTAACTTTATGAGTTAAAATTTCTTTGTATTTCTCATTTAGTTTGTTTATTTCTTCAATAACTTTCTTGTTTATAATATTTTCTTTATTATTATGTTTATAGGAGTCTAATTTAAACAATTCCTTATCCCAAGATTTCCTTTTATTATACCATCTGATACTTTGTCCATATAGATATGATTTTAAGGCATCCCAAACATAAACAATGGAGACTTCAGGAGTATTATTTATGTCTAAAAAATGTTTTGCTTCTGAAAGTATATATTCTTTATAGTCTTTTAGTTGAGTTAAGTATGCTGGTATCCTTTTGATCTGAACATTATGAGTATTTTTTATCATGAATTCAAAAACAATTGAATTATGATCAGATATAGGACATGAAATGATTTTGGAATTAATTAAATCTGTTACCATCTGGTTAGAAATAAAGACCCTATCTATTTTTGAATAAGTTTTGTATCTGTTAGAAAAAAAAGGTGTATGGTAATGATTTTGAATCTAGCTGATTATTAATATCATTCAAATGATAAGAATTAGCAAAATCATTTAAATATTTTGCATTAGATGTAATTCTTCTTTTCCCTATAGTGGTAGTATCACTTTCATGTAGTATACAATTAAAGTCACCAGCTAAAATAATATCTCCTATAGAGAATGATATGATCTTATCAAGATGATGTTTCACTGTATTAATACCAATTCCAGGTATCCAATATACATTAATTAAAGTGTAAGTCTTCCCATTAATTTGTATTGTAACCATACAAAACATTCCTTTGTCATCCTGATAAGACTTAATGGTTTTAGGAATGGGCATACTTTTATTCCATAAAATAGCCACTCCTCTTTTTTCTGAGTGTGCTCTGAACTAACCAATACTGTATATTTGTTTGTGGCTAGTTTATCAATATCTTTTTTCAAGAGATGGGTTTCTTGCAGGAAGACTAAGTTGGCCTTATGTAAATTAATGTATCTTATTAGGCTTGCCCTTTTACATGGGTTATTCAATCCATTAATGTTTAAAGAAATTCCTTTTAAAGATGTCATTTGGCATTTTTAAAACTTAAGAATCTTATGATCAAAATAACAAGATAAGTAATGTTACATCTCCTCCTTTAGGTGTACCTTTAAATATAGCTGTATTTATTGAATCTCTTATGGGATTTCGTATAAGATTCAATTTTGTTTGTAGTGACAATGAATGTACAAAATATATTGTGGATGTCAAAACTATATACAAATAACAATGAACAAGTGAAAATAATGTAAGGATTAAACCTTGCATCCAGCCTGGAGTTATAAACTCCAACTTAGAGTAGTATTTACCACTCAAGTTAACCCCTACCCTAAGCAGCAGTACCTCAGCTACCACCTTATCAATTTAATACTAGTTATATTTAACTGAGGTTAACCGTTTTCAATTCAATTATCTAGCAAGACAAGACTACACATTTGGTAAAACAGCATCATATAAACTAAAATAAACCTTTTTTTTTTTTTTTTTTTTTAAAAACTGTTCATACTACTATATACATCCATGTAATATAAAACACTTGTATTCAAATAGCATTCAAATAATCTTGATGTTAGAAATCAAGAGGAGAGAAAGATAAGTTCTAACATTCATTTAAATCAAAAACTTTGGCTAATATGATTCAGACATTACATATATTAAGATGCATCTATTTTCTGTCATGTAAATGCAATCAACGGCTTCCAAAAAAAACCTTGAATTGCTTGTATATGAGCATTTACTCAAATTCATTATTGTCAATAGAATAAAATATTGTATTCATAGAAATTGTTATAAATCATACTGCATAGTTATGCAGATTCTCAGAAACTTATATACATATATACATACACACACACACATACATATATATATATATATATATATATATATATATATATATATATATACATATACACACACACACACACACACACACATATATATATATATATATATATATATATATATATATATATACACACATACACACACACATATATATATATATATATATATATATATATATATATATATATATATATATATACATATGCATACACACACACACACACACACACACACACACACACACACACACACACACACACACATATATATATATCTGATCTCACTGAGTTGTGTCCTTACTTAGCACTATCTTACTTGCTGTCCCTATAATAAATCTGTCTGCTTTATACAAAATAATGCACAGCAAACACATTTTAGTAACCAGATTTTACAACCATGCTATACTACTGCTTTAAAATATATCACATGACAATTTCTTCCAGTATAGAGTTATAAAATTATTTATGCTTGTCAATCAGATTAATTAAATGAGTTATAGTAATGTATATGTTTGGAACATAAGTTTTTAACACCGATTATTAAGCTGCTGTTAAGTAGATTTTCAAAAACACTTGAATAAATGTTTCATTTTCTATGCCTTCTAAAATAAGACATTTACTTACTACAAGAAACTGTATCATTTAAATTCATTATAACTGACATATTTTATGAATTATAACATAGATATTTAAGTAATTATATAAAATAACTCACATTTAGATGTTAAAGAGTTCATTTTCCTTCACATAGTCGCATTTGTATCATTTCTGTTTCTTGGTAGAGTGTCATTCCTGAATCTGTGATGTGTCAGTGTGATATCTAGGTCAAAGGTGAGACTAGCTGCTTTCAGCTTCTCTGTGAGAATTCTGAGAGTTGAAGCTTTTGAAGTAGCTCATGGACACTGTGCATGAGACAGCCCACATCCCAGATTGTCTCTCTTAACATTTTGGCGGGAAACTTATTAAAAACTAGTGACAAACATTCATTTAGCAGTGTAAATGCATCTAAACATGACAAAACCTTCACAATGTATTTTACAGGTTATTACAGCTTCTATGTAAGTGAAATTAAGTGAATGCTACAGCGTATCCTCAAAACCTCTGTTGTTGGAAATAAAGGTGGTACCGAAAAGTACAAGTCCACAAAAGTACAAGTCCACAAAAAGCAGTTTCAAAAATTCCAAACGCACACAACTTCCACGTATTTCTTTTATTCTGCAAACCAGGTGAAAAACAGATCAATAAAACCAAGCGCTTTCGCCTGAGCAGTCCCAGGCTTTTTCAAGACTCAGGCGAAAGTCCTTGGTTTTATTGATCTGTTTTTCACCTGGTTTGCAGAATAAAAGAAATACGTGGAAGTTGTGTACGTTTGGAATTTTTGAAACTGCTTTTTGTGGACTTGTACTTTTGTGGACTTGTACTTTTCGGTACCACCTTTATTTCCAACAACAGAGGTTTTGAGGATACGCTGTAGCATTCAGTTTGGTCTGAGTCTGGTGCCACTTCCCTTTTTTTGTTTATTGGACTTGTTTCTCCTGATTTGTTAAGTGAAATTAAGCCCAAGTAATAAAACTCAATATTTTTGTCCCAACTCAATTTTTATGCAAATCTTATTATTTACTGTGTCTATATGATCAAAAGCATTTCTATATATTAATAAAGAAAAGAAAAAGAGAGTAGAAAGTAAAAGGGTATAAGGCAGAAATAAAAGAATGTAAGAGAAATCTATAAGAAGTATATACAATGGAATATTACTTACTGTTTATATTAATATAGTTAAAAATAAAACATATTATTTACTATTATTTAGTTCTAATTATTATTAGTTAAAGCATGACAGATTATTTACAAACAAGCATAAGCAGTGTAATCAAGAAAGTATAGTTAGGAATAGCATTTGAAGAACATATAAACTTTTTACAAGGAATAAATATGTTATTATTCTATTAATCATATTTTCATTACTCTTCTCTCCCTGCCCTCCCCCACCCTTTACCCACTACATAATCTAAATAGAATGTCATTGTTTAAACAAAGAAAAGAAGAAGAGAAGAAAAAAAAAAAGATAAAGAAAAAAAAAATATCAAATTACTGACCTTACTTCTCCTTTTCAGAAAGAGAAACCAGTTGAATCACAACTTGCCATTAAATCTCCAGGTATTTTGACTAGTTATGAAACAAAACATTTCTTTGCACACAGAGAATAACTTTGAATAAATCTTTTTCAAAATATTTGTTGCTTCTTGGAAATGCAGGAACTATATTTAAAAAGATTAATAATGCAATAAAATGATGAGAGAGAAAAAAACATAGAACAAATCATTTGTTTTTTAGTCTCTTCTTCTTCTCTGAAGTCTTCCACGAAGTTTCAGTTGCCAGTCTCTTTAATGAAGGACTAGCCCATTCCATTTCTTCTATTTTATCCAAAATTTTATTTTTTTTGATAAACAGTAAAGCAGAGTCTAAGTCATCAAAAATTTTAGGACCATCAGGAAGGAAGATTTTAAGCTTGGCAGGAAACAGAAGGTATATTTTAAACTGTGCTTTTTTAAGCTCCCTTATTAGTGGCAGAAAAACTTTTCTTTTAGCTATTACCATGGAAGAATAGTCATTGTCAACGCACAGTTGTCTCATTAATCTTAACAGGAGCTTTAGCCCAAGCAGATTTAAGAACCATCTCTTTATCACAAGATGATAGAAATCTAACTATAACTGATCTAGGATAGTTTTTGTTAGAGTTAGTATTAGCTATAGATCTATGTGCTCTTTCGATACCAAAAGAGAATGCTTCTGGTAAGTCTAAAGTTTTAGGGAGCCATGTTGTTAAAAAAGAAGTAATATTGTTACCTTCAATATTTTCTGGCAGTCCAAAAATCCTAATGTTATTGCGCCTAGATTTATTTTCCAGGTCATCCAGCTTTGTTTGTAAATGTGTATTTTGTTTCAGCAGAAACTCAATGTTGATTTCCTCTTCTTGTATTCTATTTTCCATGTCATTCACAGCTTCTTCTATGCCTGTCATCTGGATCTTCTGTTGTTGCAGGTCTATATGTAACAAGTCTATTTGTTTTGTAGTTTTTTCTATGAAGGTGTCTATTTTAGTATCCATTTTATCCATCTTAGCAGTAAGTTGCTGCATTATAATTATCAGAGACTGAAGTTCTTTCTTGATGCTGGAGTCTTGAGAATTTGTCTTACTGGAACTCATTTCAGACTGATAAACTGACAGGAAAATTTCCAAAGTGATTTCTGACAGGAATATTGTTAAGATTTCCTTTCTTTTTTAGATATAGTTCAAGAACTATATAAAACAAACATATTTAGAAAGAAAATTACTTCAAAAATTAATTTTTTAAGTAATTAATTCCTGTCAGTGTAATGAAATTGGTGGAGCTGAAGAAATCTGCTGCTATCCTGTGTTCATCCTTGGCCACGCCCCTCATATCCTTGAATTTCTGAATCACTTATTTTATTTTGTTTTAAATGTAATGCAAATTACAGAGGGGAAAGAGGACATCCCAAGCTGATTCCTCTGTTCAGACACAACTTGTCAGAGAGGAACCTTCCCACTTTAATTTTCACCTCCGATCATATCCTCCTAATTAACCTTGTTATTCTATCAGGAAATGTATATGCTTCTATGTCTGTACTCATAAAATCCCAGCTTACTCTGTCGAATGCTTTCTCTGCATTAAGACCTATCAACTGCAGCTGTATCTGCCTCCCTCTGGATCGTCATTGTTGTTTAAGAATGATAATTACAATGATTGTGTCTTTAAAAAAATGAGTCTGTGCCCCCACCCAATTCTACCATTGAACTGTTTATAGATGTTTGTGATAGACAACTCACACCGAAGTTTTTGGATAAGCACAATGACCGCTTTTATAATTTAACTTCTGATGAGATGAGAGGCGAGCTTTATCAGATTTGAAAGGCTTAAGTAGTGTTAAAAATAAGACCAGCCGATAAAGGTGGAGCCATAGTTGTGCTAGACAAATGTGTTTATATTTCTTTGATGATGGAATTATTAGCCAATACCGACACCTATGTTCCTATACCGTCATATACACTAAAGGGTATAATTGAGAAAGTAGAGTTTTTTGTATTTGATCGCTTGATAACAGAACCATTATTTGAATATTTTAAAGTTGACAATCCTACCATCCCAATAGTATATGGCCTCCCGAACATACATAAAGATCCAATGAGACCCATGGTGTCTAGTAGGGGTTGGCTGATGGAACCCTTGTCTATTTTTGTGGAGAAAAATGCTCGTACTGTTTTGAATGAATGCAAGACTGTCTTGAAGGATACGAAAGATTTTCTCTTTCAGTTAACTAGCCAGCTTGGTAATATTACAGGAACTTGCTTCTTTATTACAGTGGATATAGTTTCACTGTTTACAGTGATACCCAATGACTGGGGTATAGAGAATGTTCGGTCTTTGCTACATGCACATAATATATCTAATGATAAAATTAAACTTTTGTGTAGCTTATTGGATATTATTTTAGAGAATAATGTGTTCATTCTCCATGAAGTACACTACTTGCAAAAGGTTGGGGTAGCTATGGGCACAGCTTGTGCCAATAGCTACGCCAACCTTACTTTGGTTGGTTGGGAGACGCAACATAGTCTTTCAAGCGATAGATATGGTTCCTCAGTTGGCTGGTATATACGGTTTGTGGATGATGTTTTTTTGCTTCGGAAAGGGACTGAACAATTGTTATTGGAATTTTTTCAATATGTCAGTGGTACAAATGATTTCTTAAGGTTCACTTATAAATACTCATCCACAAAGAGAGATTTTTTAGATGTACAGTTGAATAGAGACATATTGGATTTAGTCACTACTAGTGTGTACAGGAAGAGTGTTAGAACAGTATCCTGCACAACAGTATGCATCCGAATCACACTAAACAGAACGTCCTTAAAGGACAGGTTTTTCATATGATGCATCTCCATAATAATGAAGTTGACTTGAATATTGCTCTAGCTTCTCTGAAAGATGAATTTTTAAGCAGGGGCTATAAAAATGATATCATAGATATGCAGATTTCAGAAGCTTGGAAGGAGAGGTTGGGCAGATGCAGACCATATTATGGCACAAACTTTAATACAGTATCTGTGCAGATGCCTAATGGCATAGATGAATGTGAGCCTGTGAACAACACTGACAGAACTAAACTGAGAATGCCTCTGACTTTTGCTAGTAACATCAATATAGTATGTGATGTTATTAGTACAAATTGGGACATTCTACTAACAATACCAGAGTTATGTGGGGTTATTAATAAAAAAACAGTTTAGGAACAATAAATCTTTAAAGAAGCAACTGTGCTATTGACCCCTGAATTCTACTACCCATATGCAATCAGAAAGTGTTGGCACATTTGCTTGTAGAAGGTGTAAAGCTTATGCTTATATTTATTCAGGAGGTAATTTTACACACCCACACCTTGGTTTTGAGATCATTACTGATTTTTATGCTGATTGTCATACTAAGAATTTGGTTTACCTTAGTTTTTGTACAACATGCCATGCATATTATATTGGCAAAACGAATAGACTTTTGAAAGATAGAATATTGGAACACCTCTGAGATATCGGGAACTCGAAAGAGTCTAATGCCTTAACCATGCATGTGATGAAGGAAGGCGATGAGCATAAGTTTAAGTTTTTAGCTGTAAAACTGTTGCATGCCAATGTCAGAGGAGGAGGAGACCTTAAGAACAAAACAGAATCTGCAGAGCAGAAATGGATTTTAAAATTACAATCAGACAAGTACCCTGGCTTGAATAAGTGTCACTAAAACCATTCTTAAGAGCTAGATCTCTGAAGCATTAATGAATTTTAACTAACCTAGTTTAGATAATTTGTAGGTGGGTCTGTTTCATTTGACTATTATTTTAAGTCAAGTAAGTCTCCTTGTTTGTCATGTTATAAACATATGTTTTATATGATTAGTTACTGTTTATTTTATATAACAGTCATTTATTATGAATTGCCATATTTTTAGTAGTTCAGATAATTTTATTAATGTATGTATTTTTTAATGTCAATTATTGCATCATTTTCAATGTTGAATTCTATTGGATGCATTATATTTAAATATTGAGTAACAGTTGCTATGTTTTATCATAGTCTGAAGAAGCGGAGTCTTGATCCACAAAAGAGCTTACCCTTGTGTTTGTACTTATTAAATATTTTTGCATCAAGCTGTGCCTGGAACCTGTGCTGCTTTCTCTTGGATATTTCATTTTTTAAACAGTTGGTTCCTGTATCAAAAGTGAAGTTTGTTTGCAGTTATATTGTCATGATACTTCCTTATGTTCTCTTTAGCACTCTGCAGTTTTGCATCTTCTTGTTTTGTGAGATTCCCCTTTTCCTGAAAATTTTAACCTTTGTCAGGCCCTCTAAATAATTCTTGTTACTTCTTACCCTGTTTTTAAACTCCACTTTTCATTTTAGCCCACTGTATATCTATAACTTCTGAATTTCTGTCTTCCCTAATAACTACCAAATAATTTTAACTACCCATTCCATAAAGTCCTCTCTTTAACATGGGGAAATGTCATTATGTCAATTAAAAATGCAAGGCAATGAAGTAAAAACAAGTTGTTATTGTTGTGTGATCTGAATTATTGGATGTGTGTGAAAGCTTTCAATTAAATGCACATGTTCTTCTGAAATATAATTTCAGTCTAGTTTTGCCGAGTTATTGTACCTTTGGGAATAATATGTAAATTCTCGTTGATTTCTAACTGCTGAATTCACCTCTTCCATACTAAATATTTTCATAAATTTCTGCAGGAATGTATCCTCTTGTTCTATTTTCCTTTCTAGCCTCCCAAGATGCATTCTCACTGTTGCACATATAAGCAATATTCCCTGCTGAAAATTTAATTATTTCACCTCGAAATTTAAGCTCCAGAGAAGCAGTTTTATGTGGAATTAGGTATATGCCAGTCTAATCCTCCTCCCTTGCCAGTAGCCCCTTACTACCAGAAATCTAACATTATTATCTTTTTTTCTCTCTTCTATCTCTCCCTTTTCCTTTGTTCATTAGTTTTAGGACTGGCGAATTATCACAAACGGTTCTTTCAGACCGTAGATTCCTTTGTCCCTGATATTCTGCTAAAGATCCACCTAAAATCCTTTCTTTTTGAAATTCACATGCTCACTTCTTTCCTAATGTGTCTGCAGTAGTACTGACATTTGCACTCTGAATTTCTTAATATAATTCAGTATGCTTTCCTTTTTGCCTGTACCTGCGAGACCATTCACATTTCAAGTTAATATGGAAAGTGCCATCATTATGCTTAAAAGTTATTATTCCTAGCAGTTATGTAAGACCGCTTTTTAAAATGTCTGTTTCCATCTTTTCTGTTCCATCCTTCCCCTAACATCTGGCAGCTTTATCTTTTGTACAGTTGTTTCTGGTCGTTTCCATTTGAACCTACATCACATTTTACAATCCTTAGTTTTAATGCTGTAGCTCAACTGTAGGTGTACCTTCTGTAATTTATCCACACTTTGAATGTCTTTTTAAGACTATCTGCTTTTTAAAACAGTGAACTTCTCATTTAAAGTATTACTACAGGGTAGGTGAGCATACACGCAAGTTAGTTTTTCTGGCTGTAGTAACTTACTTTGGCCACCAGGTGGCAGTACAATGCCAGCAGTCTACCATATTCCTTGTTTTAACTAAATAGTACCAATAGCTTTTAGTTTAATGTTATTTTAACTCTCAAAAGTTTCAGTTTATGTAGTATTAATGTTGCCAGCCACCTTCTAGATTGTTATTTAACCCCTAGTACGTCTTCTGTACCCATTCTCTCCTGTTTTTAAATTTATATCTGGAACATTTCCTTCTCTGGCTTGCTCTCTTTTTAGCTCTTCAGCTCTGATTTTCACAGTTGCTTCCTTTCTGATTATTTTCAGTGCTATTTTACACTGCTGACCTGGCCCTGTCAGTACTGGTTCCAACTAGCTAGGCCACTGTGACATCCATCTCCACTCTCTCTCCAACCCTTCTCCAGTTTTATTTTTCTTTCCAACCCCTCCCCCAGACTCTTTAACTTTCCCTTCCTTCCTGTGGCGCCATCTTTACCTCTCTGAACCACTCCTTGCCCCATACCACTGCTAGAACGTCCCTTATCCCCTTGCATACTTTCCTCTGAATTTACCTTCCACTCCACTGATTTTTTTTTTTTTTGTTCTTTGACCTTGATTCTTTCTTCCCTTGGCTCTACCCGCTCCATTAAGCCTCTTGGTATAAACCTCCCTACCCTTCCCCCTACCCTTGCCCCATATCCCACCCGTCCCCAGTACCTCTGCTCTTATACTTAGCTAGCCACTCCCACCACTTCCACTAACCAATCCAAACTACCCATCATACCCCCAAAATCCTCTCCCACAGTTCACCCTGTAAAGTAAGCCTATCCTTCACAGTTTACTGCCAAACACTACTTATCCTGATAAACAATTAACCTAAACCATAATCTTTTAATCAAATAAACTAACTTCCCAACTTAACTCGCCCCTTACTACCATCCTAAAACCAACATCATGACCCTCAAGCCTCTAGCTCTACTTATTCAAATAATACTTCTAATTACTTTAACTTACCTAAACTATATCACCCAACCTACTAATGCAAACCACTCCCCCCATTTCACACCACTGCCCCATCCTCTACAAACTACACATTTACTGTTACCCGTATATCTCCCAGTCTCTGCCTCCTGAACACTAGCATGCTCTTACCCTACAGATTACTACCTAACCCTAAAGTCGCTTTTCCCAACTACACTAGTCTAATGTCCACAAAACTCTCTACCTATATACTACACCCCAAACAAACCAAGTACCTCCTCCATCAACTTATCTCTATCCTTCTGTCTGGGGACATCCACCCAAACCCAGGACCCTCTACCACACTGAATCCAGACCCCCCCACACCCCCAAGTAACAGGCAAACCCCTCCATTTCTCAGCTCTAAATACTCAGAGCCTATGTAACAAAATTCCAAACCTTCATGCCTGGCTTCTACATAACCAGCCCGATATTCTCTCCATTTCAAAAACCTGGCTTAAGCCCCACATAAAAGATTCTGAAATAACTCCTTCCAACTACCACATGTTAAGGAATGACAGAACACAAAAAGGGGTGGTGTAGCACTTCTTTACTCAGCATCCCTCTTAGTCACCCCCTGTACCAAACCCTTTCCCAAATTTGGCAAGGCAGACATAATACCAACCCTACTCCACCTAAACAAGCATAAACTTATATTTGTTCTCCCCCTCTCTATTCCCCCGGCGACAATATCTCATCCCTTGAAGATATTCTCCTGGCTCTCCACCAACATTACTCATGAAACCATAATCCTGGGAGACGTGAACATAAACTGGGCTACAATCCAATCTTCCACTAACTCATTCAATATTAACTTATATAACTTTACACAACTAATCAATTCCACTACAAGGCCTTCTAAGAACTCCATTACTGGAAGTACAATAGACTGAATTCTAGTATCCCATCCTCACTATATCTCTGATAGTGGTATTCTCCCAGACTCACTAGCTGACCACTTCCCCACTTTTGCCCACTGTCTCCCCTCTTTCATACAACTAACTCAAACCTATATTTCCACTCGCTGCCTAAACTTCAATTCTGAAACCTTCTCAAATGCACTGAAAAGCACAAACTGGAACCCATTAAAGACTCTTCCTAGATAATGCTGTCTCCTACTTTAACTCTACTTTCACAAACCTACTCAACTCCTTTCCTCCTCTAAAACAAAATGGCCAAAAAGTAACCCTGTACCCTGGTTAAACAAAAACACCTTAGCAACTATGCAACTTTGTGGCAAAGCCTGGACACGTTACCATAAAAATAAAACCGCTATCACCCTTAACGAATATAAAACACTACGGAATAAAGTAAAAAACTTATTACCTCAGACCACGAAGCCTATTTCTCCGCTCTCCAAACCAACCACAACACCAATCCCAAACTATTTTGGAAAGGAATCTCATCTCTCCTCAGTCCGGGAAAAAAGAAAGCCCGTGCCCTAGCCCAGATGCCTCTGACATGGACTTAGCCACCCAATTTAACTCTTTCTTCATAGAGTCCATAAGCAAGCTAACATCATCCCTCACCAACACCTCTGCGACCCCACCTCAGCCCGCACCCATCCCTTCCTCCCTTAGCATCCCTTGCCCCCAACCTCCACCCTTCTCTCTCAATCCCATCTCTATATCCACCATAAAAAAATATTTCAACTAAAATTAAAATTCCAATGCCCCTGATGAAATTCCCTCCTACTTCCTAAAAGTGACCACAGAAGCCATTGCTCTCCCTATCAGCATACTACTTAGTCTATCTCAGAAAGCCATGTCCCCCAGCTCTGGAAGAAAGCCTTTATTATTCCTCTACATAAAGGAGGCAATAATAATGACATTCCAAACTTCCGCCCTATTGCTATCTTATCCCGCATTTCTAAGCTTCTTCAAATATGTATCCACCAACACCTCTTACCCCATGTCATCAACAACCAGCTTCTTACCCCCACACAGCATGGGTTCAGACCCGGTCATAGCACCTCCACTGCCCTCCTCTCCTTTCTTGAAACAATTAACAAAGCCCGAGATTCCAGCCATTTCATGTCCACCCTTCTTCTCGACCTCTTCAAGGCATTTGACACTATTTCCCACAACCTGCTTCTTAATAAACTCTCCAAACTAAACCTATCCCCTTCCTGTACCAAGTGGTTCTCCAGCTACCTCACAACCAGACAACAAGCAGTCAAATGGAATGAAGCCACTTCACCCTTCCTTAATACTCCCACAGGTATCCCCCAATGTTTCATTTTAAGCCCCGTACTATTCAAAGTATTCATTAACAACTTCTACCAAGCCATTCCAAATTCCAGCCTCATCCAATATGCCGACGATTCTACCATTATCTACTCCTCCCCTTCTATCCCCATTCTAAATAAGCTTATCCAAAGTGCCTTCTCCTCTACTGAGCAGTGGATGCTAGACAACCATCTGGCTCTTAATGCAACCAAAACTAAACTTATGTTATTCACCGCCAAAACTAAACTTATGTTATTCACCGCCTCCAAAATCTCCTCCCTAAGTAAACACTCATTCATAATCACCAGCAAAAACAATATTCTCCTAGAAATAGTCTCTGACACTAAACTACTAGGAGTACTCGTAGATGATCAACTAAAATTTGACAAACATTTACAAGTAAATATCAAAAAAACCCACAAAAATTTGGTATATTATACTACCATAATCATTATAGCTCTCCTTCCACCAGGCTCATACTAGACAATACTTAGCTCATCCCATCCCTCCTATATGGTGCATCTATCCTCACCAACCTGCAAGCCTCCCTCAAAACAAAACTCTCCTCTTGCTATAGCAAGATATCAAAATTTGCGGCAGGTCACAGAGCCATTTCTCACCATTGTAATTCTGTTCACCAACTATACTGGCTCAAGCTACCTAACCTTCTCACTTGTACCCAAATCATCCAAGCACACAAACTAATTTACAACCCCTCTCTTTGTCCTTCACTAGCCACTACCTGTGAAATTCATGAACCAGAGTGACTTCTAAGATCTAATTCCCAAAAACGAATTAAACTGCACAAACACACACGTCCAGCTGGGAATCGCCTAATGTCCTTCTCTCTTGCATGGTTCTGGAATTCTCTACCATCTCCTATCTGCATCACCAGCAGTCCCTCCTCATTTAAAACCTTGCTGCAGTCACACCTAACTTCACAGTGGAAGTGCTCCTGTTCCCATCCTACCTAATCCTTCTAATACCACGTCCTACTCTCCTAGAACTAAATACATCACTGCCTCCTATAGTTCCACAGCTCTATTGAACTATTTGACCAACTACTTAACAGCTATCCTATGCTGCTACTTTTGTAAACGTGTTTTTTATTGCTGTTTAATAACCTGTATTGATGTATTCTATCATTGTTAACCTTTTCTTATCATATTTACTTTGTATTCCTGTGAGATAATCTGTAATGTATATGTGCAATGTGTACTATGTATTTGTATTTTTCTGGAGCTTTTCTCCCCAGGACTCCATTGAAAACGGGCTCCTTGTGGCCCAATGGACTGTCCTGGCAAACAAACTGCAAATAATAATAATTAATAATGTAAACCCTCAAACAAAAAACAAATGCCCCCAGAACACCCCGTTAACCTATTAACTTAATAGAAAATGTACATGGATTCATAGGTAGGTACTAGGCTATAGGCCCTAGGGCCTATATAAGCCTAGCCAAAGGTACCCTGGCTTTTGCCACCCAAGAAAATTATTTTCCTGTGCCACTGTCTAACAGAGCCACAGAAGTGATCCCTGGGGTGAATTTCCTATCTCCCATCCAATCATCAAGATTTTTCTTGAACAGTGCTAATGAGGAGCTTTGTTTTATATAGATAGGTAGTTTGTTCCAGAGTATGGGAAGTCTCTGGAACATGAATCTATCCCTCCAGCATGTTCTGTTTATTGTGGTGACTGGGTTTAGGTCCCTAGAGCATTAAATAATGAAGTTTAACCTTCCTA